>NW_006408520.1:31382014-31383588 GCF_000296735.1 Chrysochloris asiatica | reverse complement strand
TAGTGAGGTTGGCCCAGTATTGGGCAGTGTTTCCTTCTACTGTGTATAAGGTCGCTATGGGCCGGTACCGACTCGATGGCATCTAACAACAACAACAACAACGATATATTAATCATGGCCAATATATTATATTGATGGACTCAAGCGTGGCAACAGTAATGAGGTTAGCTCAGGATCGGGCAGAGTTTTGTTCTGCTGTGCACAAGGTCGCTTTGAGTTGATACCTACTCGATGGCATCTAACAATAACAATATATTAAATTTCTTGATAATGATCATGCCATTATAGTAATTTAATAGAATGTCTTTTGTCTTAGATTAGATATGTCGAAGCATTCTGTGGTAAATGTAATGATATCTGCTTCTTTCAATGATTCAACAACAACAGCAAGAGGAGAGATATAGAAAAATATTTAAATGTGGTAAACCAAGGTGAAAGGCACATGGGTTCTGCTGTACTCATTTTCAACTTTTCTGAAAACTTACCAGTTTAAAAAAAAAAGCTTAAAGGAATTACAGAAAATCATCTGTCTGTGTTTCGTATTTTACTGACTGGCACATAAGTCATTGACATATTTTCATTTTATAGGCTTCTGTCTAATATTTATCCTTAGGTGAATATAATTCCTAATAGTTGAGAGCTACCAAAATAGCAGAAACAGACTATCATAATTAGATATTATGATACATTGTGGAAAATTCAGGCAAATGCAATTTCTCTTAAGCATTACTTTCAAATTATTGAGGAAAGACAAATAAAGCTTTGTCTATTAATATAACTTGGAGAAACATAATAATTGGATTCCTGTCATTTATATTTCATTACTTTAGCTAACTAACTTGATAAAACTCACTATTGATGTCTACTCCATTCACTAACGAGAAATGAGTTGTTTAATTTTTGTGCAGCGTACGTATTATGCCATGCCATAATCAGTTGTGAAGTAAGTAGATAGATAATAAAAAACAAGAATATACCCAAAAAATGAAATAAATATTTTGACAGGAAACAAAAGACCTTGTTTGAAAAAGTAAAAAGAGACAGAGAGAGACTAAATTATCAGTTGTAAAAGCTGTAAGCATCAGTGATTTATTGCAGTCCAAATTAAGACTGATTTTGAAGAATCCTTGAAAAGAAGTGCTTGCCATTTAGTAACTGAGTTATCAGTGAAAATAAATGGTGATGAAACAGAAAATACACTGTGTATGGCTATTGTCAAAGACAGCTAACATGGTTACTCAGCAAAGAAAGTCTATCCAGACAGTGGGGCATGTGATTTTTCTCTCCTTTCTGTCTTTGGACTCAATCCATACTGACGACAAAATAGTCCCTCATTGGAACTTATTTCCTTCAATGTTTCATGGATCTAGTATGGTACATTGCTAGAAAACATGAAATCAAAAGGAAAAGAAAAAAACAAACAAAAAACAATGCTGTTTTGTTGATTCTGACTCATAATTACCTGCAGGACAGAGCAGAACTGCCCCACAATATTTCCAAGGCTATAAATCTTTATAAAAGGAGACTGCCACACCCAACTCTTCAGTTAGTGGCCAAATGCTTTAACCACTGTG
>NW_006408520.1:31369308-31381292 GCF_000296735.1 Chrysochloris asiatica | reverse complement strand
AAAAATCCATTATCTTTTAAGTTCATTTTCCAAAGACTTTTTGAAGCCTTCTTGTATTTATTAACTAGATAGTGAGCCTTTCTTTGAAGTATATCCTTCTTAGATTTTTCCAGTAATTGCAGATTCTAGAAAAGTGCCTCATACATAAGGGAGTATGCCATAAACGTCTCTCAATCATGCCAGTTGAAATAAGAATGCTTCAAAATTAAGAATCTTATTTTACCAAAAGACTATAGATGTAATGATATCAAACATAATACAATCATCCTCTTCTTTAAAGTTTATAGTCAGCAATATACTTCACTTTCCTCTGATTCACAATAATTCCCACAACTATCAAGTACTCAAATTATTTCTTTTAACTGAATGCATTAAGGAAGCCTATGGACTTTTGTTCCTATATTCTTCTCTGCTTAGAACGTTAGGTTAGAGTGCAAATTAATACTAATCTTTAAAGCAAAAACAATTTTCTTCTGAAAAAATTTCAAAAGAAAAGGTAATGAAAGGTGAGATAAATTATGGAATAAGTTTATTAAGAGAAAACGCATAACTTTTTTCCTAGCATCGATGACTCATTCACTAATATTGAAGAAATGCCCCAAAAGTCAAAGCTGTCCAAGGGTGGCTATGGATAGAATCTTAAAATTGTTGTATATTTTCCTTCTTTGCTTTTGTTGTTAATGTACAGTATAGTGTTCCAAATCTTTTTTCCCTAGAGCAAATTTGGCACATGCCTAACCAAAGAAATTATTATTTTAAGCTTGACTATTTCTTGCAGAAATAAAATATTCACATACGAATCCACGGCTGCTCTGGTAGCATAGTGGTTACGAATCGGGCTGTGAACCTCAAAGTGGGCAGTTCGCGGGAGAAAGATGAGGCTTTCTGCTCCAGTAAAGATTTACAGCCTCGGAAACCCTGTGTAGGGTCACTATGAGTCGGAACCGACTCCACGGGTACCTAACAACAACAAATGCACAGCTGAGCCATCATACATTTTCTTTAAAAATATTAAAAATAGTTAACATTTGTTGTTGTTAAGTGCCTTCCAGTCGGTTCCGACCCATAGCGACCCTGTACAGGGTTTCCGAAGCTGTAAATCTTTACGGGAGCAGAAAGCCTCATCTTTCTCCCGCGGAACAGCTGGTAGTTTCAAACTGCTGACCTTGCAGTTCGCAGCCCGATTCGTAACCACTACGCTACCAGAGCCCCTTAGTTAACATTTAGTGAAGGCTTATTTTATGTTAGGCAGTGTATTTAACTATTTTGATACATTGTTTTACTCAACTCTCAAACAACCCTTTGGTATATATGTATCATTTTTCCGAAGAGGAAACTGAGGCATAGTCTTGTTGCTCCAAATCCGTCAATAAAGTCCAAGCATTCTCTGCTAACACTGCTCACAGTTATGTTGTTATGTGCCGTGGAGTCAGTTCCGACTCATAGCGACCCTGTACAGGCTTTCCGAGGATGTAAATATCTATGGGAGCGTTCGGAAAGCCTCATCTTTCTCCCGTGGAACAGCTGGTAGTTTCGAACTGCTGACCTTGAGATTAGCAGCCAGATTCGTAACCACTACACTTGCTCAGTTATAGAAGGTCAGAAATATTTCTCTGTAACATCTCTTGAGTGAAATAAACAGAGGGACAAAATCTAGTCTGTGGCATTTCTGCTTATCCTCACTCACAAAATTCCCTCTGCAGAAAGTACCTCTATATGATGTAGAGATGCCTTCCACTGCGGCAGCTTCCCAGGAAAGCGCATTCTTCCCTCTTAACTTCCAACACTTTCCAGCCTTTTAAAAAGAGAATGAAGAGTTGTAAAGGTTGAAGGAATCAATAATAGCAGAAGTCTCTTTCCTCTCTCCCCACTTTGTTAGCAAGAGCAAAAAGTCTTGATTTCATTGCATTGATATTGGAAAACATAAAAGAAAGAGAAAAAAAAACCCGTCAAAAACAAAATTGCCATCAAATCAATTCTGACTCGATTACCCCGTATGTTACAGATTAGAATTGAGTTCCACAGGTTTTTTCCATGGTTGTATTCTTAATAGAAGTAAAGAATACAGGTCTTTATTCTGTGTTGTCATATGGTGGATTTGAATAGCAGCTGATCACAGCTGTTTGAGCACATATGTTGTGGTTGTTGTTGTTAAGTGCCGTGGAGTCGGTTCTGACTCATAGTCACTCTGTATAGGGTGTCTGAGGAGTGGCTGGTGGATTTGAACTGTCAACTTTGTATTTAGCAGTTCAGTGTTTATTCTACAACATCACAAAAGGACTCCATATATGTTGTTGCTCTTAGGTGGCTTCGAGTCGGTTGCAACACATGGCAACCTTATACACGACAAAATGAATCACTGCATAGTCCTGTGCTAGCAGAACAATTGTTCCTACACTTGAGCTCATTGCCGCTGCCACTCTACCAGTCCATCTCATTGGTGGTCTTTCTCTTCTTCACAGACCCTCCACTTTACCAAGCATGATGTCCTTCGCCAGGTCCCTCCTGATTAAATGCACGATATATGAGAGACAAAGTCTCAACATCCTAAATTCTATGAAGCATTCTGGTTCTAATTCTTCCAACACAGATTTGTTTGTTCTTCTAGCAGTACATGGTACTTTTAATATTCTTCTCCAACATCATAACTCAAATATATCAATTCTTCTATGGTTTTCCATACTCACTGATAAACTTTCATGCACATATGACACTATTGAAAATACCATGGCTTGGGTCAAGTGCACCTTAGTCCTCAAACAAAAATCTTTGCTTTTGAACACTTTTAAAGTGGTCTTTCACAGCAGATTTGCCTATAGCAATATGTCGTCTGATTTCTTGACTGCTACTTCTATGAGTGTTAATAGTGAATCCAAGCAAAATGAATTCTTTGACAACTTCCAATTATTTCTACAGTTATCATGATATTATTTATTGGTCCTATGGTGAGGATTATTGTTTTCTTTACATTGAAGTGTAAGCCATACTGAAGGCTGTGGTCTTTGATCTGTATCAGTAAGTATTTTAAGTTCTTTTCACTTTCAGCTAGCAAGGTTATATTATCTGCATATCACAGGTTGTTAATGAGTCTTCCACCAATCCTGATGCCACGTTATTCTTTATTTAATCCAGCTTCTCAGATTATTTGCTCAGTATACATGTTGAATAAATATGGAGAAAGAATACAGCCCTGGAGCACACCTTACCTGATTTTAAACCATTCAGTGTCCCTTTGTTCTGTTCAAACGACTGCCTGCTGGTCTATGTACAAGTTCCTCATGAACACAATTAAGTCTTCTGGAATACTCATTCTTCACAATGTTATCCATAGCTTGTCGTGATATACAGTTGAATGCTTTTGCATAGTCAATAAAGCACAAGTAAACATCTTTCTGATATTCTCTGCTTTCAGTCAAGATCTATCTGATATAAACAATGATAACTCATTCCACGGTTTCATTTAAATCCAGCTTGAACCTCTGGTAGTTCCCCATCAACGTACTGTTGTAACCATTTTTAAATTATCATTAATAAAATTTTATTTGCATGTGATATTAGTGATATTATCTGAAGATTTTCCCATTCCATTGGGGGGTTTCCTCTTTTGGGAATGGGTACAAATATGAATCTTTTCCAATCAGTTGGCCAAGAAGCTGTCTACCAAATTTCTTAGCATATATGAGTGAATGCCTCCAGTGTTGCATTTGTTTGTTTTAAGATTTCAATTTGTATTCCATCAATTCCCAGTGCCTTGTTCTTTGCCGGTGCCTTCAAAGCACGTTGGACTTCTTCCTTCAGGATTATTGGCTCTTGATCATATGCTACCTCTTGAAGCAGTTAAATATTAGCCATTTCTTTTTGCTTCTGTATTTCTTCCATTTTCTTTTGAAACTTTCTGCATTATTCAATATTTTCCCCATCAATTCCTTTGCTATTTCAAGTCGAGGCTTAAATTTTTCTTCAGTTGTTTCAGCTTGGGAAATGATGAGATTGTTCTTCCCTGTTTAGTTTTCTAATTCCATATTTTTGCATATTTAATTACAATATTTGAAATTGTCTTCTCAAGCTGTCCTTTTAAGTTTTCTGCTCAACTTTTACTTTCACATTTCTTCCATTTTCTTTAGCATCTCTATAGTGGAGAACAAGTTTCAGAGTCTCTTCTGACATCCATTTTGGCCTTTTCCTTCTTTCTTGTCTTCTTATTGACCTTTTGGTATTTTCTTATATTATGTTTCTGATGTCATTCCAAAATCTTCTTGTCATCAGTCATTAGTGTCTAATGCATCAAATCTGTTCTTGAGATGATCTCTAAATTCAGGTGGGATGTGCTTATGGTCAAATTTTGGCTATAATGGACTTGTTTTAATTTTCCTCAGCTTCAGCCTGAGCTTGCATATGAACAATTGATGGTCTATTCCATAGTTTGCCACTCGGCTCATTTTGGCTGATGATATGGAGCTTCCAACAGACTACCACTTGCCTGTCAGTTTTTTATACTGTGGTGGCTTGTGTGTTGCCATGATGCTATAAGCTATAGCACAAGGTATTCTGAATGCCAGCAGGGTCACCAATATTGGATAGGTTTCATCATACCTTCCAGACTAAGACAGATTAGGAAGGAGAGACAGACTCCTTCTTAATGTTGAGTCACTGAGATCCTTATAAATAGTAGTGGAATATTGTCAGATAGTACTAGAATACTGAATACTGGAACATGATGAATGTTAGAATATCGTCAGATAAAGTGTCAGAAGATGAACCCCACAGGTTGGAAGGCATTCAAAATATGACTGGGGAGAAGCTGCCTCCTCAAAGTAGAGGGGACCATGATGATGGGTTATCATTGTTTATGTCAGATGGATCTTGGCTGAAAGCAGAGAATACCAGAAAGATGTTTACCTGCACTTTATCGACTATGTAAATGTGTTCAACTGTATATTATGACAATTATGCATCATGACCATAATGAAATAAAGCTTTTGGGACCTACATTTGCTAATGGTTCACAACTCAAAATGAGGAGAAATAATTGTAAATATCCATTAATAACCAAACATGAAATGTATAAAGTATGACTCTAGGAAAATTGGAAGTTCTCAAAAGTGAAATGGAGCACATAAACGTCCATAACATAGTTAATTAGTTAGTTGAAATGGAATGATATCGGCCATTTTGATTCTGACAATCACAAGGTTTACTATGCTGGGAATGACAAAATAAAGAGGAATTGTTTTATATTCATGATCAAAAAGAACATTCCAATATCTTTCTGTGATAGGATAATATCCAAATGCCTATGCTTTCGGTATGGCTTGCATCTCAATGGAAACAAGGCAAAAATCGTCACCATAGTACCAATAAACAAATAACATTGATCCATGTGAATGGAAAAATGTTGACGTGGAAACTAACTCAAAGGCAACTAACAACAACAAATTCCAACAGATGTAGTCAATTGGTTTCTGTGTATTCCATCTGGTTAGGTCTGTGTAGGTGTCTTTTACATTGTTTAATAAAGCCAAGTCATTGGTCTTGAAAAATTGTATCATGTGATCCCCAGCATTATTTTTATCACCAAGATCAAATATTTTAACTACTGATCCTTTCTCTTTGTTTCTAACCTTTCCATTCCAATCACCAGTAATTATCAATTCTCTTGAATGCATGCTTGGTCAAATTCAGACTGAAGACTGAATAGTTGATACAATTATTATTTTTTTATAGTAGTTAACAGTACCTTTTATATATGTATATATTGTATATCTATCACATGTATATAATCTGTAAACAGGTAACAGTAACTTCTAGAAATTTTCTTTTAAGGTTTCCTATGTGATTGTTGCTGTTGTTGTCAGTGCCACACCAGGAGTCCCATTAACATGTATACAACCTTAAAAGTGTCCTCTCATATTCTAGGAAGAAATCATCTGATGACATTATGGTTTATTAAGTTACTACCACACTTTAATATATGTTCAACTTTAGGCAACAGCATACCTACATATATTTCTGTTGTTGTGAAGTGCCATCGAGTCGATTCTGACCCATAGCAACCCTGTATAGGGTTTCCAAGGAGTGGCTAGTGAGCTTGAACCACTGACCTTGCAGTTCAAACAGGTTTGCAGTCTGGCGCATTGATCCACAGCGCCACACCAGGACCCCTAAAGAGCTCTGGTAGTGTAGTAGATAACAAGCTGGGCTGCTAACTGCAAGGTAAACCCTATAGAGGGTTGCTATGAGTCAGAACCAAATCAGTGGCACATAACTACCATCACTACTGTACTTCAACATATACCTAAAATGAACTGAAAATATATAGTAAAGCAAATAAAATTAATTACCATTGGGACATCTTATATTCAATTAAGCAGATTATATGTGGGAATAGATAAACTCCATCAGTTTTATCAGAGACTGAAGTAGCCACCACATCATGAGTTGTGAGCAAGTTAATTCAGATTTCTCATATCTTTTGAAGGGCTGCTGATGTTCAAATGTTGACTTTTGAAATTCTTTTCATCTAAGTAATTGATTGCATTTTGAAGAGGAAGGAGTTTGGTTGGATAGGATGACAATAAACAACTGCCTTAGATTGTCACAAACTTGAGTTGGTTCCTTTCTCACATTTTTCATCTTAGATTATCCTGAGTTCAGCTTGTTTATGTTTCAAATGGATGTTTGTGAAATGCTGTCATCCACTGGAAGTCAGGATGGTTCAACTTTGATCTAATGTCAGTTTTAGTAGATGGATGTACATTAAAATCAGAATTCCTTAAGAAAATACCAATAGGAAGACTTCAAGCCAACATTTGTTCTCCAAATGTGCATACTATCCATATGTATTTACTCAAATCTTTATCTTTCTTTAATCTCTGAATGAAAAGTGATAAAATTCTGCTATGCCACAATTCTTACAAAGATTAAATTAATAAAACTAAGTCAAATGCTTAGATAAAAGAATTTGAAGGCATTATGGTTAAGAACACAAGCTTAGTAGACCTCAATAAGGTGCAATTCTGCACCTTGGTGTTGTTGTTAAGTACCAAGGAGTCAGTTTCCGACTCATAGTGACCTTGCACAGGGTTTCTGAGGCTGCAAATCTTTACAGGAGCAGAATGCCTCATCTTTCTCCCGCTGTACCGCTGATAGTTTCGAACTGCTGACCTTGAGTTAGCTGACTGATAAAATGAGGTAATTATACTTATCTCATAAGGCTGGTTAAGAAATTATGTAATATATGCAAAGTACTTAGTACATTGCCTGACTCACAGTAAAGTATTATAAAAATAGTCCTATCAATAAATTGTTGCTGTTGTTAGGTGCCTTCAAGTCAGTTCCAACACATAGCAACCTTGTATAGGGTTTCCAAGGCGTGTCTGGTGAGGTTGAACTGCCAACCTTGCAATTCAGACCCACCTTGCAGTCCAGTGCATTAACATCCAGCACCACAAATGAATCACTGAACATTTGTTCTAAGTTGTCTTTATCAATCTTATGTGCTGTTCAAGCAGATTTCTAGGGACTAGTAGTGGTTCAAGAGGACTTCTGGGCATTAGAGATCATGATACATGCTGTACAGTAAGCACTGGACTACTAACCATAAGGTTGGCTGTTTAAACCCACCAGCTGCACCTCAGAAACCCTATACAGGATTTTTATGAGTCAGAACCAGACTCAACAGCACTTAACAACAGCAAGAAGTAGTCCCAAGACCTTGTAGAACTTGGACACCGAGAGACTTCTTGTCCCAGTTTCACCTTGACCCATAAATGATCTGAAAAGAAATTTAAAAGGTTAGGATTCTGCCTACCCAAGCCATGGTATTCTTAATTACCCCATATGCATGTAGTAGCTGGAAAATTAGTAAAGACAACCAAGGAACTGATGCATTTGAATTATGGTACTGGCAAAGAATATTGGACATACCGTGAACTGTAAGAAGAATGCATAATTCTGTCTTGGAGGAAGTACAGCCAGAATGCTCCTTAGAAGTGAGATGACAAAACTTCATCTCATGTACTTTGGACACATGCAGCATAAGGAGTGACTAGTCTCTGGAGAAGCACATCGTGTTTGGTAAAGTAGAGGGTCAGCAATAAAGAGGAAAACCCTTAAAGAGATGACTTGACAGAGAACTGCAATAGTGGGCTTAAACCTAGCAACATTACGAGGATGCCATAGGTTTGAGCAGTGTTTAATTTTGTTGTACAAAATGTTGTTATGAATCAGAAACAACTCAATAACACCTAGCAACAAGGTTTCAGCAGGACTCTGAGTTCCTATTTGTAATCTCCAGGTTCAATGCTTGTGACTTAGATCTCAATATGGGTTCAGAGTATCTTATAAGGACATTTTGGTTATGAATCAGGTTAATAAACTCAAGGTCAGCAGTTCAAAGCTACCAGCTGTTCTGTGGAAGAAAGATGCGTCTTTCTACTCCTATAAAGATTTACAGCCTTGGAAACTCTATGCAGGGTCACTATGAGTCAGAACTGACTCCACAGCAAACCACCACCACCCCTATGCAAAGCCCAATCAATATAGCCCAAACCCAGTACAATAAAAAGTCTCACCCTAATGTCAGGTTTATTTTAATTATAAACTAATTCATTTTGAAAATCAAAGTCAAAATTTAAAAAGACATAGTGATTGACGTCAAATTGTCAAAATTCACAAGTTGTTATTGTTAAATGCCGTGGAGTCAGTTCTGACCCATAGTGACCCTGTATAGGGTTTCTGAGGAGCTGCTGGTGAGCTTGAACCGCCGACTTTGCAGTTCAAACAGCTTTGCAGTCTGATGCATTAACCCACAGCACCACAAAAATTCTATTATCAGCCTCTTAAAAATAAACACCATTGCATTTAAAAATGTATTCAAAAGTTGAGATGGCTATCAAAGCTTCCATTTAACAATAGTTTTGTTAAATCCACTAAAATCTATATTCACTAGATTTTATTTCATTTAAATATGACTGCTCTGAATGTTTTCACAGTCACAGCTGGTGCCAATATATTAATAAAAAGTCATTCAAGGAAAGCAAGTCCAAGAATACGGTTGGCACTGATGTTCTGTCTAGGCCAGGTGTATAGATCAGATGACAAGCTATACTTGCCAGCTCAGATGCATAATTAATGGGAACTTGGACATTTGGGACTCGGCAACATAGAACTGAGAAAAAGAAAAACACTATTTTAGAAGCTTATCATGTGTTCTCTTACACTAGTTTCTATCATTAAGGCTATAAGGTAAATAGTTTCGTGCTGTCTCCTGCTCACTGACAGCCACCAAAAACATCAAATAATACCACTATTCTATTTGTCTAATAAATAACTGGCAAAGAACTTTCACATGCATTTGTTCATTTCTATGCAAAAATACTTACTAACGCAAACAATAAACCCAGGACTTTCTCTTACAATGCTCAAAAGTAGCATCGACATAATCTAAGACCACCACTCTGAACTTTACCAAACATATAGGTATCTTGGCACACAACTCTGGAGGCAAGACAAGTTCCAGCTGTCCCAAGGAACAAGATTTGGGCTGGAAAGGACCCCAGAAGCCCATTCCTGTTATCAAGCCTGAGTTAGCTCCTGGGATCTAAATGGTACTTGGGATAAATGGATCTCAATTCTGGGGCACTGTTTTAAATTGCAATTTTGTGGTATAATCTAAGGGGTAGAGCTGAGAGTCCTGCTAATATCAGTCAACAGAGTTAATATCATTGATGCTGTCAACTTAAAATGAAATGGTCTACATCTGCCTTTGCAGATATGCTAGGCCTCACATACTTCGGAACCATATGTGGATTTCACATGGATTTGATGACACTCTGTAGATGTTTTTTAAACCTTTTTGGTTGATTTGTGTGTGCGCGCGCATGTTGGAAGGAGAACAGAAAAGGATAGAATAGAATTACTGCTAGGAAAATGATTTAAGTCTTTCTTTTCAAGCCATTAGATTCATGGATTCAATCTAATTTTATTGAATTTATAATTTCCCGATGCTTTCACTTAGTTTTTCTTAAAGTATATTGATAACTGAATTTCTGCCAATTATTCCCATAGTCTTATGCATAAATGGCATATATATATATATATATATATAGAGAGAGAGAGAGAGAGAGAGAGAGAGAGAGATAGATATAGATATATGGATAGATGTTGTTGTTGTTAAGTGATGTCTGACCCATAGTGACATAGCAACTCAATATAGGGTTTCTGAGGAATAGCTGGTGGGTTTGAACTGCTGACCTTGAAATTAGCAGTCCAGTGCTTATCCTACAGCTCTGATCAGTGTCAGAAACAATTGATTTTGACAAATAGAAAATTGAAACCTGAGGTTCTGTAGAAACGTATTTGCATAAACTAATTGGACTCTCTTTTATTTCTGTAACACATCCAAAGGCAACAGGGAAAACAGGAAAGGAAGTTTTAAACTTATATTTGGTAGAACCAAGAGCACAGACACCAACATATTTGTGAAGTTTGCCAAATGTAACTGAGTTTGCACAGCAGCCCTATTGGAGAAGTAGGGTGAAGACCAGAAGAGAGAGCCAAGCAATGCCAGATCTCAAATGTTAAAAGACACTCTCTGAAGGTCAGAAAGGCAGGCAGATGTTATAAGCCTTCTCTGCACAAGAAGGCTTAAAAATGAACCTGAAATGAGTATCAGTAGACAGGATTCTGGACTTGTTTTATCCAGAGAAATAGAGGAATCAAGACAAGCTAAGAATCATGCAGATAAGTCATAGTCCTGGGAAGTTTGTTGTTGTTAAGTGCCCTCAAGTTGGTTCCAACACCCAGTATAGCGATTTTTGAGGAGTGGTTTGTGACTTTGAACCACCGACCTTGTGGTTCAAACTGACCATTTGGTCTTGTGCTTATCCTCCAGCGCCATACCAGGACTTGTTATTGTGCCGTGGAGTTGGTTCCAACTCATAGCAACCCTATACAGGGTTTACGGGAGCAGAAAGCCTCATCTTCCTCCCCTAGAACAGCTGGTAGTTTCGAACTGCTGACCCTGGATTAGCAGCCCGAACTTAGTGGTAGCTAAACAGAGAAGAACCTTGATTTTGCACAAACCATCTAGTGTGGAAATTTCTCCTTACCACTTCCCCCCTATAGAAATTTTGTGCAGAGATCTGCTATAGGAAAAGTCTGTACAGCATATAATGAGTAATAAGCAAAAAGGCATTGATACAAAGGTATTGCTTTTACATGAGAAATATTGTGGCATTTATTAACAAATGAAAAACATTAATTAGAGCAATATTGTCAAACAACATACAAGACTGAAAACGTTTTGTCATGGAAATATTAAACAATCTTCTTTATAAGATAAAGCTACAAAGCAGAAGCGCACAAACTTAGGAAAACTGTGTTGAAGCAGAAGATGAAACATGAATTCTAAGAACCCAAGAAAGAAGAAGAGGAATAAAATAAAATCATCATAGATACCAAAGAAATCCTGAAATAAAGTCAAGAGTAAAACATTATAGAAAACATAAAAATGGCATCAAAGATAAAATGCGAACAACGAATAAAACAAAAATCAAAAACTCAAAAGGATGCAGAATAAATAAAAGAACTATAGAAGAAACTACCAGCTGCTCTGCAGGAGAAAGATGAGGTTTTCTGCTCCCGTAAAGATTTACATCCTCAGAAACCCTGTACAGGGTCACTATGAATCAGAACCGACTCCACGGCACATAACAGCATAGATGACAAGCCTAGGAGATCCAACATACACGTAACTGGGGCTCCTGAAGAAGAAAAGCTATACAATGGTATAGAACACAACAAACATAGAAAGATAGGATTCAACTTTATACAAGTCTATGTAATTCTATATACCACAAGGTCGGCAGTTCAAACCCACCAGCCATTTCTTGGAAGCCCTGTACATGGTTGTTATGAGTCAGAACCAACTCTATGGCACTTAACAACAACAACAATGTTATATATATATATATATATATATA
>NW_006408520.1:31366188-31369208 GCF_000296735.1 Chrysochloris asiatica | reverse complement strand
AACGCATGCATATGTATCATGCTGTTGTTTCCCACTTGGTCTTTTTTCCTGTTTGCCCCAAAAGTTGTTTCTTTACCTCTGAACACAGATACATTTTCTAGGTTATGCCTTCATAACCATTTTGAGTAAATTCATCTTGACAAATTCAGTGACTTCTATTATATGTTGTTGTTGTTCAGTGTCATCAAATTGGTTCTGACTCAACCCTGTTTAGAGTTTCTGAGGCTTTAAATCTCAGAGGGAGCTGAAAGTCTCATCTTTCTCCTGCAGAGTAACTAGTGGGCTTGAGCTACAGACCTTGTGGTTTGTAGTCCAGTGCTTATCTCATGAAGCAACCATACTCCTCATATTATATTCTTGTGGTTAAGTGCCTTTGAGTTGGTTCCAACTCATAGCGACCCTTTAGAGGGTTTCCGAGGAGCAACTGTTGGATTTGAACGACCAACCCTGTGGTTTGCAGTCCAGTGCTAATCCTACAGTGCCACACCCAGTGTCCCCCAAGCAACAACAATGTAATATATATATGTAAAAGATATAGTAAACCTTATATTATATATATTATTGTGAAGTGTTGAACTATATGGAGACCCTAATATAACCCAGCTAGAAGTTCAAAATCATTTGTCCAGTATTGTTTAAGACTAAGCCTCTACTGAGCTCATGGCCAAAAAGGAACAAGAGAGTCAAGAATGGGTGGGATATTATTAAACAAGAAAGCCCATAATATAACAGGTGATTTTTAGAGCAAATAGGCATCTATATAATTAGGAGCTTTCTATTTTTATTTTCTCCCCCATGTGCTTATTTTAAGGAACCCTGATGGTGCTGTAGGATAAACATTGGACTGCTAACTACGAGATCAGCAGTGAAAACTCACCAGATGCTCCTTGGGAGAGGAAGTTTCTGCTCCTGTAATGATTAACAGCCTTGGAAACCCTATACAAGCTCAATATGAATCAGAATCAACTAGATGACAGTGGGTGGGTGGGTATTTCTTTTATTTTCAAGGAGCAGATTGCAGATATTTTAGGTTTTATGGGCCATATGGTCTCTGTCACAACTATTCAGTTCTGTCAATGTAGTGTGAAAGCAGCCATAGACAATATGTAAACAAAAACTTTATTCATGGACAATAAAATATGAATTTTATATAATTTTTATATGTTACAAGATATTCTCATATTTTTTCCACCATTTAAAAATGTATAAACCATTCTTAGATCACAGGACATACAAAAACATGGAGGAGACCAGATTTGGCCCATAGCCCTTAGTTCCTAGGTGGTACAAATGGCTCAGCCCTCAACTACTAATCAAAATATTGGCAGCTAGAACCCACCCAGAGGCTCTTTGGAAGAAAGGAAATCCTGACTATCTACTTCCAAAACATCAGTCATTGAATCCTATGGAGTACAGCTCTACTCTGACATGCATGGGTTGTCTTGAGTAGCAATCAACTCTCCAGCATGGTTGGTGGTTTTGTTTGTTTGTTTGTTTTTCTGAATTTTAAGATACCTGTGATAGTTAAGGTTTTGTGTCAATGAGGCTGGGCCTGGATTCTCAGCAGTTTAACAGTTAAGATGTAGTTATAACCTCCCCAATGAGCTCTAATATGATGTAATCACTCCTATGATGTGATCTGATGTCATCAGCTCTAATCGCATGTAATTATCCTTTGTGCTGAAAATTCTCATTTCTATGTTAAGGAGTTCTGGTAGCGTAGTGGTTACGAATCGGGCTGCGAACCTTAAGGTCAGAGGTTCGAAACTACCAGCAGCTCCGCGGGAGAAAGATGAGGCTTTCTACTTCCGTAAAGATTTACACCCTCGGAAACCCTGTACAGGGTCGCTATAGGTCGGAACCGACTCAACGGCACTTAACAACAACATGTTAATGATACCAGATATAATTCACAGGATTAGGGTGTACCTTGAGTATCTATTTTAAGAGATAAAAGAAAAGAGAAGTAAGCAGAGAAGAGGGAACCATTACCATGAAGAAAAAGGAGCCAAGAGTGGAGTTCCTCCTTTGGAGCTGGTGTCCCTGCACTGTTAATCTCCCAGATCCAGGGAAAGGTTGATGTTAAGATGCATGGAGATCTCCAAAGAATGCTGGGTCTACTGATGCTGAAAGGAGACAAGGACATTTTATCAAAATCGATGCTCTGGATTCAGAATTCTAGCCTCCTAAACTGTGAGAGAATACATTTCTGTTTCTTAAAGTCATCCACTTGTGGTGTATCTATTATTGTTGTTGTTGTTATGTGCCGTCAAGTTGGTTCCGACCCATAGAGACCCTGTACAGGTCTTCCAAGGCTGTAAATCTTTACGGGAGCAGAAAGCCTCATCTTTCTCCCGCAGCTCAGCTGGTAGTTTCGAACTGCTGACCTTAAGAGTCGCAGCCCGATTTGTAACCACTACGCTCCCAAAGCTCCTTATATCTGTTATAGCAGTGCTAAATATCTACTACAATGCATATGCACTCTACAGCTAGGACATGAATTTCTCATGTTTCCCCCCGTGAGAGGAGTATGATGCTTCCCTTAGAACTAGACTGACTCCTGCTTCTCTGAGTCATGCCAATGGTGGGATTTGGCTGTGCAATAATGGGCTCAAGCTTTTCTATGGTGAGTTCAGACCACACCAAAGTGGGCTCCAGCTGTGCCAGGGTGGGCTCTGAGTGTGATGTATTGACTTCCTGAGATCTTTTTCTTAGCATACTGGTTATGAGTTGGGCTGCTAACCTCAATGTCAGCACTCCAAAACTACCTGCCATTACACAGGAGAAAAATGAGGCTTTCTGCACCCATAAAGATTTATAGCCTCAGAAACCCTGTGCAGAATAAATTAGTCTTTCATTCAGTAAAAATTGATATCTTTCAAGAAAGTGAGGCAGCACAGGAAGCACTCACTCATCTCTGCCAAGAAATATGGAAGACCACCATCTGGCAAACTGATTGGAAGAGATCTGTATTTGTCTCCATTCCTTGAATATATCCCATGTGAATTTAGAGATCATTT
>NW_006408520.1:31358993-31364728 GCF_000296735.1 Chrysochloris asiatica | reverse complement strand
GAGCAAAGATGTCAGCTTGAGGACTAAGGTGCACCTGACCCAAGTCATGGTATTTTCAATAACCTCATATGCATGCAAAAGCTGGACTGTGTATAAGGAAGACTTAGAAGAATTGATGCTTTTGAGTTACGGTGTTGGAGGCGAATACTGAAAGTGCCATGGGCTTCCAAAAGAACCAATAGATCCATTTTGGAAGAAGTGCAGCCAGAGTGCTCCTTGGAGGCCAAGATGGCCAAACTTCGTGTCTCATAGTTTGGACATATTGTCAGGAAGGAGCAGTCACTGGAGAAGGATATCATGTTTGGTAAAGTGGAGGATCCGAGAAAAAGAGGAAGATCCCCAACGAGGTAGATTGGCCAAGTAGCAGCATCGATGGACTCAAGCATGGCAACAGTAGTGAGGTTGGCCCAGAATTGGGCAGTGTTTTGTTCTGCTGTGCATAAGGTTGCTATGGGTTGGTAGCAACTCAATAGCATCTAACAGCAACAACAATTAATGCCAAAGTGAGATAATATCTCATTGTTGTTTTATTTGCATTTCTCTAGTGGAGTCCTGGTGTGAATAAGTCCTGTAGGATAAGCATCGGACAGCTAGCCACAAGTTTATTAGTTCAAACCCTGCAGCCGCTCCTGGAAAACCCTATACAGAATTGCTATGAGTCACAATGGCACTTAACAACAACAACCACAATGGCTAATGATCATGAGCATCTCTTCATATATATGTTGGCTACCTAAATGTCTTCTTGGTGTCATAGTGTCTGTTCATGTCCTTTGCCTATTTCTTAATTGAATTGTCTTTTTATTGATGAGGTGTTGAAGTTTTCTGTAAATTTTAGAGTTTGATCCCTTATCCAATATGTCATCATCAAAAATGTTTTGCCAATCTAAATGTTTTCTTTTTTATTCTTTTGGAGAATTATTTTGATGAACCTAAGTGTTTAATGTTTAGGAGATCCCAGTCATCTGTTTATCTTCTGTTATTTGTGAATTTTAAATTATATTTCGTAGACTATTTATGCCATAAGTTAGGACATCTGAATTTGTCCCAATTTCTTCTTCCATGAACTGGATAGTTTTAGGTTTTATATTTCAATCTTCGTTTCACTTAGGTATGGATCCTGTTTCATTATTCCACAGATGATTTCCCAGTTTTGCCAGCACTATTTGTTAAAGTGAAGTGCTGGTGGTGCTATAGGATAAGTAACAGACTGTTAACCACAAGGTTGGAAGTTCAAACATACCACTCAGGGAGAAAAATGAGGCTTTATATTCCCTTAAAGATTTATAGTCTCTGAAACCCTATTTAGGCTCACTGTGAGTTAGAACCTACTGGACAGCACCTAACAACAACAGCAACATTTGTTAAAGAGACTATCTCTCCCCCATGTGATGGATTTGGGCCTTTTGTCAAAAATCAGCTGTCTATAGGTGGATGGGTTTACTTCTGGGTTATCAATTCTGTTGTCTTGGTCTGTGTATCTGTCATTGTACCAGTACTGGAGCTGTTTTGAATACTGTGGCTGTATAGTTGGTTATATCAGGAAGTGTGAAGCCTCCTACTTCATTCTTCAGTAGTGCTTTGTTTATCCATGGCCTTTTCACTTCTTCCATATGAAACTGGAGACTCATTTTCTATCTCTTTAGAGAATGTCGATAGAATCTGAATCATGATTGCATTATATCTACAGTTTGCTTTGGATAGTATTGATATTTTCAAAATGTTGAGTGAGTCTTCCTATCCATGAGCATGGTATATCCTTCCATTTATGCCAAACTCTTTTGGTTTCATGCAGTAGTGTTTTGTAGTTTTCTTTGTATAGGTCATTTGTATCCCTAGGTATGTTTAGTCTTAAGTATTCTGTCTATATAATCATGTGGTTTATAAATTTATTTTTTAGTGATGAGTTGGCCTGGTTTTTGTATCAAGGTTTTATGATTATTTCATAGGAGAAATTAGGAAATATTTCATCCTTTTATATGTTTTAGAATAGTTTGAATGAGTAGAATTGGTGTCAGCTTTTCTCAGAATTCTCTAATGAAGCCATCTGGACCAGGACTATTTTTGTGTTGTTATTGGAAGTCTTTTTATGATCTCTTAAATTACTTTTGTTGTGGTCTTTCAAATTCTCTATCTCTGCCTGTATTAGGTTAGGTATATCATGTATTTCTAGAAATATGTCCATTTCTTTTAGATTTGCAAATCTGTTGTAGTACAGTTCTTCATAGTATTCTGTTGTGTTTTGTTTTTTTTTTAGTTTCAGTTGCTTCTGTTGTAATGTCACCCATGTAATTTTGTACTTGTGTTAGTTATTCACATATTTTTTTTTCTTTGTTATTTGGCCAGTGGTTTGTTAATATTATTTATCCTTTTAGATGACCAACTTCTTGGTGGTAATATTTATGTATCATCTAGTTGGTTTCGACTCATAGTTACCCTGTATAGGTTTCTGAGATTATAAAGCTCTATGGGAGCAGAAAGTTTCATCTTTCTCTTACAAAGCAGCTTGTAGATTCAAACTGCTGACCTTGCTGTTATCCAGCCAACATATATCCCACTATAATACCAGAGTTCCCTAACCAAATTCTAGTTTTGTTTCATTTTTCTAGTGTTTGTCAATTTTAATTTTCATTTATTTCTAATCTAATCTTTATTATTCCCTTTTTTCTGGTGACTGTGAGTTTACTGTTTGTTTGTTTGCTGCTCTTTTTCTGTTTGTTGGATTATAGAGTTAAGGCATTAATTTTGGCTCAAAAAAGAATATTTGAACATCTATCTTGAAGGACAATGCAGTCTATAGTAGGATTACCTCCATGTACCTAAAATGAAGACCAATTAATAGCAATATTATTCATATTTACGCACCAACCACTAAAGGCAGTGATTTTAAAACTGAAGAATTCTACCAATTTTGTCAGTCTGAAATTGTTCAGACATGCAATCAGGATACACTGATAATTAGTGGTAATTGAAATGTCAATGTGAAGAGTAAAGAGGAAGAACTATAAGCTTGGTGATGGAAATGATGTTAGAAATCACATGATAGAATTTTATAAGACCAATGACTTATTCATTGCAAATAACTTTTTTAAGAAAATAAAAGATGAATATACATCTGGACCTCACCAGATGGAATACACATGAATAAAATTGACTACATATGTGGGAAGAGACCATGGAGAAGCTCAATATTATCAAACAGAACTAGACCAGGGGTTAACTGTAGAAAAGATCATTAATTACTCATATACAAGTTCAGACTGAAGCTGAAGAAAATGAAACCAAATCCATGAGTTCCAAAATATGACCTTGAATGTATCCCAACTGAATTTTAAGGCTATCTCAAGAACAGATTTGATGCATTAGACACTAATAACTGAAAACCAGAATATATTAAAAACATTAAAAGAAAGAAAGCAAAAGGTCATTCAAAAGAAAAAAAAATGATCAAAATAGATAAAATAGACTCAGAAACTTGCTCTTGAGTATAGAAAAGCTAAGACAATTGGAAGAAATGAGGACGCAAATGATATAGTAAAATTAAAAAAAAAAAAAACAAATAGCACAATTCAAAGGGCAGTTCTAGAAGACAAAGTCTAGAATTATAATGGCACATGGAAAGATCTGGAATTAGAAAATCAAATGACAAGAAGAACATGCTTAGACAAAGTGCCTAAGTATATTGCATGGGGAGGAGATAGTTTCTTCAACAGATGGTGCTAGCAGAGCTGGAAAGCAATATGCAAAAGATTTAAACAAGCCCTCTACCTCATGCCTTATACAAAAAACAACTCAGCATGATTAAAGACCTAAATGTGAATCCCAGAATTATAAAGGCCATCAATGACAAAATAGGGACAAATGTGAGGGCTCTAATACAAGGCATGCACAGACTACCGAACATTTGAAAATTACACACACAAAAAGTAGACAAAATAGTTGGTTGGGACATACTAAAAACTAAAAGCTTATGTGCATCAAAATACTTCACCAAAAGAGTGAAAAAGGAACCCACAGAATGGGAAAAAATCTTTTGCAATGACACATTGGACAAGGGACTCATTTCTGAAATATATAGGAAACTACAACACCTCTAAAAGAAAAAGACAAATAACCCAATTTAAAAATGGGCACAGGATATGAACAGACACTTCACCAAGGATGAGATCTGGGCAGCCAACAAACATATGAAGAAATGTTCACAATCACTAGCCATTAGAGAGATGTAAGTCAAAACAGCAATGAGATATCATCTCACACCAGCAAAAACAGCAAAGATCAAAAAAGTAGAGGACAATAAATGCTGGAGAGAATGCAGAGAGACTGTGTGGATTCTAACAAATAATGAAAAATATTGGAAAGAATGGGTATTCCCGAACCTCACTGTACTCATGAAGAACCAAGAATCAGTCATTCAAACAAAACAAAGTGACCTTGAATTGTTTGAAGTCAGGAAAGATGTGTTTCAGTGGTGAATTCTTTCATCATACATATTCAATCTGTAAACTAAGAAAATAATCAGAGAACCTGGATTATATGAAAAAGAATGTGGCATCCAGATTAGAGGAAGACTCTGACAATATGCAGATGACACAATTTTTTGCTGGAAATAAAGAGACTTGAAATACTTACTGATGAAGTGCCTTTGGTATGGATTACACCTCATTGTAAAGAAAACAAAAATCTTCACAACTGGACTAATTAATAACATGATAAATGGAGATAAGATTGAAGTTGTCAAAGACTTCATTTTGCTTAGATCCACAATCAATTCTCATGGAAGCAGCAGTCAAGAAAATAAACAACATATTGCATTAAGCAAATCTGCTGCACAAGATCTACTTAAAGTGTTAAACAACAAAGATGTCAGTCAATTTGAGGACTAAAGTTATCAGAACGAAGTTATGCTATTTTCAATCACCTCATGTGCATATGAAAGCTGGACAATGGATAAGGAAAACTATAGAAGAATTGATGTATATGGAATTATGGTGTTGGCAAAGCATATTGAAAGTATTCTGGACTACCAGAAGAAGAAACAAATTTGTCTTCGAAGAAGTACAGCCAGAATACTCCTTAGAAGCAATGATGGTGAAACTTCAGCTCTCATTCTTCAGAAATATTTCCAGGAAGAACTAGTTCCTAAGAAAGACAGCAGTGGAAAGTCAGTGAAGAAGAGGAAGAATCCCAACAGGATAGAATGGCACAGTGACAGCAACACTCAAACATAGCAACAGCTGTGAGGATGGTACAGGATCAGGCAGTATTTTGTTCTGTTGTACAGGGCTCACTATAAATCAGAAGCAACTCCATGGAACCTACCAACAATAATAACAAAGTTACAATGTTGTGATTGGGATGATGTTTTGTATTATTTGAATTTTTTTTTTAATCTACTGAAGCTTGCTTTGTGGCCTACCATATGGTCTATTCTGGAGAATAATCCACATACACAGGAAGAGAATGTATTCTGTGTTGTTTGGTGGCACATTCTGCATATGTCTATGAGGTCACGTAGGTTGATTTTGTTCTTTAAACCTTTCATATCTTTGTTGAGTTTCTTTTTGGTTGTTCTGTCCTTTATCAAAAATTATGTGTTAAAAGCTCCTACTATGATTATGCAGATGTCTATTCCTCGTAAATTCTGTTAAAGTTTGCTTTATGTATTTTGGAGTTCTCTCATTGTTATTGCTGTTTTTACGTGCCATCGAGTTGGTACCGACTCATAGAGACCC
>NW_006408520.1:31348058-31356262 GCF_000296735.1 Chrysochloris asiatica | reverse complement strand
TGTCTCTCTGTTATTCATAAGGTTTTTAGTGACTAAATATTCAGAAGTAGTTTGTCTCTCCTTCTTTTTAGTCTGTCTTCATCTGGAAGCTCATCTGAAACCTGTCCACTGTGGGTGACCCTGCTGGTACTTAAAATACCCATGGTGTAGCTTCCAGAATCACAGCAACAAGCAAGACACCAGAGTACAACAAACTGACAAATGAGTGGTGGTTCTTTCATTAGGTTCCCAGATATTAATTACGTCTATGATCTCTTGTTGGATTGATTCTTTAATTATCATATAATGCCTTTCCTTGTCTCTTACTGCTATTCTTTGCCTTAAAGTCTATTTAATCCAAGATTAATATTGCCATGGCTGCTCTTTTTGGTTTCTCTTCACTTTATTTTTTCCCCTGACCCTTGATTTTTAGCTTATTTTAATCTTTGTCTCTAAAGTGTATCTCTGGTAAGCAGTATTTTGATAGGTCATGTTTTTCCTACCAATTGACCATCTCTCTCTTGATTGTTGTATTTGATTGATTTACATTTAGTGTAATTATTTATAGATATTAATTTACTACTGTCATTTGAATGTGTTTTATTGTGATTTTTGTTTTGTTTTGTATATTTTCTGTGCTTTGTTCTTTTTGTTTATGGATTTTCTTTTCACTTCACTGTTGTTGATTTTATGTTTACTGAGTCTTTATGATTTTCTTCCTTTTTGTCTTGCTGAAAATATTTATTTTCTTTATTCAGCTTACCCTGAATTTTGCTTTTATCTTCCTAAGTTTAAAACCATGTGTCCTATCTTCTTGTTATAGTCTTAATTTCCACTCCATATGGAAGTTCAATAAAATCATTTATTTCCATTTTTTTCTTTTCTTGTCATTGTTTACCTATTGTTGTCTCTGGTTATTTATTTTCCATCTTGTGGATTTATTTTATTAAAGCTTTCACAAAATCATTTATCTGAGTTGGTTTCTAGGTGATGGTGTTGTGTTTCTTAAACTCCGGTTGTTGTATGAAATTGTCGATTCTCTTTCAAAAGAATTCTCTGTAGTGTTTCTTTTATGATTGGTCTGGTTTTCACAAAATCCCTTAATTTCTGCTTATCTAGAAACATCTTAGTTTCACCATTGTAGCTAAGGGACAATTTTGCTAGGTTAGTTGGTGTGACACTGTAGGATAAGCATGGGACTGTAAAGTCAATGGTTCAAACTCACCAGTGACTCTTCAGAAACCCTATACAAGGTGGCTATGAGGCAGAATTGATTCAATGGCACTTAATAACAGCAACGTTTTTTTTCAGAGTTTTATATATGTCATCTTGTTGCCTTTTTGCCTGCATAATTTCTGCTGAGATATCAGAGCCTACTTTTAATGACTCCTCTTTGTAATTGTAATTAATATTTCAGTTTTCCAAATTGCTCTCATGATTTTTTAGTTGTCTTTGCTTTTGGAAAGTTTGATGATGATATTTTTATTCATGATTTTCTTTTGGAGTCTATCCTACTTGTAGTTTCTTGAGTGGATATCTTCTCAAAGCACCAGAATACTGAATACTGAAACACTAAGAATATGACAAGAATATTGTCAGATATAGTTCAGGAAGACAAGCCTCTCAGGTTGGAAGTACTCAGAATATGAGCTACCTCCTCAAAATAGAGTTGACCTTGATGACACAAATAGAGTAAAGCTTTTGGGACCTTGATGGAACATGGAATGTATGAAATATGAAACTAGGAAAATTGGAAGTTGTCAAAAATGAAAAGGAACACATAAAGATTATATTACAGACATGAGTGAGCTGAAATGGACTAGTGTTTGCCATTTTGAATCTGACAATAATATTGTTTACTATTCCAGGAATAGCTAATTGAAAATGAATGACATTGCATTCCTCATCAAAAACAACATTTCAAGATTTATCTTTTTTTTTTTTTTTAGTTTTTATTTATGAATTATATGGGAGTATTTGCTTCTATTCTCTGTTTGTTTGTTGGTTTGGGGGGATGTACACCAAAACACTCAGGAATAGATAATCATTTAAACAACCAAAGGGCACATTCTGCATCCTGGCTACCAGCAAACAATCTTTCTCTTTATATGAGTCTAGAGTTCTCAGTTGCTCTATCTCTTCACATCCTCACCTCTGCCTCTATTCCTGTGTCGCTGCTTCTCTAGATAAGTTTCCACATTCTGCTCATGCTCTTCTGCCTTACTGGTCCTAAGGTATTCTGTTCCTGGAATGTAAGATTAACTTCACCCCCCTTTATGTTTCAAAACTTCTACCTTTACAATTGTGATAATCACAATCAATCATGATAACAACTACTCACTATTGAATCATAGGAATCTTATCCCCATCTCCTTTCACCAGACCTGTGCAGACAAGATGAAAATCATTCAGTGGGGATTCCACCTTCCCCCACACACTCTGAAACTAAACTCCCTCTTGAAAACTTGTAAGCCAGTCACTTCATGCCTTCATAACATCCACCACCATCCCCCATTTTAAGTAGCCAGTGTTTGAGTTGCCCATTCCTATCACCCCTGTGTACAGAGGGGGTAGGATGAAGACATCTTTCCTCTCAGTTGGTATTTTGAGCTACTATAACCATAAGTATAGGTCAAATTCATCAAGATATTTCTTGAAGTATAATGCTATCTGGTAGGATAATATTCATACACTACAAGAAAGACCAATTAATACCACTATTATTAAAATTTATGCACCAACCATTAACTAGTGATGAGGAAATCAGAGAATTCTACCAACTCCTTCAGTCTGAAATTGATCAAACATGCAATCAAGGTGTATTGATAATTCTTGGCAATTGGAATGCTAATGTTGGAAACAAAGAGGAAGGATCAGTAGTTGAATAATATGGCCTCAGTGATAGAAATGATGGAGCAGATTGCATGATAGAATTTTATAAGACCAATTGTTCTTCATTGAAAATACCCTTTTTAAACAACTTAAAAGCTGACAATATACGTGGGACCTCACCAGATGGAATATATAGATGTCAAATTGACTACATTTATACAGAATGAAATGGTAGAAAAGTTCCATATCAACAGATTGGATGCATTAGACACTAGTGACCAAACCAGAAGAGTTGGGGGATGACATGAAGAACATCATAAAAGAAAAAAGATAAAGATCACTAAGAAGACAGGAAAGAAGGAAAAGATCAAAATAGACATCAGAAGAAACTCTGAAACTTGCTCTACAGTGTAGCGATGCTAAAGTAAATTAAAGAATAAGGAAGTAAAAGAGTTGAACAGAAAATTTCAACTGGCAACATATAATGTGATGTGCAAAGACCTGGAGTTATAAAACCAATAGGGAATATTGAACACATTCAATATTTCTCAAGCTGAAGAACTAAAGAAACATTCAAGCCTCGACTTGCAATTGTGAAGGATCCTACAGGCAAAATATTGAATAATACAGAAAGCATCAAAAGAAAATGGAAATAATACACAATTATTGTATTAAAAAGAAATGTTTGATGTTCAGCCATTTCAAGAGACAGCATATGATCAAGAGTTAACGGTACTGAAATAAGAAGTGCCAGGCACACTGAAGGCAAAGAATAAGACTCAAAAAATTGATATAATACAAATTGAAATTTTCAACAAACTGATGCTGCATTGGAAGAATTCACTCATCTATGCCAAGAAATGTAAACAACAGTTATCTGGCCAACTGGTTGGAAGGGTTCCATATTTGTGCACGTTTCTAAGAGAGGTGACCCAACAGAATGTGGAAATCATCAGACATTAACATTAGTATCACATCCAAATAAAATTTTGCTAGAGATAATTTAAAAATGCTGAAATAGTACTTTGGCAGGGAACTGCCTGAGGTTCAAGTCAAAATCAGATGAGTATGTATAATTAGGGATATCATTATTGATGTCAGATGGATCTTGGCTGAAAGCAGAAAATGCCAGAACAATGTTTATCTGTGCTTTATTGACTGTGTAAAGGCCTTTAACTGTGTGGATTATGACAAACTTTGGAAAACATTGCAGAGAATGGGTATGCTAGAAAACTTAGTAGTGCTCATAAGGAAACTATACTTAGATGTTCAAACTAAACAAGGGAATACTGAATATAAAGTCATAAAATGTGTGCACCAAAGTTGTACTCTTTAACTATATTCATTCAATCTGAATGCTGAGCAAATAATCTGAGAAGCTGGATTATACAAAGAAGAATGTAGCATCAGGATTGGAGGAAGAATTATTAATAACATATAATATGCTTGCTGAAGTCCAAGAGGACTTAAAATACTGATGAAGATCAAAGTCCACAGCCTTTGGTATGGGTTGCACCTCAGTGTAAGCAAAACAAAAATCCTCATCACTGAACAAGTAAATAATATGATAAATGGAGAAAAGACTGAAGTTGTCAAAGACTTCATTTTGCTTTCATCCACCATGAACACTCATGGAAACAGCAGTCAAAAAATTAACACATTGCATTAAGCAATTCTGCTGCACAAGATTTCTTTAAAGTATTCAAGAAAAAAAGATGCCAGTTTGAAGACTAAGGTGCATCTGACCCAATCCATAATATTTTCAATACCCTTATATGTATATGAAAGTTGGTGGTGGTGGTGGTGGTTATGTTTCGTGGAGTTTGTTCCAACTCATATGAAAGTTAGACATTGAATAACAAACACCATAGAATAATTAATTCATTTGAGTTATTTTTTTGGAGAAGAATATGAATATTACCATGGACTTCCGGAAGAACAAACAAATTTGTATTGGAAGAAACAGAACCAGAAACCAAGATGACCAGACTTTGCCTCTTATACTTTGAACACATTATCAGTAGGGAACAGTCCTTGGAGAAGGACATCATGCTTAGTAAAATGGAGGGTCAATGAAAAAGAGCAAGATCCCCAACAAGATGGATTGGCACAGTGGCAACAGTTCAAGTATAAAAATTATTGTGAATTTGGTACAGGACCGGGATATGTTTAGTTCTGTTGTGCTTAAGTTCGCTATGAGTCAGACACTACTTGAGGGTCACTAACAATAATAATAGTGTTAACAATGACTAGTTAGTGGGATTCCTTTGACTTGAATGTTTCCATGACCTCCTCTCTTTAAATATATTGCTTAAAACTAAGCTTAGTTGAAGTTGTATGTTAAGTAAAATCAAGCAGGTTTGAATAAATGAAAACTAGAAAGTTCACCTAAGAAGTAGAATTTTAGCTGGAATGCTTTGGCTTTGGCCACACTATTTCAGCATACTTTCTTTAAAAATATTCTGAGTGTTTGTGTATTGCCTATACACCAGAGGGTTAAGGATTAAGCACCCAAAGGAGAGTAAAAAATCCACATTTAAAATGTTCCTCTGAATGTTTGTATATGTGTGTGTGTGTTGTTGTGGTTTTTTATTTGTTTTAAACCAGCAATTTTCCAGACATTTGTAACTAAAAAAATAATATAAGCTCCAGGAAGGCAGGCTTGTTACTTCATGATAGCAGATTTTGTGCTCTAAAACATTTTTTAATTGAATGAATATATCTTTTCCTACTGAAATTTATTTTGCTTTTCTTGCATCTGTACCTGGAATGTCCCTTTCTTCTTTTGCTAGATGTATGTGCATTAATTCTTCAAGACTATTTCTGGGTCAATTTTCCAAAAATCAGCTGCAATAAGCCAATTTTCCACAAGACCCAGTAGCCAAAATTTCTGGTTTCTTTCAACTATTTATAAATTTTACAGCAATTCACATTGTTGCATTTTCAAATTGATGTAGTTTTCATAGTTTTTAAAGATTTCTGTAAACATTTACTTGATCAACTTTCATAAGAACATTTTAAGGAATGTTTATTCAGTGGCAGAGAGCCATTTTTCTGCCAAAAAATGTATAACATCAATAACAGGCAATACAAAATTATCAATTCAAAAATTAGCCTGCTCAGGAAAAGTCAGCCCATCATGGAAAACACCCTTGTAGGATTGAAAATTAAAGGGAATTTGAGAGCTGTGTTGTATGCTCGCTGCTGACCACCTGAGTCTACTTGTGACTGGAAGTGGGGGAAATGCAGCAATGAAGACATGGGTTGAGTTTGATCATGCTCCATTGATACCTGTTGACCTTGAGATGAGAGAAGAGGAAGGGTAAGGTAGAATTCCCACTGAGCAGTTTCCCGCTTTTTCAGATGGCTCTGGTAAAAGGGAATGGGAAATAATGTTAATAGGATTTTGTGATTTTATTGTGAGTAATTGTTAGCAGGATTAATTGTGATTGTCACAGCTGTAATTGTAATAGATATATAACGAAGAGAGGGAAGTAGTTAATCTTTCATTTCAGGAACGGATGATCCCAGAACCACCAAGAAGGAAGAGCATGAGCATAGTGTGAGATCCCTACCTAGAAATCAGCAACAGCAGGAACCGTGGCAACAGCAGAGGCAGTGGCGTGGGCAGGAGGCTGGTTTTCAGAATGTGCCCTTTGGATATTTAATTGAATATGTATTTTTTGTTTTGCATGTGTACATAAAGTATTTTTGCTTTGTTCATTTGTGAAATAAAAGATGTAAACTAGGAGCCACAGGAAGGAAGTAGGATAACTGTTGATGCAGGAAGGGGATTGTAATTACTGAGAAGAAACAAAGTGGATAACTTGTTGAATGTAAAGCTGATGATCTTGTTTGCAAACTTTCACCCAATTCACAATAAAAAGTTAAAAAAAAAATTAACCTGCAAATGTATTTGGTCAAATATTTAATTAACTCACCCCTAACAGAGTCCTGGTGGGGTGGGTGCTGTGGGATAAAATCCTGGACCACAAGGTCAGTTTGAACCCCAAGGTCAGCCACTCAAACTCACCAGCCACTCCTTGGAAACACTATACAGTGTTGCTATGAATCAGCATTTAACAGCAACAGCAACAATGTGATGGCTGGAATTGCCGTTGCCTTGGCAGGGCCATACCAAATGATTTCACAGGCGTTATACCACCTGTGGGTCAGATGTTGTCCATCCCCAGTTTATATAGAACTGATGCTGCAGTAAAATTATTCCTGATGCTGCAAAGAGAGGGGAACCTCTACTAGAAGCAAAATAGAGAGGAGGGCAGCACAGTGCATACGTTTCCGTTCTTAAAAAGAAGATGCTGGATGCTCGTGGAACATATATTCACAAAACGTATATTCTCAAATATAAATAATTATTAGTAAGTATGTTTTTATTATAAATTAGAAGTTGTCTCTCATTTCCCACTTTTTCTGTTTCCCAGACATCCTGTCTCCATTTCCTCTCAGCGCTCCAGTCACCTTCTTTCTAGGAGGGCTGTGCTATGTGCTGACTCTGCACTTGTCTCTCTCCCTATAGTGATTCCTTACTCCATCTCTCTCCTTCCAGTGGCAGCAGTAAGGAGCTGGGCCAGAGACAAAATCAACATTCCTTAAAATGCTACTATGGATACCAAATGAAAATGAGCCCATCAAAACTAAATAGTACAAATAAACAAGGAAATTCAGAAAACTGGTTAATCGGATAATTGAATTCCTTCCCTTCAGGACCTCATTCCCATGACTACTTTTCTGCAAAGTTTCTCCAACTCTTGTTCACTTTGTTGGTAATTCCCTTCTCTGAGGTCCCATAACATTCTGTTCACACCTCTGTTACATCACTTATAATATTGTTAGTTATTTTATTTCATAATTAGCCCAATATCTGGAACTTTCATGCATTCAACTGTCACTTAATAAACAAAAATTTCTTGATTAAAAAAAATATTTCCTGTGAGCTGACTATGTGCCTGGTAATGGTATAAATCCTGGGGATTACAGTGGCTCCATAGGATAAGCACTGGACTGCGAATCACAAGTTAAGAGATTCGAGTCCACCAGCAGCTCCTTGGGAGAAAGGTCACGCTTTCTGCTCCCAAAAAGACTTTAAAAGCCTCAGAAACCCTATACCGGCTTACTCTAAGTCAGAACTGACTTGATGCACTTAACAACAACAACAGTTAAATAAGACTGGGTTCCTGTCCAGAGCGCACAGACTTACGGGGGCAGGGACCAAGTCTTTTATAGTTTATAGGCATCCACCCTGCCCCCTTGTCTTGTGGCTGCCATAGGCTATGCTGGGAAGTGCTTGGCATTTTGTCGGCATGTTGTCACTAAGATAACGAGAATTACATGTGCCAAGTACAATCATTGTTGTTGTTGTTGTCAGGCGTCAT
>NW_006408520.1:31344882-31345973 GCF_000296735.1 Chrysochloris asiatica | reverse complement strand
TGTTTAATTCATCAAATCTGTTCTTCAGATGATCTCTAAATTCAGGAGGGATAAATTCAAGATCATATTTTGGCTCTCGTAGATTTGTTTTCATTCAGAAAGCGATTGAAGTACAATCATGGATCTCTGTAACTAATATTCAAACAACAACAGAATACAGTCCAAGTATAACTGAGTTTATAAGGTGGTTCTGAAGGCTAAATTTCCTTGACTAAAGTCTATATGTACAATTCACTAAAATATTTTTTAAAAAATAATAATAAGACAACTTTAAAATTGCTTAGCAAGATGATATGCAGAATGTCACAACAGGAAAAAAGATGGAATAGTTCTTGTATTTTAAGTTGAATTCTGAAACACGTTAGCTGCTTTTCCATTTAAGCTTTAGTAATTACAATTCAATAACTATTCTTACTGCCAGTTAGGATATAGTAAAGTTGTGTGTGGATTCATTAAAACCAATGTATTAATTAAGTAGTATTCTCGTTCAAATTATAATCTACAAATCCTAGGGTGATAAAAATGAAACAATGCTGACTCATTCCAGACTCAAGTGTTTATAGCTTTCATATGACTGGTTAAAAACATGCAGAAACATGTGCTAATTTAGGAAGCTCAAAACCAATCCCATTGATTTCAGGTCAAGTCAGTCTCACAGTGACACACACTATAGACAGAGTAGAACTAACTGCCCACAGACTTCCCCAAGCCCTAATCGTTACAGCAGCAGACGGCCACATCTTTCTCCCATAAAATCACTGCTGAGCTCAAACTGGTGATGTTTCAGTCAGTAATGGAGCACTTAACCACTGTGACAACAGGGCATTTTAGGAATGGAATTCAATAGCATGTACAGAATTACAACAACAAAACTGAGTTAAAATGTAATCCTTAGACTCAAACTCACCAGTCGCTCCTCAGAAACCCTATATGAATGTGTTGCTATGAGTCGGAACCCACTCAACAGCACTTAATGACAACATATCTAAATTATATATAATCATGTATTTATTATTTATGTGATTATATATTTATTATTCATGCATATAATTACAGATACTTTTTTGTATGTTATATATAATTATATAAAA
>NW_006408520.1:31320273-31344532 GCF_000296735.1 Chrysochloris asiatica | reverse complement strand
ATACTGGTATGGCACTGTAGGATAAGCGGATAAGCACTGGGTTGCTAATCACAAAGTTGGTGGTTCAAACTCACCAGTCACTCCTCAGAAACACTATACAGGGTTGCTATGAGAGAATCAACTTGATGGCACTTAACAACATATTAGTTTGAATTGTTAAAAACAGAAATTGTGTTACTATTACTTCAAAAATTTCTTTAAAAATAAATATCCTTTAAAATCTAGTATTTAACACACCACTGTAGATTTATGATAGCAAGTATAAAAGAAAGTAGGTAGTCTTTGTTGTTGTTAAGTGCCATTTAGTTGACTCTGTCTCATAGTGACCCTGTATATGGTTTCTGAGGAGCAGCTGATGGGTTTGAACTGCCCACCTTGTGATTAGCAGTCCAGTGCTGATCTTATAGCATCATGCCTGGAGTCCAGATTAGATTTGAGTTTTAATTCATTTTCAGATGGCATATGTGGTAGGCTGAATAATGGCCCTACAAAAGATATCCAAGTATAATCCCTGAAATGTGTGTCTGTTGCTCTCTGTCCTGTGTGGTGCTGTTGGTTAATGCACAGGACTGCAAAGTCTGTTTGAATCACAGGGTTGGCAGTTCAAGCTCACCAGCTGCTCCTAGGAAACCCTATACAGGGTCGCTATAGGTTGGACCCAACTAGATGGCACTTAACAACAACAAACAACATGATAGTAAGAGAGATTTTGTTGATATAATTAAGGATCTTGACATGGAGAGACTGTCTCTAATTCTCCACATGGGCCCAATATATAATCACATGTATCTTCACATGATGGAGGCAGAAAGAGATTTAACAACAATAGGAGAAGCAAGGCTTTGAACTGCTTCATTCCAGTTCTACCCCCTGCTGATAACTTGCATTTCCACTCCAGATACTATAATGGCACTCAACAACAACAGAAACAATGAAATATGTAAAGATCTGGAATTATAAAACCAAAAGGAAAGAAAATGCCTAGTATTTCTCAAACTGAAAGAACTGAAGAAAAAAAAAATCAAGACTCCATTTGCAATATTTAAGGATTCTATGGACAAAACTTGGAGTACCTGTGTAGCTCTGTGGGTTAATGCGCTGGACTGCAAAGTTGTTTTAACCACAAGCCGGGTGGTTGAAGCTCACCAGCTGCTCCTCGGAAACCCTATACAGGGTCACTATGGGTCGGAACTGACTCAATGGCACTTAACAAACAACAACATGGGCAAAACTTTGAGTTCTGGTGTGATGTTGTGGAATGAAGCACTGGGCCACAAGGTCAGTTTGAACTACAAGGTTCAAGCTCACCAGCTGTTCCTTGGAAACCCTATATAAGGTCATTATGAGTTGGAACTGACTCTATGGCATTTACCAACAACAGCAACAACAATGCACAAACAACTGAACAGCATGGGAAGCATCAAAAGATGGTGGAAAGAATATACAGCGTCACTGTACCAAAAAGACTTTGGTCAGTGTTCTTCCATTTTAAGTGGTAGCATATGATTAAGAAGGTGTTGATGGAAGAAGACCAAGCTGCTCTGAAGGCATTAGTAGAAAACAAGGTTCAGGAATTGATTGGGATACCAAAAGAAAAGTTTCAATAAACTGATGCAGCTCACTCATCTATGCCAAGATATTTGGATGACAGCTACCTGGCCAACTAATTGGAAAAGATCCCTATTTGTACCCATTCCAAAGAAAGTGACTTTACAGAACGCAGAAATTATTGTACAATATCATTAATACCAAATTGAAGTAGAATTTTGCTGAAGATAATTCAAAAATTATTGTAGCTATGCATTGACATGGAACTGGCAGAAATTTAAACCAGATTCAGTAGAGGGTGTGGAATGAGGAATATCACTGCTGACATCAGATGGATCTTGGATAAAAGCAGAAAATACCAGAAATATATTTACCTGTGGTTTATTGACTATACAAAGACATTAAACTATATACATCAAAAACAAACTATACATTCCAGAGAATTGGAGTTCTAACACACTTAAGTGTGCTCATGTAGAATTTATACATAGACCAAGAGTCAATCATTCAGAGACAATAAGAGAATACTGCATGGTTTAAAATTAGGAAAGGTGTGTGCCAGGGTTGTATCCTTTTACCATACTTACTCAATCTGTATGCTGAACAAATAATCCTAAAAGATAGACTATATGATGAAGAATTGGGCATCAGGATTGGATAAAGACTCACTAATGATCTGCGATATGCAGATGATGCAATCTTGCTTGTTGAAAGCATGGAGAATTTGAAGCACTTATGGATGAAGATCAAAGACTACAGTCTTCACTATGGATAACACCACAATGTAAAAACAACAAAAATCTTCACAACTGGACTAAAAAGCATCATCATGATAAGTGTAGAAAAGATTGAAGGTTACAGATTTTCATTTACTTAGATCCACAATCAGCATCCTGGGAGGCTGTAAGTCAGGACACCAAACAATGCACTGTATTGGACAAATCGGCTACAAGAAACCTCTTTACAGTGTTAAAAACCAAAGATATCACCTTCAAGATTAGCATATGCCTGACCCAAGCCTGACCTCATATGCATTTGAAAGCTAGGCAATGGATAAGGGAGACTATAGAAGAATTGAGGTATCTGAATTATGGTGTTGGCAAAGAATATTGAATATACCATGGACTGCCAGAAGAACAAACAAATCTGTCTTTGAGGAAGTATAGTCAGAATGCTCCTTAGATTTGAGAAGGCAAGACTTTGTCTCATTACTTGGATCAGGAGGGACCAGTCGTTGCAGTATAAAGTAGAGGGTCAGGGAAAACGAGAAAGACAACCCAAGGAGATGGATTGACACAGTAGGTAAAAATGGGCTTAAATGTAGGAGAGATTGTGAGAATGGTGCAGAATCTGGAGGTGTTTTGTTCTGTTGTATATAAGGTTGTTATTGAATAGGAACTGATATTACAGCACCTAACAGCAGCAACCCTAGACATACTGAATCTGAATCTACATTTTAATAAGATTCCCAGGTATATACCAACGAATTACCTGGGATCTATAAAATTACCCTGGAAATGTTTTTAAAATATAGATTTGGATTAATCATATCTAGGGTGGCAATTCAAATTCTCAGCAGAGGTTTGAGCCAGAATGAACCAGTTTGATGCCCTGAGAAGAAGGCAACTTAGCTCAAGTGGCAGAGACTGAAGTAATGCAGCCACAAACCAAGGAATGCCAGCAGCCACCAAAAGCTGAAAGAGGCAAGGGACAGATTTTCCCACTAGCCTTCAATGGGAGTGCAACACTGCCAACATTTTGATTTAGCTCAGTAATACTGATTTCAGATTTCTGGCCTCCAGAACTGTGGGATAATAAGTATCTTATGTTGTTTTAAGCTACCAAGTTTGTGGTAATTTGTTACAGTAGCCATAGGAAACTGTACAGCATAGTTTAGATCTGAATCAGTGAGCCAAATTATGAAAGGGACTGCTACTTACAATATAAAACTAATGACTATTAAGTAAATTCTGAGTAATGGTGACCCCATGTCTGTTGCAGTAGCATTGGGCTCCACAGGCTTTCAATGGCTGATATTCAAGAAGTAGATCCCAGGTCTTTCTTCTGAGATACCGCCAATCTATAGATTAGCAGTAACTCTTTGAACCACCCAGGGGGTCCATTTACAATTTGGGGACCTCATGGTTGTTGGGAATTGAATATTTTCATGATCTCACATTATCAGTATTTGTCCCAATCTTATTAAAACAAGCACATATGCAAATATTGGAACCTTTCTGAATATCAATAGCAAAAGGTAGAATACAAACCAAAATGGAATGTTGGACTATACATGTACTGAGCTACATCTGTGTTAGAAGAGACAAGAGATGCTTTACAAGTAAATATGCATGTTTTAATAGAAAACAGTTTTGTAATTCTAAATTTTAAAATGGTCAATCCACATCCACAGGTTTAGTAGACTGCCTTGAGTAAGATTTAAATCAGAAACAATTCTCTACTTGAAGAAAAGGATAAATTTATGAATAGGAAACAAACACATCAAATCACACAAAGATGTGTATACAATTTTTAAAAATTATAGTTAATATATTTTTCATAGATGTTGTAAATATTTTGAGCAGGCTAAAACAATCTTTATGTAGCATCTTCTATACTAGAATGTTTGTTGTTGCTATTGTTAAGTGCCGTTGAGTTGGTATCAACTCATAGCGACCCTGTATAGGGTTTCCAAGGAGTGACTGGTGAGTTCGAACAATTTAATTTAGATACACAATATATTAAGATAAATCATGCAGTCAAATTGATATGGAAGACAAGATGACTTTACTGTTGAGTTGATACTGATCTTATATATATTAGAATGGAACTGTGTGTCATAGGGTTTTCAATGACTGACTTTATTGCTAGGTCTTTCTACCAAGGCACTGTTAGGTGAATTCAAATCACAACCCTTCACTTAGCAACTGAGTATGTTCACCATTTAAACCACACAGGGGTTGTGGATTGAACCCAGAATTCTGTTACTCTTTATTTTGAATAAATGGCCAGCATGTGCCCAACCAATTACATCACACAATTGGCTTGGTGATTTCCATTTAGTAACTCTGAGTTAAAACTAGATTCAATTTAAGACCTGTCAGATTACCAGGCCATGTTTCTGTAAAACAGTCTTTGAGCAGAGTTTCTAAAGATCTCTTTTACCCTATTAAATGTAAAAACGTTTTGGAAGAAATCCTCTGCCTCATACATCTTCTTGAATAGTCAGAGAAGTTCTGAGAGATGCATCTTTGCTTCCTGAATTGCTTTCTGCCATCATACCTTCCAGCAAATTCTCAACGATCCTCCTGTCATCCCAACCACAGCTACAAAATGTAGATTGTTAATTAAATCTAAATTAGATGCTTTAAATTTATAATTTATCTTTGTAATTTAGAGAGATTTTATGTACACTCATATTCCAAAACACTTTTTGAAATTAAAACATATTTTGATGGACATATTCTTATTTTCCATTTTGAAGATGATGAGAAGTATATTGCAGTTTTTATTCTGTTCAGGGAATTCCTGTTTCAAATCAAACTAATTTTTCCATAGAATATTCTGTGTTTTGCCCACACTTAATACACTTCAGCCAGACGGTTTCCCTTTGAAATTAATTCCAGTTTGTAGAATTTGAAAGGTGAAGACTAGAAAGAATGTAATTTCATATTGGTGGTTTGTGTGGCTGTGTAAACATTATAATGCTTTCATAATGGCATAGTGAGTGATTTAATTCACTAAGCACAGTGGACATATGGTACCATGCTTGGATTAGCTAGACACAATGCATGAAGGAAGACTCTTAGGAAATTTTATATATTAAAACAGAAAAACAAAACTTTATTTGATACAGGCAGTCTTCCTGGATTAAGAATTTTCTACTTAAATGCAACACATAGTTATGAACTAATCAACCCCTATAAGCTTATTATGTTAAAAATGTTAAGTATATACAATGGCTTGTAATAATAAACAGGTATTACTTTGTGAGGAGCATCAAAATATTATTATAACTGTATTATTATATCAAAGATATTTTAGTATATTTGAAAGTGTTTCTTTAATATTTTTATGCATAGAAAGGTATGTATACTATATCCCATAAGACAAACATTTTACTAATACAAATAGATACAAACTGTGCCTATTTCAATTATGTGTAAATTTGACTTAAGACAAATTTAGGAATGGATCTGGTTAGTAACCTGGGGACTGCAGGTATCTGAAAATGTCATTAATAATGAAGAACTGCAGCTAGTATGAACTATGACAAGATAAGGCATACCGATAGACATACATAACAATAAGTAATACATCTATAAATGGGTGATTTTCCAGTAGGATTCTACAAATACTGTAGTGTTACCATGTGATAGGCTTGAATCTTGTACTGAGTTGAATAACCCAGATCCAGGCCCTGCCCTGTGGAACTTAGACAAGGTGACATTCTTTTGCCAAAGTCATGGTGTAGGTGTTTATGACAGATAAAGTGACCTTACTCAATGTCTATGACAACTTCCTTCTAAGTGCCTTTCTGCTGAAGTGGAAAAGCTAAAATCTACATTTCCCATACTCACTTACCACCCATCATTTGATAAGTGTCAGAGGCACCTATCAAAAACTTGGCTTCAAAATAATTAAGTGGAAATAGACTTAGCTACATAATTTGTGCAGACTCCTGGTGTGGCACTGTAGGATCAGCACTGAACTGCTAACCTTTCAGTTGGCAGTTCAAACCCATCAGCTGATCCTTGGAAACCCTATATAGGGTCGCTATGAGTCAAACTTCCCAACTCAACTCAATGGAACTTAACAACAACAACAAAATACAAAGTTAAAAGGCAGGACCCATTCTTCAAAAGGGGTCCCAGTGTCAGGCTGTAGAATAAGCATTGGACTTGTAACCACAAAGTCAATGGTTTAAACCCACTCCTTGGAAAGTCTATACAGGATCACTATGACTGGGATCCGACTCTATGGTACTTAACAACAACAATACTTCAAAAAGCAGGGGGAAAGTCATTCTTTTTTCTCTCATAATCTTTCTCATAACCTATTGTCTTTTATTTGATATTGAACGTTGCATTCCCATAAGCACGGGAACATGCAGAGCTGAGTGCACTCACAGATGCCCATGACTCTGCATCCAATGGCTGCTGAGTTTCTCCTCCCACTAGCTGCTTGATCATATTTTCCAGTAATGGAGTCAAGAATCTCCTTTTCCCAAAGGCCCACTACCCCACTTCATGGTGGATGGGCAACCCACAAGAATTTTGCCAGGACATACGAGGTACCTGGTGGCAGTGAATTAGGGGCTCACTCTTACCACCTGGACCTGCTCTGAGATGCCAAAGAATGCAAGCACCAACTCTGATCTACCCAATCTTGCTTGCACTCATGCCTGGGCTTCCATCGTGGGCAGACAGAAGCAGATAAAGAAAGTGAAGGCCCAGGATTTCAGGGAATTAGGAAGCTCTCAGCTGCAAACCCATCACAGGGTAGTGGCAAGAGGTTGATCACACGGAAGCTAAAGCTCCATGCTTCCAACATCTACTCCATTGCCTCACAGGACTTCACTTACAAAATACAAATTCAAAAATAAATTAAGAATTTCAAGATGGAAATCACAGAGCATTAAGCCTCAATTGGGTGTGGCCCTTCTAACTGAGTGATGAGCCCCAGCACTGATGTCCTGCCCTGGAGCTGGCCCTTGGTGGTAAGGCAGGAGGAGAGGTATCCACATTGTCTGCTGATTATCACAAAGTTATCAAGGTTCTCCTGTCATCACTTTCCTGCAGTGATGTCAGGAAGGGACTGGGATTCTCAGCTAGATAAAAGCTGTATGTTTCTGGAAACTGGGAGTTGTTTCTAGAAGCTCAGTCTAAAGCCTACCCTTAACAGACTTTTCAACAGTTTTGTAAACCATCTAATAATTCCCAACTAGAGGCTTCAGTTGCAAACAACAGAAACCACATTGGTTATTCTTCAGAGGGGCATAAAATAGAAATATGCCAGGAATAAATTAACTGTGGTAGTGGCTACCATGCCAACCATAAAAGAAAGCATTTTATATTTCAGAAAGTCATTCTATGCTAGAAGAGAAGGACAATTATGTTAAAAGAGAAGGAATCATAGAAACAGAATAGCTGTGTCAATCTTTGCTGCCTTTGAGATCAGGAGAGCTATAGAGGATCATTGAAGTAGAGTATTGATTACATTGGAAATTAGTGAATGGAGGTAAATAGAGTATTTCCCGAGAAAATTTCCTGAGACAGAAGTAGGAATTGTCCCTAGGATATCAGGTGGGTTGAGGGGTAATGAGCATTAGATTGAAGTAGAGGGAGGTTTGAATCCAGATTATATCTCTACTTGCTGTGTTATTTTGGGTAAATTAAGTAGCTTAACTTCTCCAAATCTATTTTCTCATGTTACTCTACCAGGGTAGTTAGAGATGACATATGAAAAGAATCTAGAAGAATTTCAAATACCTAGTACATGGAGTACTTGGATAGGATCCCTAGAGGTTCCATGATTAAGTGATTGATCTTTACCCAAAAGTTCACTGGTTTGCACTCACCATCCACTTGAAAGGAGAAAAATGTGGCAGTCAGTTCCATCAATATTTACAGCCTTGGAAATCCTATAGGGAAGTTCAATTCTGTCCTATCAGGGCTCTATGAGTCAGAATAGACTTCACAGCAGTAGGTTAGTTGTTTTGTTTGTTTGTTTGTTTGGTGTTTTGCTTTTGGAGGAGGGGAAGGTACAACTTGTTGGATACTAGGTTGTTAACCAAAAGGTTAGAATCCTGGTGTGGCGCTATAGGATAAGCATTGGACCACAAGGTTGGTTTGAACTGCAAGGTCGACAGTTCAAACTCACCAGTGACTCCTTGGAAACCCTATACAGAGTCATTATGTGTTAGAACCAACTCCACCGGCACTTAACAACAACAGTCACCAGAAGGTTGGCAGTTTGACTCCACTTAGACGTGTATCAAAAGAAAGACGTGGTAATCTATTTCCTAAAAGTCAGCCATTGAAAATCCTATAGAGTACAGTTCGAATGTGACATACATAGGGGCATCATGAGTTGGAATTGACTCGTTTACATAGGAGACACTCAATGTTGTTATTGTTAAGTACTGTCGAGTTTGTTCTAACACATAACAACCCTGTATAGGGTTTCCTGGGAGCAATTGGTGAATTTGAACCGCCGACCATGCAGTTAGCAGTCCAGTGCTTATTCTACAGCACCACACCAGTACTTAGACACTCAATACGTACCATGATTATAATAACTGGTTTATACAGAAAATATTTAATGTTTATTTAATTGCAGTCAACTCATTGAAACCCCATAGGACAGAAAATGCCTCACAGGGTTTCCAATGTTTAACAAATTTATGGCAACCATTTGTCTGTCAGTTTGTCATACTATGGTGACTTGCATGTTTCTTTCATGCTGGAAGCTATGCCATTTGTATTTTAAATGCTAGCATGTTCACCCATGGTGGGCAGGTTTTAGCTAAACTTCCAAAGTAAGACAGACTAGGAAGAAGGAGAGGCAAACTACTTCTGAAAATTTAGCCACTGAAAACCTTATGAATAGCAGTTGAGCATTGTTAGATAGCACCAGAATATTGAATATTGAAACATGGTAAAGAGCACCAAAATATTGTCAGATATAGTGCTGGAAGAGTCTCTCAGGTTAGAAGGCACTAAAAATATGATGGGAAGAGCTCTCTCCTCAAAGTAGAGTTGAACATGATGAAACGAATGGGATAAAACGTTTGCAATGTTCATTTGCTGATGGGGCACAACTCAAAATGAATAGAAACAGCTGTAAACATCCATTAATAATCAGAACACGGAATGTACAAAGTATGAATCTAGAAACATTGAAAGTTGTCAAAAGTGAAATGGAACACATAAAGATTGACATCATAGGCATTGTTGTTTTTGTTAAGTGTTGTCAAGTCATTTCCAACCCCTAGTGACCCTGTATAGGGTTTCTAAGGAGAGACTGGTGAGCTTGAACCACTGACCTTGTGGTTCAAACTGACCTTGTGATACAGTGCTTTATCCTACAGTGCAACACCAGGACTCCACAGACATTAGTAAGCTGAAATGGATGGGTATTGGCCATTTTTAATCTAACAATCATACAATCATATATGGTTTACTATGACAAGAAGAAAAAATTGAAGAGGAATGGTGTCAAATTCATCATCAAACAGAACATTTCAAGATCTACGCTAAAGTATAATGCGGTCTGTGATAGGATAATATTCATATGCCTACAAGGAAGACCAGTTAATATCACTTATTCAAATTTATGCACCAATCAGTAAAGTAAATGATGAAATTGAAGAATTCTACCAGCTTCATCAGTCTGAAATTGATCAAATATGCAATCAAGATGTATTGGTAATTACTGGTGACTGGAATGCAAAAGTTGCTAACAAAGAGAAAGGATCACTAGTTGGTCTGCATGTGATATTAATGATATTGTTTGATGATTTCCGCATTCTGTTGGGTCACCTTTCTTTGGAATGGGCACAAATAATGGATCTCTTCCAATCAGTTGGTCAGGAAGCTGTCTTCCAATTTTTTTTGCATGGACGATTGAATGCTTCTTGTACTGCATCAGTTTGTTGAAACATTTCATTTTGTAGTCCATCAATTTCTGAAGCCTTGTTTTTTGCCAAGGCCTCATTGCAGCTTGGACTTCTTCCTTCAATACCATAAATTCTTGATGATACGCTACCTCTTGAAATAGTTTAACATTGACCAACTCTTTTGGTATAGTGATTCTGTGTAGTCCTTCCATCTTCCTTTAATACTTTTAATTCAATGTTTTGCCCAAAGAATCCTAGAATATTGCAACTTGAAGCTACAGATTTTTCTTCAGTTATTTCAGTTTGAGAAAAACAGACAATGTTTTTCCCTTTTGGTTTTCTAACTTCAGGTCTCTGCACATCATTATAATACTTTTTCATCATCTTGAGCTGACAATTGAAATTTTCTGTTCAGCTTTTTTACTTCTTCATTTCATCCAGTTGCTTTGCTACTCTATGCTTAAAAGTAAGTTTCAGAGTCTCTTTTGACATCCATTTTGGTCTTTTCTTTCTTTCCTATATGATGTTCTTAATGTGATCCCACAATTATTCTGGTCTTTTGTCATTAGTGTCTATATACATCAAATCTGATCTTCAGATAGTCTCTAAATTCATGTGGGAAATATTAAAGGTCATATTTTGGCTTTGTGGACTTTTTTTTTTTAATTTTCTGCAGCTTCAGCATGAATTTGCATATAAGCAATTGATGGAATTTTCCATAGACAGTCTCTGGCTTTGTTTTGACTAATGATATTAAGCGTCTCCATGGTCTTTTCCCAGAGACGCAGTCAACATTCCATCTGGTATATTCCATCTGTTGTTGGAAAAAGGCATTTGCAATGAGTTGGTCTTGCAAAATTCTACCATGTGATCTCCAGCATCATGCCTATCACCAAGGTCGTACGTATTTTCAACTACTGATCCTTCTTCATTTCCAAATTTCATGTTCTAATCACTAGTAATTATCAGTGCATATCTTGGTTGTGTATTTGATCAATTTCAGACTGAAGATGTTCATAGAACTCTTAAACTTCCTCATCACTGGTTTTAGTGATTGGTGTATAAATTTGAATAATAATGGTATTAACTGGTCTTCCTTGTATATGTATGGCTATCATCCTATCACAGACAGCATTGTACTTCAGGTAGAATCTAGAATTTTTCTAGATTCACATTTTGTTCTTTCCACGTACTGATTATCAATGGATGCTTGCAGTTGTTCTTCACATTTTGAGTTGTGCCTCATCAGTAAATGAAGGTATTGAAAGCTTTTATCCATTGACATCATTAAAGTCAACACTACTTTGAGGAGGCAGCTCTTTCCCAGTTGTATTTTGAGTGTCTTCCAACCTAAGGGCTCATCTTCTGGCTTTATATCAATGTTCTGCCGCTATTCATAAGGTTTTCAGTGGCTAACCAGTCAGATGTAGTCTGTGTCTCCTTTTTCCTCCTCTGTCTTAGTCTAGAAGCCCCACTGAAACCTGTCTACCATATTTAAACTATAGGTGGCATAGTTTCCAGCATCACAGCAGTATTCAAGCCATCACAGTAAGACAAGCTGATAAAAGAGTGGTAGGGCACTCTCATATGTGTTGGAATTCACTGTTTACAAGCCTCATTATTGAATGACAACTCCATCTATCACATCAAGCCATCAGTTAAATAAGGAGTTTGCTTCAAAATAAACTTAGTTTAAAATCCTTATAAAATTTTCCCTCAAAGTTTTAAAACATCTACTTTATAATGTTGTTAAGTGCTGCCAAGTTGATTATGACTCATAGTGACCCTGTACAGCTGATTCTTACCACTGATATTGTGGTTCATAGTCCAGTGCTTATTCTACAGTGCCACATCAGGACTCACATTAGCCCTTTTGTTGTAACATGCCAATGAGTTGGTTCCAACCCAAAGTAACCTTGTATAGGGTTTCTGAGGAGCAGCTGGTGAGCTTGAACCACTCAAAAAAAACAATGAGATATAATCTCACATCAGCATTAATAGTAAAATTTTACAAACAAACCAGAAAACAACAAATACTGCTGAAAGTGTGGAGAGACTGGGACCTTCCTACATTGCTGGTGGGAGTTTTAAATAGTTAGACCACTCTGGAAAACTGTATGATGCATCCTCAAAAAGTTGGAAATGGACATACCTTATAATCCAGCAATCCCTCTACTTGGTATATATCCATAAGAAATACAGACCAGAACACGAGTAGATGCACATCAATGTTCATCACAGCACTATCCACAACAGCAAAAAGATAAAGACAGCCTAAGTACCACTGGACCAATAAACAACATTCTTATCAATGGAGATAAGATTGAAGTTGTCAAGAATTTCATTCTTCTTGGATCAACTATCAACACTCACAGAAGCAGCAGTCAAGAGATCAAAGGACGAAAACGTATTGCATTAGGCAAATATGCTGCACGAGACTTTTTTAAAGTGTTGAAGAGCAAAGATGTCAGCTTGAGGACTAAGGTGCGCCTGACCCAAGCCATGGTATTTTCAATAACATCATATGCATGAGAAAGCTGGACAGTGAATAAGGAAGACTGTAGAAGAATTGATGCTTTTGAGTTATGGTGTTGGAGGAGAATATTGAAAGTGCCATGGGCTGCCAAAAGAACCAATAGATCCATTTTGGAAGAAGTACAGCCAGAATGCTCCTTAGAGGCCAAGATAACCAAACTTCGTGTCTCATACTTTGGACATATTGTCAGGAGGGACTAGTCACTGGAGAAGGATATCATGTTTGGTAAGATGGAGGGTCAGAGAAAAAGAGGAAGACCCCCAACGAGATGGATTGGCCAAGTGGCAGCATCAATGGACTCAAGTGTGGCAACAGTAGTGAGGTTGGTCCAGGATAGGGCAGTGTTTCATTCTGTTGTGCATAAGTTTGCTATGGGTTGGTACTGACTCAATGGCGACTAACAGCAACAACAGCAAGTACCCATCAGTGGTAATGGATAAACAAACTTTAGTATGTACACACAATGAATCTGCAAAACATCTCATAAAGTGGATCAACTTTGAGGACATTATGCTAAATGAAGTTAATCACAAAAAGTCAAACATTGATGAGACATTTGTTATAAAAGCTTAAGAAAAGATTTCCATACTAAAAGAAAAAGTCTTTGATGGTTCTCAAGGGTGGGAGGGAGGGGAGAGTAATTCACAAGGTAGGGAGTAGACATGTGATAGCTTAGGTGACAGAAATGGAAAAACACAAGGAAGGAGAGGGCAGTACACAAGAATGGGGAGGATGGTAGATAAAGAGTGAAGATAGGGGAAGACTTAGGGAGGTATGCCTGGGCTAAATGGAATAGAGGTAAATAATATGCACAGCCTTGGAACAGCAGTGCTCAAATGATGCAGAGATGGAGACATAGTCTGATTGAGGGGGCAAAAATGTTTAAGGGCTTGACTGTCCTGTGGATATTTGTTTCCCCTGCCTACTAGTATAAGGAGTCCTGGTATGGCAATACGGGTTAATGCACTGGATTGCAAGGTCATTTTGAACTATAAGGTCGGCAATTCAGGCTCACCAGCCACTCCTCAGAAACCATATACAGAGTTGCTATGAGTCTGAATAGACTCGATGGCACTTAACAACAACAACTATTGTAAAATAGACATTAAAGTGTGATACCCACTTGGAACTTTCTGAGGTGGGACATTCCCACTTGAAAAGCCATGCGGATAAACACAGAGTAACTAAAAGAACAGAAGATAAAAAAGAAAGAATAACCAGCAGAAAAAAAAGAAAACTTATTCATTGTTAATACCTTTTTCTCAACAACAGTAAAGGCAATGATAACATGGACCTCTTCTACAGAAATCAAATTGACTACATCTGTGGGAAGAGACAATGGAAAAGCCCCATATTATCAGCCAAAACAGGACTAGGGGCAGACTGTGGAACAGACCAGAAGCAACTGAAGCTGAAGAAAATTAAAACAAGTTCACAAGAGCCAATATATGACAATGAACATATCCCACCTGAATTTAGACATCATTTTAAGAATAGATTTTATGAAAAAGACACTAAAGAACGAAGACCAGAAGACTTGTGGGATGGTATCAAGAACATCATACAGGAAGAAAGCCAAAGGTTATTAAGAAGACAAGAAAGGAGGAAAAGACTAAAATGATGCTAGAGGAGACTCTGAAATTTGCTTTCTGCAGTGTAGAGGTGCTAAAACAAATGGAAAAAATGAGAAGGTAAACAGTTGAATCGAAACTTTAAAAGGACAGCTCAAGAAGACTAAGTCAAATACTACAACCAAATGTGCAAACACCTAGAGATAGAAAACCAAAAGAAATGAACACACTCAACATTCCTCAAGTCAAGGGAATGGAAGAAAAAATTCAAGCCTCAACTTGAATTATTGAAGGATTCTATGGGGAAAATCCTGAATGCTGCCGAAAGGATCAAAAGAAGATTGAAGGAATACACAGAGTCACTATACCAAACAGAAACTGTCGATGTTCAACCATTTCAAGAGGTAGCATATGATCAAGAACCAATGATACTGTAGGAAAAAGTCCAAGGTACATTAAAGACATTGGGAAAGAACAGGCACCAGGAGCTGATAGAATACAAATTAAAATCTTTCAACACACTGATGCAGCACTGGAAGAACTCACTCATCTATGCCAAGAAATGTGGAAGACAACTAACTGATCAACTTACTACAAGAGATTCATATTTGTACCCACTTCAAAGAGAAGTGACCCAACGAAATGTGGAAGTCATTGTACAATACCATTAGTACCCCATGCAAGTAAAATTTTGCTAAAGATAATACAAAAATGGTTGCAACCATACACTGACAGAGAATTTTCAGAAATATTAAGTCAGCTTCAGAAGAGGACATGGAAGGAGGGATATCATTGGTGACGTCAGATGGATACAGGCTAAAAGTAATGAATACCAGAAAGATGCGTATCTGTGCTTCAGTTACAATGCAAAGTCTTTTGATTGTGTGGATCATGACAAGCTAGGGGCAACATTGTAGAGAATGAGTATTCTGGAACATGTAATTGTGCTCATGAGGAACCTGTACATAGACCAAGAGGCAGTTGTTTGAACACAACAAGGGAACACTAAATGGTTTAACATCAGTAAATGTCTGCAACAGGGTTGTATTTCACCATACATATTCAATCTGTATGCTAAACACATAATCTAAGAAACTGGGTTATATGAAGAAAAACATGGCATCAGGATTGGAGGAAGACTCATTAACAAATCTGCGATATGTTGCTTGCTGATAGTGAAGAGGACTTAAAATACTTACTGAAGAAGATCATAGAGCACAGCCTTCTGTATAGGTTTCATCTCATTGCCAAGAACACAAAAGTCCTCACCACTGGACCAATAAACAACATGCATACAAATGGAGAAAAGATTGAAGTTGTCAAAGACTTTATTTCGCTTGGATCAACCACCAACACTCATGGAAGCAGCAGTCAAGAAATCAAACAACTTATTGCTTTGGGCAAACCTGGCGCACAAGACCTCTTTAAAGTTTGTTCAAGAGCAAAGATGTCAGTTTGAAGACTAAGGTGTGGCTGACCCAAGCCAAGGTATTTTCAATAACCTCATATATATGTGAAAGCAGGACAGTGAATAAGGAAGACTGTAAAAGAATTGATGCGTTCGAATTATGGTATTGGAGAAGAATATTAAAAGTACCATGGAATGCCAAAAGAACAAATGGATCTGTGTTGGAAGAAGTACAGTCAGAGTGCTCCTTAGAAGTCAGGATGGCCAGACTTTGTCTCTCATACTTTGGACATAGTGTTAGGAGGGACCAGTCCTTGAATAAGGATATCATGTTTGGTAAAGTGGAAGGTCAGATAAGAAGAGGAAGACTCTCCAACAAGATGTATTAGCACAGTGGCGGCAGCAGCAATGGTCTCAAATATAGCAATGATTGTGAAGTTGGTGCAAGGCCTGGCAGTGTTTCTTTCTGTTGTGCATCAGGTCACTATGCGTTTGTACCAATTTGATGGCACCTAACAACAAGTACAACAAAAGAGCAAAATCTTATTCAAATAGGGCTGAGGCTTTTCCTTTGCTTGGACCTTGGCCTGCTTCCCCTCCTGTCCACACCCAAATAAGTTTCTTTAAGTGACTCCTGCTCCTGACTCCCATATTGCCTGCTCCCTTCTCTGCTGATCAAAAGGTATTCAGTGGGATAGAACACTCTGTGCCTATTCTTTCTCAAGTAGAAGAACACAGCTGTATACACTGAAAAGTTACAAATAAAAAATGAAAATTGATCTCTTTTTCAAGGGAATTTATAATGTTTGCAAAATTCACACTATTAGGTGAAATTAAAGTAATTCCATACATCCATTTCCAAGAAAAATAGTTCTGTAGAAAAGTGTCAAATCCTATGAACAGTTCCCTCTGGCAACACTGGTGTTGTCTATCTGTATTTCATATAGACTGAAAGAGACCACAGATTCTAATAGATGTGAAACTCCACTGGTACAAGACACTAGTGGACATGTTAAATAAAGATCTTATTAAAATGGAAAAATTCATTCCAAAAAACCTTCCCTCAACTTACATATTTTTCAAGTCCATGTCCTTTGAGACATTTTAATGATTATATTTCTATCTGTTAATAATAGTGTATAAGGAAAATCTATATAGAAAATAATGAGCTATTTACATCACCCCAAATGAGTATTATTTAATAATTTCCTCAAATTTGAGAAATAAAATTTCTCTTCTTAGGAAAAGACTGAAATTATTAACCTACATGTGATTAGGAAACTCATCCTCAAAAGCAAAGTTAGCTTTACTGGTCAGAAAATGACTGCTCACTATAAATCAAAAGAAAGTTGCAATATATTCAGAACACATTTTTAGAATAAAATAGATACCAAATTATCTAAAAGTGATATAGGGAAATAATAGTATTTTCTAATTACCTGACAACTCATTATTTTAATCTTAGTATATATTCATTTTCTCAACTTATTCTTCCAATGAAGAATGAATTTAACAATTAAGGGGCTTAATTTAGTTTATGTTATTATAAGTTTGGATGAAGGCTGTCAAGGTTGGTATACGAACTCCATGATATCAAGAATTCAAGCTACCTCAATCTTTCTACACCTATATTCTTGGTATACAGCTTTTCTTTATATGGCCACAATATGACTGCTGGACCACCTGACAGCTCATCTACTTTAAGGGCAGAGACAATTTAATTGATCTCTTTTTTGTTGCCTCAAAGCTTACCTCATGACACATTACTGTCTAGAATTAGGTCATATGGTTATCGTTAATGGACGGTGAAACTTTCCCTTTCAAGCCACTATACAGAAAAAGATAAGAAAGAAAGAATTCTGGATGACTTTTAGGTTACTAAGCCACCGTGTCTGCCTTTAAGGGACAAGGGATAAGTTGTTGTTGTTGTTATTAAGTGCCATTGAGTTGGTTCCAACTCATATTGACCCTAAATAGGGATTCCAAGGAGCAGCTAATGGGTTTGAACTACCAATCTTGTGATTGGCAGTCCAGTGCTTATCTTACAGAACCACAACAGGACTCTGTAAGGGATGAGTGGTGGTGGTTGGTGGTTATGTACCAAGTTGATTAAGACTCATAGCGACCTGTATATGGTTTTCGAGGCTGTAAATGTAGGTTTATAACTTTACTGCCGTCAAGTTGGTTCCAACCCATAGTGACCCTGTATAGGGTTTCCAAGGAGCAGCTGGGGAGCATGAACGGCTGACCTTATGGTTCAAAATGACTTTAAAGTCCAGCACATTAGCCCACAGTGCCACACCAGGACTTCTCTAAATCACAGAAAAATGTAAGTTCCTTAATATATATTGACTTTTATAAGTGTTGCTTTGGGACACTAAAAGACAGATCTTATAATTTAATAAGTGAGTTAATGTAAAAATCATCGAATTATCACTCACTTTCTATAAGCATACTGTGTTGCTGTTGGAATTTGACCTTCAGTTGATATTGTCTGTAATTTTTCAAACACTTTTAATCTAGTTCTGGTTACCTCTACACACTCAAGCTTTAGGATTATACAGATATTGGCCATATTTCCAATCTCTATTAGGCAAAATACTGAACAATGCAGGATGCATAAAGATGGAAAGAACATACAGAATCACTGTATCAGAAATAATTGTCTGACATTCAACTATTTCAGGAGATAGCATATGATCAAGAACTGATGGTATTGAAGGAAGAAACCCAAGTGCACTGATGGCATTGGAGAATAATAAGGCTCCAGGAATTGATAGAATACCAACTAAGATGTTTCAACAGACATGTTCACTAGTCTATGCCAAGAAATTTGGATGACAGCAACCTAACCAATGGGCTGGAAGAGATCCATATCTGCACATTCTAAAGAAAAGTGATCCAACATAATGAACAAATTATCAAACAACATCATTAATATTACATGCAAGTATTATTTTGCTGAATATTAGAAAACCATTGAAGCAGTATAGCAACCAGGAACTGTCAGAAATTCAGCCCAGATTTAGAAGAGGATGTAGAATGATGCTGATTTCAGAGAGATCTTGACTGAAAGCAAAATATAATACAACATGGGGACTCCTGAGCCCATGGACAAGGACCTAGCCACAGAGGGCTAAAGCTGAGAGTGAAGCATCCAGCTGATATGAAGTGAGGGGAGATGCACAAGAATGCCCAAACTTGCAGATAATATCCATTTGACCTATCTTCAATGGCTTGATGATCAGAAAGTGACTACAGGAAGATAAAGAAATTTGGTAAAGGACACAAGTGTAAATTGCTACAATTTGATGAACTTGACCTATACTTATGGATGTATTAGCTCAAAATACCAACCGAGAGGGAAGGAGTCTTCGCAGCAAGGATCAAACCTACCACCTCTGTACCTCTGTACAGAGGGTTGATATAAAGGACAGGCAACTTAGACATTGGCTAGCTAAAAGGGGGCGGGGGCAGGGCTATAAAGACATGAAGTGTCTGGCTTACAAGTTTTGAAGAGGGAGTTTGGTTTCAGAGTGTATGTGGGGTGGGGGGCTGGAATCCACACTGATTTGTTTTCCTCTTGTCTAGACAGATCTGGTGAAAGGGGATAGGATTCATTGATTCAGTAATAAGTAATTGTTATCAGCATAATGGTTACAAATCGGGCTGTGAACCACAAGGTCAGCAGTTCAAAACTACCAGCTGTTCTGGTGGAGAAAGATGAGGTTTCTGCTCCTGTAAAGATTTACAGCCTCAGAAACCCTGTACAGGGTTGCTATGAGTCGGAACCGACTTCACAACACATAACCAAGCAACCAGCCAACATCATAGCTAATTGTAATTATTACAACTGTAAATGTAGAAGTTGTATAACAAAAAGGGGGGGAGTAGTTAATCTTATATTCCAGAAACAGGGGACCCTAGGACCATCAAGAGAGAAAAGCATGAAATGAATGTAGGACCCTAACCAGAGAACCAGCGACACCAGAGATGGAGGCAGAGGTGATGGCACAGAGAGATAGAGCAGGTGAGGAATCTAGACACATGGAAAAAGAAAGGCTGTGTGTTGGAGGCCATGAGGCTGGCTTCCAGAATGCACTCTTTGGTTGTGTAAGCGATTATGTATCCCTATGTGGTTTTTTGTTTTGTTTTGAGTACATCTAAAAAAAATAAAAATAGGGGGGAAAGGGGGTTTTCTTGATAAAATAAACAATCTATGATGGTTTTATGGGGATGAAGAAGTTATACATATGCTATATGGTGGTAGTGGTGGTGTGCCATGAAGTCCATCCGACTCATAGCGACCCTGTACAGGGTTCCCGAGGCTGTAAATCTTTACTGGAGCAGGAAGCCTCATCTTTCTCCCACAGAACAGCTGGTAGTTTCGAACTGCTGACCCTGAGGTTAGCGATCTGTAGCCAGTACACTACCAGAGCTCCTTTCCATAATTCAATACGCTAGAGGGTAGACACTCATTAACATGGGTGATGGGCAAGCAATATACAATGGGAGGGGGGTTGGCAGAGGAAAGATAGGAATGGCGGGAAATACAGGGAGGAACACAGTGGTTAAAGTGAGTAGAGGTAAATGCTGTTAACTGCTGGTGCATGGAGAGGATTGCAGCCATACAATTAAGCAAAGTATATGATTTGTTGAATGGAAAACTGATGATCGACTATGCAAATCATCACTCAAATCAAGATAAAAAGTTTCTTATAAAAAAGTGTTTACTGAGTGTCACTGACAAAAGTAAGTGCTAAACAAATTTGCGGTTGACAAAACAGAGAAGGAACCTACTATTTTGAGCTTACATTTTAGTGGACAGTTATTAACCTCTTTCAGAAAGAGTTACATTAAGTGCAAAAATTCAAGGCATGAAACTGTTGGGATAGATTGTATGTATTTTATTATTAAAATTATATTGACAAGTACTCTAAAAGAGTTCCAAAAGACAGTTGCTTCTTGGGAGAATAAAGAGGGAGTTTCATTTGTTTTTTATTTTAATTTAATGATATTTAATTTTTTTTTAACTGTTTGTGAATTGAATGAACATTTACAGAGAAGATCATCAAATTTACAATCAACAGATCATAAGATTTCTTTGTTCTCAATGATTGCAATCCCCTCCACAATGACAGTTCTCCCACTTTCTCCCTATAGTTTTATTCCATTTCACCCTGCTTCCCATTCCTTTTCTACTTTATCCTTAGGTAAAAGTTGCCCCTTTGATCTTGAATAATTGACCATTCAATAGTGAGCATACCTTACTAGTCTTGTTGACCCCATTATATACCTATCTACTGCTTAGTTGGAATCTTGGTGTGGCGTTGTGGGTTAATGCACCAGACAGCAAAGCCCTTTGAACTGCAAGGTCAGTGGTTCAAGCTTACCAGCTGCTCCTCAGAAACCCTATACAGGGTCGCTATGGATCAGAATTGACTCAACGGCACTTAACAACAACAACAACTGCTTGGGTAAAAAATTGGACCCAAGGGTGAATTTTGTTCCAGACCTAAAGGGTAGGTGGGATCAAAGTCTTAGGTTCCTCCAGTCTCTTATTGATCCTTAAGCCCTGTTTCTATAATTTTGAATTTTGTTCCACATTTTCTCCCTCTGGGACCTTCTAATGTGATCCCATCCAGAGCAGTTGATAATAGTAGCCAGGCACTGTTTAGTGCTTCTAGTCTCAGAGCTCACATGTTCCACTGGGCCATTGGACTAATTGATTCCAAACATCATCAAAATTTCATCACTCGTCTTTCACGAATAGAAATACCAATATTTGCACCTTAGATAGTTACTCATGAGCTTTTAAGATCACAGTTGCTATCTACCAAAGTAGAATGTAGAACATTGTCTTTGTGGAGTATATTATGCTGATTGAGCACAGTGTCCCCTGAAACTATGGTCCTGAGTTTCCCAGACCAAAGACTAATTACCTTAAGATGTTTGATTATATCTAAGAAGTTTTCATCATTTCACCCTCTGGATGTTCCACCTGTTATAATTAATGCCTTAGGATAAGCACTAGACCACAAGGTTGGTTTGAACCAAAAGATCTGTGGTTCAAACTCACCAGTCACACCTCAGAAATCCTATACAGGGTTGCTATGAGTCAGAACCGACTCTATGGCACTTAACAACAGTAACAACCACCAAAAGGTTAGCAGTTTGACTCCACTTAGAGGTATTTCAGAAGAAAGACCTGTGGTCTATTTCCTAAAATCAGCCATTGGAAACCCTATAGAGCAAGCACAGTTCTAATCTGACACACATAGGGTCGTCATGAGTCAGAATTGACTCATTTACATAGTAGGCACTCAATGCTGTTGTAAAGTGCTGTTGAGTTGGTTCTGACTCATAGCAACCCTATATAGGGTTTTCTGAGGAATGGCAAGGTAACTTTAAACCACCAACCCTGCACTTCAAATAGAGCTTATGGACCAGTTCTTATCCTGCAGCGTCACACCAGGTGTTGTTAGTTTTCTATACATTTTAGAGTTTAGTCCCTTGCCTGATACACCATTGCGAGGGAAAAAAAAAAAAAAAATCCCAATCTGCGGGCTCTTTTTTACTCTTTTGGTGAAATCTTTAGATGCACAGTGCCTAATATTTAGGAAGTTCAAGTAATCTATTTTGTCTTCTACAGTTTGTGAGCATTTACTTATGTTTGACACCACATTTACACCATGTATCAAAGCCCCTAAGTTTGTCCCTATGTTCTCATTGAGGATCTTTATAGTTCTAGGTTTACATTTAGGTCTTTAATCCACATTGCATTTGTTTTTGCATATGGTGTGAGAGATGAGTCTTGTTTCACTGTTTTTTGCAAACGGTTTTCCAGTTTTGCCAGCACCATTTGTTGAAGAGACTGTCTCTTCCCCAAATGACTTTATGTGAATGGATATATTTGTTTCCCTTTCCTTGATACTGATTACTCTACCAGTACCAGGTTGTTTTGACCACTGTGACTGTCTAGTAGATTTTTAGAACAGGGAATGAGAGGACTTCAACTTTGTTCTTCTCTTAAGTAATGTTTTTCTTTGCATATAAAGTTAGTGATCAATTTTTACAGCTGTTTAAAGAAAAATGTTGGAATCATATCTATAGATCGCTTTAGGTTGTTGTTGTTGTTATTAAGTGCCATTGAGTAGGTTCCAATCCATAGCAACCCTGTATAGGGTTTCCAAGGAGTGGCTGGTAAGCTTAAACTACCAACCTTGTAGGTCAAACCAAGTTGACAGTCCAGCGCATTAACCCACAGCACCCGTGGTAACATTTTCACAGTGTTAAGTCTTACTATCCACTAGCGCTGTATATTCTTCCATTTTTGTAATTTTCTTTTGGTTCCTTGTAGTAGTGGTTTATACTTTTATTTATACAGGTTAATTATATAATTAACTTGTATAAATAGATTACTTGGACTTCTGGATCGATCTTTTCCCTAAGTATTTAATCTTTTGTGTGGCTATTGTAAATGGTATTGTTCTCCTGGTTTCATTTTCAGAGCTGTTTTTATTAGTGTAAAGGAATACAACTGATTTTTGTATGTTGATCTTGTACCCTGTGATTTTGTTGAATCTTTTAATGAGTTCCAATAATTTTCTTGTTGAGTCTTTGGGATTTGCTATGTATGTAATCATATCATCTGCAAATAGAGAATCCTACTTCTTCTTTGCCAATTTAGATGCATTTAATTTCCCTATCTTGCCTATAGCTCTGGCTAAGTCTTCCAACACAATATTGGATAGGAGTTCTAATGAAGGGCATCCTTGACTGGTTCCTGTTCAAAAAAGGCACATTTTCAGCATCTTTCCATTGAAAGTGATGTTGACTGTTGGATTTGTACATTTTTGTTGTTGTTAGGTGCCATCGAGTTGGTTCCAACTTGTAGCAACCTTATGCACAACAGAACCAAACACTGCCGGGTCCTGCAGCATCCTCAAAATTGTGGCTACCCTTGGGCCTATTGTTGCTGCCAATCCATCTCCTTGGGAGTTTTCCTCTTTTTCATTAAAAGAAGTTCTAACTGTACTTCTTCCAACATAGATGTGTTTGTTCTCCTGACAGTCCATGGTACTTTTAATATTCTTCTCCAATGCCATAACACAAGTGCATCAATTCTTCTGAGGTCTTTATTTATTGTCCAACTTTCACGTGCATATGAGACTATTGAAAATATCATGGATTGGGTCAGGCACACCTTAGTCTGCAAACAAATATCTTTGCTCTTGAACACTTTAAAGAGGTCTTTTGCAGCAAATTTTCCTAATACAAATCATCATTTGATTTTTTGACTGCTGCTTCCATGAGTGTTGATAGTGGAACCTAAACACTGTAAAATGGTCTTGTGCATCAGATTTGCCTAATGCAATACATTGTTTTCATTTCTTGACCTCTGCATCCATGGGTATTGATAGTTGATCCAAGCAAAATGAAGTCTTTATCAACTTCAATATTTCCTCCATTCATCATGATGTTATATATTGGTCCAGTAGTGAAGATTTTTGTTTTCTTTAGATTGAAGTGCAATCCATACAGAAGACTGTGTTCTTTGATCTTCTTCATTAAGT
>NW_006408520.1:31305961-31320173 GCF_000296735.1 Chrysochloris asiatica | reverse complement strand
AAAAAAAAAAAAAAAAAATGGAGTCTTTGGCCAATTCAATCATTTCAGCATTTATCATGATGTTATTTGTTGTTCCAATGATGATGATTTTTGTTTTCTTTACATTGAGGTGCAGTGTGAATCAAAAAATTCACACTGGAGAGAAACCCTATGAGAGTAGCAAGAATGAAAAAATGTGTAGGACTACTTCCCAGCTAGGTCATCATGAGCGTCCAACTTGTAGGGAAGCCTATGCTGGACATTTGTCATTTTGGCCTCCCAGAATTTTGTATCCTTTTTATTGTCAATAATATATATGAAGTTTCTTTTGTACTCTATACTCAGGAGTACAATATGGGACATAGACCAACTCAGCTGCATGCTTCCCCTACTTCCAGGCCACAGTTATTAGTTCTAATGTCAATGAATTACCTAACATGGTCCAATTAAAATGAAGACCAGGACTTGGCAAGAGCTAATTTGAACAAATACTCTTGTTTCTTCATCGGGCTTGAGCTGAGAGGATCTCCCTGGATTCTTGTGGGATCTGAGAATAAAATCAGCACAGAAAAGAGAGATCAGAAAATTGTAGAACAACTAAATCTTGAAGATACTGTTTAAATAACTGTATTAAGTCAAATCTGAAGCTAGAATTATAGCTGGGATTTTTAATTCCAGTAACAGTTACATTTTTGTGCTTCAACAAAATAATTATCAGTAGGTATTTTAAGTCCTCTTCACTTCAGCAAGCAAGGTTGTATCATGTGTATATCTTGCTACTGCCACTGTGCCAATCAATCTCACTGGGGGACTTCCTCTTTTTATCCTACCCTCCTCTTCGCCAAACATGATATCCTTCTCCAGTGACTGACAATATGTCTGAAGTATGAAAGACAAAGTCTGGCAATCCTGGCTTCCAAAGAGCACTCTAGCTAGACTTCTTCCAACACAGATCTATTTGTTCTTTTGGCAGTCCATGGTACTTTCAGTATTCTCTACTAACACCAGAACTCAAATGCATCAATTCATCTATGGTCTTCCTCATTCACTGTACAATTTTTCCATGCATATGAGGTTACTGAAAATACCATGGTTTTGATCAGGAACACATTAGTCCTCAAACTGATATCTTTACTCTTAAAAATTTTAAAGAGATTTTGTGCAGCAGATTTCCCAAATGCAATACATCATTTGATTTCTTGACTGCTGCTTCCATGAGTATTGATGGTTGATCCAAGCAAAATGAAGTCTTTGACAGCTTCAAACATTTCTCCATTTATATGAATGTTGTTTATTGGTCCTGTGGTGAGATTTTTGTTTTCTTTACATTGAGATGCCACCCACACTGAAGTCTGTGGTCTTTGATTTTCATCAATAAATATTTTAAGTCCTCTTCACTTTTAGCAAGCAAGGTTGGATCATCTACATATCACAGGTTGTTAATGAGTCTTCCTCCAATCCTGATGCCACATTTTTCTTTATCTAATCCAGTTTCTCAGATTATGTTCTCAAAACACAGATTGAATAAGTATGGTGAAAGAATACAACCCTGGCATACACCTTTCTTAATTTTAAACCATTCAGTGTTCCTGTGTTCTGTTCGAACCACTGCCTCTTGGTCTATGTACAGATTCCTCATGAGCACAATGAAGTGTTCTGGAAGAATTCTCCACAATGCTGTCCATAGCTTGCTCTGATCCACATAATCAGAAGCCTTTGCGTAGTCAACAAAACATAGGTAAACATATTTCTGGTATTCTCTGCTCTCAGCCAAGATCCATCTAATGTCAGCAATGATATCCCTCATTCCACAGCCTCTTCTGAATCCAGCCTGAAACTCTAAAAGTTTTCTGCCAATGTATGGTTGCAGACGTTTTTGCATTATCTTTAGTAAAACTTTACTCATATAGGATATCAATGATTTCCACATTTCATTGGGTCACTTCTCTTTGGAATGGGCACAAATACAGATCTCTTCCAGTTTTGGCATAAGTGAGCGAGTGCCTCCAGTGCTGCATCAGTTTGTTAAAAGATTTTGATTTTTATTGAATCAAATGCCTTTTCTTTGCCAATACCTTCAGTGCACCTTAAACTTCTCCCTTCAGGATCATTGGCTCTCGATCATATGTTATTACCTCTTGAAAAGGTTAAACATGGACCATTTCGTTTTGGTACATTGACTGTGTACTCCTTCCATCTTCTTTTGAAGCTTTCTGCATCATTCAGGATTTTGCCCAAAGCAAGCCAAGGTTTATATTATTTCTTCCATTCACTCAGCTTGAATAATGCTGAGCATGTTCTTCCCTTTTGGTTTTTTAACTCCAGATCTTTGCACATTTCATTATAATATTTGACTTTGTCTTCTCAAGCTGACCTTTCAAATTTTCTGCTCAGCTTTTGTACCTCCTCGCTTCTTCCATTTGCTTTAGCATATTGACACTGGAGATCAAGTTTCAGAGTCTCTTCTGACATCTATTTTGGTCTTTTTCTTCCTTCTTGTCTTCTTAATGACCTTTTACTTTCTTTCTTTATGATGTTCTTGATGTCATTCCACAACTCTTCCGGTCTTCAGTCTTTAGTGTCTAATCATCAAATCTGTTCTTCAGAGGAGCTCTAAATTCAGGAGAGATATATTGAAGGTCATATTTGGGCTCTCATGGAATTGTTTTAATATTCTTCAGCTTCAGCCTGAATTTGCATGTAAGCAATTGATGCTTTGTTCCACAATCTGCCCCTGACCTTGTTTTGACTCATGATATGGAGCTTTTCCACAGTCTCTTTCAACCAATGTAGTCAATTTGATTTCTATGTATTCTATCTGGTGAGGTCCAGTGTAGTCATCTTTTATGTTGTTTAAAAAAGGTTTTTGCAATGAAGAAGTAATTCTTGCAAAATTCTGTCATGTGATCATCAGCATCATTTCTATTACCAAGGCCATGCTTTCCAACTACTGATCCTTCTCCTTTGTTTCCAAACTTTGCATTCCAATTTCCAGTATTTATCAATACATCTTGATTGCATGAGTGAACAATTTCAGACTGAAGAAATTGGTAGAATTCTTCAATTTCATCATCACTTGTATTAATTTTATGTGTAAATATGAATAATAGTAGTATTAACTAGTCTCCTTGTAGGTGTATGGATATTATTCTGTCACAGACAGCATTATAATTCAAGACAGATCTTAAAATTTTCTTTTTGACAATGAATGTGATGCCATTCCTCTTCAATTTGTCATTCCTGGCATAGTAAACCATATGATTATCAGATTTTAAATGACCAATACCAGTCTATCTCAGCTCACTAATACCTAAAATACCCATCTTAGTGTTCCATTTCATTTTTTAACAACCTCCAATTTTTTTTGTACATTCCATTTTTCAATTATTTATGAATATTTTCAGCTGCTTCTTATCATTTTGAATTGTACCCATCAGCAAATGAAGGTCTCAGAAGCTTTATTTCACTTGTGTCATCATGGTCAACTCTACTTTGAGAAGGCAGCTCTTCACTAGTCTTATTTTGAGTAACTTCCAGGCTGAGGGGCTCATCTTTCAGCACTATATCTGACAATATTCTGGTGCTACTTATCATGTTTCAATATTTAGCTTTCTGGCACTATCTGACAGTGTTCTACTACTAATTATAAGGTTTTCAGTGGCTAAACATTCAGAGGTAATCTGACTTTCCTTCTTCCTAGTTTGTTTTCGTTGGAAGCTCAGCTGAAACCTGTTCACCATCATTATAGCCCGCTGGTATTTAAAATACCAGTGGCAGAGCTTCCAGCATCACAGCAATATGCATGACACCACACTATGACAAACTGACAGATGTGTGGTGGTGAGTTTGTATATATTTCCTTAATTATGTTGAGGAATTTCATTTCTATTCCTAGTTTGTTAAATATTTTTATCAGGAATAGATGTTGGATTATATCAAATGCCGTTTCTGCATCAATTGATATGATCATGTGGTTTCTTTTCCTGTAATTAAATTATGTTGTGGATTACATTTATTTCATTTTTCATTTGTTCTATTATCCAGTAGCTTTTAAGTAGGGTGTTATTCAATTTCCATGTATTTGATATTTTTCTTTAATCTTCCTATTGTGTTTTTTCTAATTTTATAGCAAAATGATCTGAAAAGTTGCTTTTCAGTATTTCAATATCTTAAAATTTTTTGAGGCTTGCTTTGTGGCCTAACATATGATCTATTGTAGAGAATGTTCCATGTTCACTGGAAAGGAATGTGTATTATGCTGTTGTTCAGTATTTTGTATGTCTTTGAGGTCAAGTTGGTTGATTGTGTTGTTTAGTTCTTATGTCTTTCTTGAGATTCTTTCTAGTTGTTCTCTCCTTCATCAAAAGTAGTGCATTAAAATCTCCTACTATTATTTAAGAGTTGTATTTTTATGATTTATGTATTTAAGGCTCTTTCATTGAAAGCATAGATATTTATTATGGTTATGTACTCTTGTTCAATTGATTCTTTAATCATGAAATAATGTCCATCTTTGTGTCTTATGCTGTTTTTGCCATAAAGTATTCTTTCTTTTTATCAGAAATCAGTATTGCAACTTTGGCTTTTTTTTTTCTTTTTTTTTAACTGCTGTTAGCTTTATGTATTTTTTTTTTCCATCCTTTGATTTTTAACCTATTATTTAAACTTTTTATTGTGAATTTGCTAAAGGTTAACTTTCATCAGCTTTTTTTTAGATTTAATATGAGCGTATTTATTTATCACACATAGAAATCTCTTATTTTTGACTGGATTTTGACTTGGAGGTAGAAGCTCTCAGTGAGGATAGCCTCCGTCTCTTGGCAATCTGTTCCTGACGTTTTTCTTTGGTCTCTTTCATCCTCTTGGCAAAAAGCTTGGCATCTTCTGCAGGCTCCTCCTTATTTTTCTTAGTGCGGTTGTTTCTTCAGAGCAATACGCCGACATTTGTGTTGCAGGACACGTGAAGTAACAGGACGCTGAATCTTGGGCGCTTTGGTCCTGGGTTTCTTGCCTTCTTTGTTCAGTGGCATTCTCATAACTTACTGGTGGACATCATCTTATGTAGAGAGATTGAAAATTTTGCGGATTCTGCTAGCTGTCTTGGGCCCCAGGCGATGAGGTACAGTTGTATCTGTAAGTCCTGGGATATCTTTCTCTCCTTTTTTTACAATGACCAAATTGAGAACACTCAAGTTGGCATCCACAACGCAACCCCAGACAGATTTGTGCTTTCTTTCTCCAGTTCTCCTTGGTCTATAACAGGACTGCCCCTTACTCAGAAGCTGGCTGACATGGCCATGGGTCAAGACGCCCTGCTTCATGGGAAAACCCCTATTTGTCATTTCCACCACTGATGCGGACAACATAACCCTTCCACTCGTCACCCAGCGAGTCAGCAGTAACTTCTGTGGACATTCGTTTCTTGTAAAAGGTACAAAGCTTGCGTTCATCGTCCACTTCAATGAATTTCTGGAAGCCAGTGGCTGGGAAGGAGATGTTCAGCTTCACGGTGAAGCAGCCGACGGCCTCCTCGGCGTCACAAAAAAGAGCTAACTTTCATCGGCTTTATTTTCAACCAATCATACATTTTGTTTCATCTAAATGATTGCAATCCCCTCCCTGCAACAACAGTTATTCTGCTTCCTCCCTGTGACTTCCCTTTTACATTCTATTTTTCACAAATCAACAAAGCAAACATATTTTACGGACACATATAAAATATATATTAATTTAAATGTCTAAAGGGCATATTTTGAAAGCCAGCCACCTGCCTGCAGTCACACCGCCTCTCTCAGTCCCTGGGCCTAGAGTCCGCAGCTGCTCTAACTCTTCATGCCATAGCCCCTGTCGTTGTCTCTGCGTTTCTACATAGAATATCACACTCCAGTCATGCCCTCCTTTCTTGATGGTTCCGGGATCATTTGTTCCTGAAATGAAACATTAGCTACTCCCCTGTTTTTCTACACATTTTCTACAATTACAGTTGTGATGATTGAAGTTAATCCTGGTAACAATTACCCACAATTTAAATCCCATCACCATCATCCCTCATCTCCTTTCATCATATCCATCTGGAAAAGAGGAAAACTATTCAGTAGGGATTCTACATTATACCCCTCATTCAAAAACTAAGCACACTCAAGAAAGTTTGTAAGACATACATCATGTCTTTACAGCCCCACATTTTTGATAGCCAATGTCTAAATTGCCCATCCCTATCAATCCAGTGCACTCAGAAAACAAGCTTGATCCTTGATATGAAAGATCCTTCCATTCTGGTTGGAATTTTGAGCAACAGCATCCATAAGTAAAGGTTCAGTTCATCAAATTGTAGCAATTTATACTTGCTCACAGTATCAAGTATCTTTATCTTCATCTCATCAATTTCTGTTCAGCTAGCCATCCAAGCTAGGTCAAATGGGTACTAGCTGCAAGTTTGGGAGTTCATGCACACTTCCCTATTGCTTTTGTTCAGGCAAATTGGCTGGTTCACTCTCAACTCTAGCTCCCAGTGGCTAGGTCAGTGCCCAGGGCCTCAGGAGTTCACACATCTCCCTAAACTTCAGACCAGCCAGTCATTCCTCTTCTGTCTCTCATCTCAAGGTCAGTGGATGTCAATGGAACATGGCTAAACTCACACCATGTCTTCATTGCTGCATTTCCCCCACTTCCACTCACAAGTAGAACAGGGTGGTCACCAACGAGTATACTAGACTGCTTGTGGGTTCCCTTTGAGTTTCAGTCTTAGAAGGGGGCTTACTTTTCTTGTCTGGATGCCTCCAAAGCAAACAGTTTGCTTGGTAATCTAACAGCCAAACAGTCTGCTTTTTTCCTGATGATCTTCCTTTCAATAAGAATCTTCTGTTCTCCCAGCCATTCTAAGTTGGTCTGCATATCTTTTCAAGTGGGAATGCCCCACCTCAGAAGGTTCTGGGTGGGGCTCAGATTAATCTACTTTTGTCTTTGTGTGTAAGGTGTGTTTTTTGTAGACAGCATATTGAAGGGTATGTTTCTTATCTGTTCTGCTACTCAGTGTGTCTTGACTGGTGCATTTAATTCAATGATTTTCAATGTAATTATCAATAGGTATGAATTGATTGCTTTTATTTTGCTTTGTGTGTGTGTGTGGTGCTGCTGATGGCTATGTTCCACATAATTTTCTGTGCTGAGTTCATTTTGTTTGTATGTTTTCTTATGAATTTCTTCATTATTATTTTTTTTTAATGTTTACTAAATCTTTCTTGATTTGATGTGAAGATGTATTAAGTTTTTTGAGGTTACCTATAATTTATTAACTTCTCTCCCATTTGAAAACAGTCTGCTTAGTCTTGAAATTAGCTTGACTTCCTCACCATTAGGAAGTTCTATAACTATACGTTACCCTCTTTTTGCTTTGTAGTTGTCTTCATTATAGAATGATAGCTCTGTTCCATATTTTCATTGTTGTAGGTTGTTTCCTTCTGATACTTCTATATCTGTATTATATTCTGGGTGGTGCTACTATGTATGTCAAACTCAGGTTATTCCTCCTGTTGTTGGTTCTCACTCCAAAAGACTCCCTTTATTATTTTTTGTTAAGTTAGTCTGGTTCTTACAATTCCCTTTAATTTCTGTTTATCTGGAAATGTTCTAATTTTGCTGTTATATTTGAAGGACAGTTTTGCTGCATATTGATTCTTGGTTAGAAATATTTTTATTTCAGAATATTTCTATTCTGCATATACTTTTCCATTGCCTTCTTTCCTGCATGATTTCTGCTAAGAAATCAGAGCTTAGTCTTATTGGTTCTCCCTGGTTCTCCTTTGTATGTAAGTTTTCATATTACCTGAGCTGCTCTCAGGATTCTTTCATTTCTTTGATTTTGTAGAGTTAGATTATGAGTATCTTGGTGATGCTCTTTTGGGGTCTATACTGTTTGGGGTTCATTCCATTAGGGAAATTTTCTTCTAACAGCTCTTTGTCTTTTCTATGCCTTTGTCTCTTCCTGTTCTGGAATTCTGATCACCCATAAGCCATTCCTTTTCATGGTGACCTACGTGAATCTTAAGCTTTCTTTGGAATTTTTCATTCTTTATTCTTATTATTCTTATAGCTTACTATACTGAGAGATTTATATTCAAGTTCACTAATTTGGGCTTCCATTGATTAGCATCTATTCTTTTGCCCTTTGAATGAATTGTCCATTTCTGAAATTTTAGTATTAATTTTCTGGATTTCTATTTGCAGGTTTTCTATTGTCTCCACTTTTTTATCTATTTCATTTGTTTGTTCTTATAGTGTTTTCTTGAATTATTCCTTGTTTTCCTTGACCTTTCTCTCAATCATTTGGAGATGCCTAAATATCATTCTCTTTCATTTTTTAAATTTTAATTCCAATGCCCTTTTGTCTAAAAAAAAAAAAATGTTCTTTAGCTCTACCTTTGTAGCATAGAAAGAATACTGGCTCCCTGTACAACAGCTACAGCAGGGGATCTGGCAGCCTCAGGTGTTCAGGGATGGCGGGCTCTGGGCAGCATCATCTTCTTCCCTCAGCATGGTAATAGCTTTCAGTTATTACTAATCTTTTTGAACACATCTTCCCTTTTTTGTTTCTCCAACACTTTCAACATGTTTGTATGCAGTTTTCTATACACTATTTCCCTTGTTGGTTCAGATTTCATGACTGAACATTGATTGACAGAGTTGACACTACCAGCAAAATACAGATGACATCATCATTCTCATGTGTCAAAAAGTCAAAGGAGCCCTGATACTTTATCAATGATTCCATAGAAGAATCCAGGCCAAAAGGAGAAAAATACAGAACAGTGTTTCTAATTCAAAAGGACTCCAGACTTTCTAGAGCCATGAAAGGTAGAGGAACTCTTGAAACTATTGCTCTGAGATAATTTCATATCTTAAGTTAAGTATATCCTAGAAGTCATCTTAAAACCAAACAATAGTTAAATTTAACTAGCAAAAAAGGTTACTCTTTAGCATTATGGTTTTTTTTAAAGAACTATTTGGTGTGGCACTGTAGGATAAGCAGTAAATGCTAACTACAAAATTGGCATTGCAAACCCACCAGCCACTCTAGAGAAATGCTATACAGGGTCACTATGAGTCAGAACTGACTTGACAGCACTTAACAATAACAACACAATCTACATGGGGTCGAACTGACAACAACAACCCTAAAGATTAGCTGAGAACCTAAGGGGTAGTGAGTACATGTTAATGAGGAAGAAACAACTCAGAAAAGAGGTGTGAGAATGGTTGCACAATTTGAAGAATGTAATCAATGTTACTAAACTGAATGTAGAAACTGCTGAATTGGTATGGGGTTTTCTGTGCAATTGTCAACAAAATAAATACAATTTAGGAAAAAAATTACAGATATCTTTATATCACCTTATTGTTGTTACACATATGAGGGGTCTTCAAAAAAATCTAACAATGAAATTTAAAGACAATGAATTTACTACCAACTTTTTGAAGCTCCCTCATGTCTCCTAATATTATTTAGATGCATTATTATTTTGAAATGATCATAGTGATGAAACATGCCATTAGATTGCACACAATTGCAGTGTTTCTGTCTTACATACTTGTTTGAGATAGCAGACTGAGTCTTCTGAACTTAGAACCTAGTAATTGCTTAACCTCTTGTCAATGAAGTCATTTCTCAGTTGGTGAGCCAGACATCTTACATCTTCTTCCACTAAATGAGTTGTTTTCATTGTTTGAAATTTCTAAAACTGGACAGCTTTCTAATAAGAATTCTAAACTTTCAGTAAGGGCATGCACCAGTGTTTAATTCAGCATATGTCAGAGCTGGAAGGTGTACATGCACCTTACGGTACAGATAACTGCTGATATGTAAAGTAATTGTTGCTAACAGATTCCAGTCATACACAGAGTTGCAGTTCTTGAGCCACAGAATTCTTCCATTTCTTTTTTTCAGTATCCTCTTTTTGTACTCAGATGACTATGAAGTAAAGGCATGCATCCTTAGTGTGTTGTACAATTGGTGTTCCTGCCTTTGAAATTACTATGCATTTAAATAATAATCCCATGTGAAAACAATCCGTAATCTCAGAAGTGAGAATCATTATTTCTAAGAAGAATGAATGCTGAGCAGGTGATGGCATGGAGAGATAGAGCAGCTGAGGACTCTAGACTCACAGAATGAGAAAGGCTGTGTGCTGGTGGCCAGGAGGCTGGCTTGCAGAATGCACCCTTTGGTTGTTTAAATGATTATATATTCCTGAGTGTTTTTGTGTACATCAAAACAAAAACAAAAAACAAAACAAACAGAGGGACTAGAAGCAAATACTGTTAAATGATGATGCATGGAGGGGATTGTAACCATTGCAATGAAACAAAATACAATAGAATGAGTGCAAAACCAAGGTTCTCCCATGTAAATTATCACTCAATTCACAATAAAAAATAAAAATGAATGCTGAATGCTGCAGAGAGCTTAGTCAAGATGAACTGAAGACATAAAATTCTATCAGTTTCTTTGAAAAGAGGAATATGCAAACACTTGTAAACTGTCCAGAACTCTCAAAAGTCACTTTGATTTTCATGGCATTAAAATGAAAGCATTATTTATGACTGTTGGAGTGCCCTAAAACTCCAGCCAGCCCTTTTTCTTCTAGAGCTAGACCCTCTCCAATGTCAAGTTCTAAATATCATGTAAATATTTTTATCTCAGCCTGATGGTATAAAAGCTTGACAAGATTTTATAGTCAATTAGGTTTGGCTGTAAAAAGTAGCCTATGCTATGAATTTGCCAGACTTCATTTTGCTTGGATCCATAACCAACACTCATGGAAGCAGCAGTCATGAAATGAAATGACATATTGCATTAAGTAAATCTGCTGCACAAGACTTTTTTAAAGTGTTAAAAAGCAAAGATAATAGTTTGAGAATTAAGGTGTGCCTGACCCAAGTCATTGTATTTTCAGTCGCCTCATATGCATGTGAAATAAGGAAGACAGTAGAAGAATGGATGCATTTGAATTATGGTGTTGGTGAAGAATATTGAAAGTGGCTTGGATTTCGAGAAGAACAGTCAAGTCTGGGCTTCAAAAAGTATAACCAGAATGGTCCATAGAAGCAATGATGGTGAGAATTTGCCTCTCATACATACTTTCAACATGTTGTCATGAGGGACCAATCTCTGGAGGAGGTAGGACATCATGTTTGGTTAAGTGGAGGGTCAGTGAAAAAAGAGGAAGACCCCCAACAAGATGAAAGGATGCAGTGGCAGTAACAGTGAGTTCAAATATAGCAATTGTAAGGCTAGTTCAGGACTGGGCAGTATTTCATTCTGTTGTGCTATAATTTGTAACCTAACAGCAATGCTATGAATTTTCTAGAAATTGGCAATGGTTCCTGCATTTATTCCTCAAGCCTTCACTTGTCTTATATTCAACATAGTCAAATATCCAACTCAGCTCTCTGCATGGAATCTTCATATGAACATTTCACAGATTAATTTGGAACCAATGGAATGTTTACTCTCACCTCCCAAATATCCAATGCTGCCAATTCTTCTCTGGCTTCTAAATGTTTATCTACCCAATTATTTAAACCAGAATGCTGGGAATTCTCCTTGCTTGACTTTTCTGTTCCTCACTGGCTTCCTGAATGCACATTTCCAATTCATTATCAACTTCCATTACTTCTGCTTCCAAAATACAGCACAAATCTCCACACAATTCTATCTCTACTGCCATTGCCCTCATCTAAAATACAATAATCTCTTATCTGATTTTTGACATGTTCACGCATTATACTGATTATACACTCATTTCAGAAAGATGTTTACCTGTGCTTTATTGAGTACGCAAAGGCTTTCACTTGTGCTGATCATGACAAGCTATGGACAACATTGAGAAGTATGAGTATTCCGGAACACTTAACTATGCTCACGAGGAATCTGTACCTGGACCAAAAGGCAGTTGTTAGAACAGAACATGGGAACACTGAGCGGTTTAAAATTAAGAAAGATGTGTGACAAAGTTGTATTCTTTCACCATACTTATTCAACCTGTATGCTGAGCAAATAATCCGAGAAGCTGGATTATATGCAAAAAAACATGGCATCAGGATTGGAGGAAGATTCATTAACAACCTGTGATATGCAGATGATACAACCTTGCTTGCTGAAAGTGAAGAGGACTTAAAGTTATTTACTGATGAAGATCAAACAGCACAGCCTTCAGTATGGATTACATCTCAATGTCAAGAAAACAAAAATCCTCTACTCTGGACCAAGAAACAACATTCTTATCAACGGAGAAAAGATTGAAATTGTCGAGGATTTCATTCTTCTTGGATCAACTATCAACACTGATAGAAGCAGCAGTCAAGAGATCAAATGACATATTGCATTAGTCAAATCTGCTGCACAAGACCTTTTTAAAGTGTTGAAGAGCAAGGATGTCAGCTTGAGGACTAAGGTGCTCCTGACCCAAGCCATGGTGTTTTCAATAACCTCATATGGATGCGAAAGCTGGATAGTGAATAAGGAAGACCGTAGAAGAATTGATGCTTTTGAGTTGTGGTGTTGGAGGAGAATACTGAGGGTGCCATGGACTGCCAAAAGAACCAATAGATCTGTTTTGGAAGAAGTGCAGCCAGAGTGCTCCTTAAAGGCCAAGATGGCCAAACTTCGTCTCTCATACTTTGTACATATTGTCAGGAGGGACCAGTCACTGGAGAAGGATATCATGTTTGGTAAGGTGGAGGGTCAGAGAAAAAGAGGAAGACCCCCAACGAGATGGATTGGCCAAGTGGCAGCATCAATGGACTAAAGCGTGGCAACAATGGTGGGGTTGGCCCAGAATTGGGCAGTGTTTCGTTCTGCTGTGCATAAGGTCGCTATGGGTCAGTACTGACTTGATGGTACCTAACAACATCTGCCAAGTGTGGCACTCTAGGAGAAGCACTGGACTGTAAACCACAAGGTCAGTGATTCAAACCCACCAGCTTCTCCTCAGAAACCCTATTTAAGGTTACTGTGAGTAGGAACCAACTCGATAGCACTTAATAACAACAACAATCTGCCAAGTACAACTGTCTCCTAATTATTCTTCGGTACCGACTGTTGCCCTATTATTCATCTTCCACCCATCAACCCCAGGAATTGTCTGTTGGTATTAAGTCCCAGGGAGTTGGTTCTGACTCACAGCGACCTTGCATTGTGTTTCCATGGAACAACCGGTGGGTTTGAACCACCAGCGTTGTGTTTAACAGCCCAATGCTTAGCCTACAGCCCCACAAGCCTACCAAATGGTGATGTTTCATTGCTTAAAATGCTCCAGTGGCTTCCCACTGCACTTAGAATAAAACTCCAACACCTCTTACTACAGCCTACACGTGTGTTTGTTTCTTGCAACAAAAAGCTACTTTCAAGAAGTCAGTACTGTATCTCATTTTCTTCTCATCAACAATGCTCCAGCCACAGGAATCTTCTTTAGTCCCTTAAACAAGCTAAGAACTCCCTCATGTTTTGCACTTCCTCTCCATCTCTCTGGAATGACTTTCACATTTTAATCACTCATGGTTCAGTACAAATGTCACCTACTCAGAAAAACCTTCCCTAACTGCCCTCTCTAAAGTCACTACCCACACTGACAACAAGTAGTAATCAAAGAGAGAGAGCTCAAGATAAGACTTTAAATCTTTTAGAAAGAAATATCAGAAGTGACACACAATCAGTTCTCCATATCTGATCAATGAAGTAGGGACTGTTGTGGACCATTTTGGAATATGACTATCACAATTTTGAGTATGAAAATCCTTGTCATGTTTATTGTCAAATTAATTTTTATTACTGTGTTACTAATACCTGCAGTTAAGAGTAACAGAAACTGTAGAAAATGGTGGTTTGAATAAAGTAAAGGCTATTATTTATTTCGTGCCATGGGACATTCCAGAGTAAGCATGACTTTAGGGACCAAGCTCTTTCTGGTTTTCCGTTCCACTGCCCTTTGTGTGACGGCAACAACTCCAGAGCACACTGTAAGAAAGACCATGTGGTACCAGCGAGCGGATTTCTTTCTACAGCTTGTTGACCAGAATCCCACCATGGCATTTCTAGCTGCAAGACAAGCTAGGGCATGAAGTTTTTAGAATTTGTACAAAGCATTTCTCAAGCTGGGGGAACTAAAGAAAAAATTCAAGCCTCGATGTTCGTTATTGAAAGATTCTCTGGGCAAATTATTGAATGATGCAGAGG
>NW_006408520.1:31286637-31304796 GCF_000296735.1 Chrysochloris asiatica | reverse complement strand
AATAAGGAAGATCATAGAAGAATTGATGCCTTTGAGTTGTGGTGTTGGAGGAGAATACTGAGGGTGCCATGGACTGCCAAAAGAACCAACAGATATGTTTTGGAAGAAGTGCAACCAGAGTGCTCCTTGGAGGCCAAAATGGCTAGGCTTTGTCTCTCATATTTCGGACACATTGTCCGGAGAGAACAGTCGCTGGAGAAGGATGTCATGCTGGGTAAGATGGCGGGTCAGAGAAAAACAGGAAGACCCCCAACAAGATGGATCAGCCAGGTGACATCATTGATGGCATCAAGTGTGGTGGCGGTAGTGAGGTTGGCCCAGGATCGGACATTGTTTCATTCTGCTGTGCATGGGGTCACTATGAGTTGGTTCTGACTCGATGGCACCTGACAACAACAATAACAAGGTCTCTATGAGTCAGAACCAACTCGACTGCCCTTAATAACAACAGTGATTGACAGAGTCCTGGTGTGGCGCTGTAGGATAAGCACTGGATAGCAGGTTAGTTTGAACCACAAGGTTGGTGGTTCAAACTCACCAGCTGCACCTCAGAAACCCTATACTGGGTCTCTATATGTTGGAACCAAGTCAATAGCACCTAACACCAACAAAATAATTGATAGGGTTTACAAGCGTTGAAACAAATTCAACCACTACTGTTTTTTATTTTATGATTTTTCTTAAATGATAGATGAAGGCAAGGGAAAATTTGCATTGACTCTGCTTACAGTATTTGTCACATTTCTTAAGTTCAGATTTTGGACATAGTATTTTACCTAAAATAAGTTATGATGTGACAATTTCTTGGAGTTACATAATACACACATATATAGTGCCTTACACATACCTAGTCTTCATGAACTATTTCTTGGTTGAATGCAGTATGTAGTCTTAGGTGTGTTTCTTGTTAAGTGCCGTCAAGTCGATTCCGACCCATAACAACCCTGTATAGGGTTTCCAAGGAGCAGATGGTGAGCTTGAACCTCTGACCTTGCAGTTCAAAGGACTTTGCAGTCTGATGCATTAGTCCACAGCGCCACACCAGGACTCCTCTTGGGTTCTTAGCCTCTCTTATAAGCATTAACCCTAGAAAAGCATTTCTTAAAATGACTCTGTATTTTATTTTTATTATTAGGAAAAAAAGGTTCCAGATTCTTCATTACTGTTTTCATTCAGTGTGCAGAGTTTGTTTTGATCCTGTTTGTGGTTTTGTACTGTATACGGCTGGTGGGTTTGAATGGCCGATCTTTTGGTTAGGAGTCCAGTACTTATCCTACAGCACCACACCAGGAAGGATTCCAGTTTTCATTTCTAGAAAATAAAAACAGTAAAACAACACAAGGATTCCATTCATGTTTCCCTCTTAACTTCAGAATTATATTCCAGTTTTGACCATGCATGAAATGGTGAATTCCAATTACACTTTACTTCTATGGTTCCCCTGCCATCCTTAGTAGCCTCTTAAATCCTACACCTTCTCTCTCTCCCCTCCACCTTCTGCTCCTTCACTTACATTTTTTTCTATAAACTTTCTTCTTTTTAGAATAAGATAAAAATAAAGTAGCACAGAAAATTGATTAAATATATCCCATTTAGCAAAAATAATCAAGCATCAAGAAGCTACTTGAATGTTGAAAAAGATACAACCCAAAAAACAAACTGCATTCTGAAAATACCATGAAATGCCAACATAGCATTTTTGTACTTCAAAAAAAAACAAATGTCTTTAACTTTAATGCCAAAATTGACTTTAAAATTGAAGCTGTTAAAAATATGCACTTAATTTAGAAGCTTTTAATTCACAGGGGCTTTTTCCTGGGTGGGGTTGCAAAGTGGTAAGTTGATTTTGCCACAGAGGAGTATACTGACTCTGTAAAAGTCAGACGTTTTACTAAGAATAGACTTGTGGCCTGCAGGATAATTAAAAAGTGCTTGGTGTAATTGAAGTTCTGGTGAGGAACTGATTAAAGTCGCGGCCTTGCATGTTGGGTGTATAAAAACTACTTTAAAACTTGGATATTGGAATGTATGCTCTTAAAAGAATCGCATTAAGATGAAAACCATAAAACACCACTGATAAAGCATATTTTCATGTTCATATAAAAGTAGATCACTACAATTGCATAATGATTTTAAATGAGTAGTGAAACATGCTATGCTGATTAAGAATATATATATATATATATATATATATACACACATCTTTTAATAAGCACAGTTTGTGTTCTTATTCAAAACAGTCAGTGGATATTAGATGACACAAAAATTTGACTTGACCATTTAGGCAGCACTCAGAGATGGATTGGTAAAGTGGCAGCATCAAGGGGCTCAAGCATGGCAACAATTGTGAGGTTGGCCCAGGATTGGCCAGTGTTTCGTTCTGTTGTGTGTAGGGTCGCTATGAGTCAGTACTGACTTGATGGCACCTAACAACAACAACAGGTTATTTTATTGTTTCTAGAGTTTCAGTTTTAATATTATTCAGTATCTCTGGGTTCGTGAGTTGCTAACATATGCAAGTATTAAAACAAAATTCTTGTTATTTCACTAACAATGTCTCTATGTGGGAATCCCAAAATCTTTCTCTGAAGCACGTTGTTACAGAATTGTTTCATTACTAGTGGTTGGAAAAAGAATCAGTAGTGAATTCTTTTGTTTTGAATGATTTCAGGATGACTAATTCATTTCTGAACTGTTTTAGGATTAAGAAGTTGTTGTAGCCCCAATTCAAGTCTTATGAAATGTTATTATGGAGACCACAGCCTTTATGGTTTCCTATTGCTTAGCTTCATTAAATGTTGTTCTGCTTAGCTAATGCTCACTGCTGACAAACATACAGCAGCCTGTCATTATAAGGTTCCCACCACCAGCAGCAACATGATAAATGTAAGAAAGTTGAGAGAATCTTGTCGTGCTGGCTCTCCCAATTACCCTAACCTGAGCATTTACAGTAATTGTGTTGTCCATTATAATCTAGTAGGAATTAATTCTGTAATAATAGGTCATTGTTCTCTCTACAGACTTATATCACAGAAAGGCAACACATTGAATCGATTAACTCCTAGTAATATTTAGCATCTTCCCTCAGCTAGATATCACAGTAAAGCCTCAGTTTATTGTTGATTTAATGGTGCTGTAGGATAAAGCGCTGAACCACAAGGTCAGTTTAAACCACAAGGTCAGTGGTTCAAACTCACCAGCCACTCCTTGGAAACCCTCTACAGGTCGCTTTGAATTTCCAAGGCTATAAATCGTTACTGAGGCAGAAAATGTCATCTTTCTCCTATGGAGAAAATGGTGGATTCAAATTGCTGACCTTACACTTAACAGCCCAACGCATAACACACTATGCTCCCAGAGCTCCTTAGAGGACATACTACTTATACTTTATACAATGTAAACCGTGTGCTCCTCTAGGTGAGAAAAATATACTACATATGGAGATAGAACAGGAGAGAAATCAAGGCAGTAAACAGGCAAGACTCTATCTTCTGCTTTCATATAACAGATTATGAGTAGTCTAAATGAGCCATGGAAGAGGCCCAGATTGAGGAAGGGTATGGCATATTGTCCCAATTACATATCATCTTTGATTCAAAGATATCTGAAGTTAGTACAAGTTTTCCCTTGAGAGAAATCAAGAGATGCTTACAGGGTATTTTGCAAGCTAAAGTATAGTACAGAAAAGGAAACAATAGCGATGGATTTCTTAAGCAAAGATTCCCAAACAGTACCACAAATGAGTTACCAATGTGGAGACATAGTGTGATGTAGACAAGACCTATATGGTTAGAGTCCTGAGTGAGAAACTTCTAGCTATAAGCATCCTCTTGTATTTACCATGATGTTGTTTTTAGGTGCCGTTGAGTCAGTACCTACTCATTGTGACCATATGCACAACTGAACGAAATGCTGTCCAGTCCTGCGCCAACCTCACAATCATTGCCACATCAGAGTCCATCGCTGCTGCCATTGGGCCAATCCATTTAGTTGGGGATCTTCCTCTTTTCCTCCAACCCTCCACTTTATGGAGTATGATATCCTTCTCCAGGGATTGGCCTCTCCTGATAATGTGTCTGAAGTATAAGAATAAAAGTCTAGCCATGCTGACTTCCAAGGAGCATTCTGGCTGTACTTCTTCCATCACAGATTGGTTTGTTTTTTTGGCAGTCCATATAACTTTTAATATTCTCCTCCAGCACCACAACTCAAATGAATCAATTCTATGGTATTTACCATAGTTCATCATAAAACATATTGTTTTCTACATGTTTCACAGTTTTGCAAAAGGTTAGGAAGTACTTATACAAGTGAAGGAAATAGTTTTTTGTGTGCTCATTATCTAGTACAGCATCTAGTACATAAGGAATCCTCATAGATGAATGATATAAGCCTTTTTAATTCCTCATTCATGTTTAAATTTATGGTTTGGAAAACTAAGAACTCAAACAGTGGTTTATAATCCACACTAGGAGTCCTGGTGTGGTGCTATGGGTTAATGTGCCAGACTGCAAAGCCCTTTGAACTACAAGATCAGCGGTCCAATCTCACCAGTGGTTCCTCGGAAACCCTATACAGGGTCGCTATGGGTCGGGACTGACTCAGTGGCACTTAACAACAATAACAACAACAACAACATAGCTTTAAAATCTATTTAAATCAGCAAATCTACCATTTTATCTTAATTTGTTCCATCTTTAACACAATCTACTGTGGCAATTTTAATATGAGATGAGTGGAGCCAACAAGATATCTTTTTTCTTTGTTTCCTTAATTATCCTCCTTAGAGCCAACAATTTGCTTTCACTGTATACATCAGTTGGAAGTGATTAAAATTTGGCATTTCTTCCCATTGCCTAAAAGTGTGCTACAATATAAGCAACCCTTTAAAATGCTGTTGAAGACACGTACTGTATACTCTCTAAGCTTTAATTTCTGATTTGGATGAAGAGCTGTCTGGCAGTCTAGCACTCTTGCAAACTTTTTGGTCAATTAACCATCTTGATTTGCTCAAAACTGTCCCAGTTTTAGAACTGAAAGACTTATAATCCCTCAGCAAGTAACCTGGAATGGTTTTTCATTTCATAAGAACAGCAATAAAGACCAGATCAAATACAAACATCTCTTTAAAAACAACATCGAACTATGGAAGCAGCAAAAACTAGAAGAACTAAGTTATGTGCACATTTCTGGGTGAGGAGAGAACTTTCAGCTGCATTTTCCTGTGAGACTAGATAGTGAGAATCTAGGTATGGCTTAGGCAGAGAAGCAAAGCTGGGAGTCAAATATCTTGGCAGAGCCTTTGGAGGTTTTATGTGACTGGAGTTACAAAATCGGAGATGGAGAAGACTCAAACACATGGTTGGTTTATCCTGCAAGATATTTGTCAAATTCTGACACTGTACAGGATGGAAGGCTAAAGAAAGAGCTAAGTAGAAAACCTCTAAAAAGCAAAGGAGAATTTCTTGCAGGCTCATACGGTCCTGAAAGGCAAAGACCTACCAAAAGAAGTACCCCTTGAGTAAGCATGACCCAATATTAAAGGCTCAGAAGAAGTGGTGAACTCACACCAATGATTTGCTGCCACTTTTTCTGAGAGAGCAGTTGCTAATTCTGGACATGGCTAGAAATAGAGAATCCTTTCATGACCCTTTGCCAAAGACCAAAGCTTGGGATCAGGAAAACCAGCAATGCTTTTAGTGGTTGGATGGGAAATTCAGGAAAATACTGGAGACTGAAGGATCTCAAAAATGGAGCATGTTTTTCATCCCATAATATCCTGAACTCTGAAGTCTGTATGGAGCAAATGGCTAAAACATTAACCTAAAAACCAGTGAAGAACAGGACAGAAAAGCCCAAAAGGGACATACCATTGCCAAAGCTGGGGATCAGGAAAACTAGCAGTGCTTTTAGTGACTGGGTGGGAAATTTAAGCAATAACTAAGTGAAATCTGGTATAACTGTACCAATATCAGACAATGTAGGCTTTAAGACAAGAAGTGTTATTATATATATATATTTAAAAAGACGGTTAGTAATCATAAGGGAGATCAGCTCTCAGAAAACTATCACAATTCTAAATCTGTATGGACATAAGAACGTAGATCAAAATATTTACAGGAAAAACAGATAAAGCTTAAATAAGATATATATATATATTTTAAGGCACAACTATGGTGGGATATTTTTACACAACCTTACTGTTCAGACATTTGCTACCATGATGTGAGGAATAGAAAACTGGTTTCATGTTTTAGACATCCACACCTCTCCCTTGCCATCTAACAAAAAAACACAAATACAAGGAAATACTTGGCTGCCATGGGGAGAAAGGACAATGAACACTGAGAAACTCTCATCCATGAACCCAGACTAAATGAATGCCAGAGACTAAGGTTGGACCAGTACAACTGAGAAAGACCCAGTTCTACTTACTACATGCCCAGCAATGAGTAATAATTAACCAGAGCAGATAAAAGAGTGGAGAAAGACCTGACTGTGGTGCAGATGTACAGGGACTAATGAAAATGAGAGCAGAAACAATGCAAAAAAAAAAAAAAAATTCACACCCAAAGATCCATAATAAACACAAGGTAACTGCTGGAGGCATCTAAGATCTGTGGTGCTCTGAAGGTAAACATAGCAACAGTGAACCCCAAACCATGCTTACCATGATTAGATTGGCTCACTTCTACATACTAATGGCCGAAACAAAGAAGTGGGCTCAATTCTGGGCATACATACTATTTATATTTCCACCTTTTTCTATGCACAATGACAATCATTCAATCAAGAATTATAAGGCATACAGGAAAGAAAGATTGTCATGATATAATTAACAAAACTGAAGCCAGAGATGACTCAGATATTTGTAGTAAAATGAAAACCAAGTACTTTCTTGAAAAAAGAAAAGCTGAGAGAATTTATTTCCAGCAGATTTTCAGTACAAGAAATGTTAAAGGAAGTTTTTAAGACATAAGGATTATGATACCAACTGAAAATATGAACTTTAAAAAGAAGCAAAGAGTGAGAGAAATGTTTAAAAAAAAGTACAATGATAAAATATATTTTTCTTGTTTTTAATTACTTAGAAAGATGGATGTCAAACTAAAAATAGTAATATTGTATTGTGACATTTATAGCATATGCAAAAATAAAATGTCATGATAACAACAGTGACAAGAATAAGAGGTAAGCAATGGAATTATACCACTGACTATTCCATGGAAACCTTATATAGGGTCACTATGAGTCAGAACCGACTCAACAGCACTTTAACAACAGCAACAGTCTTTAGACTGTATGTGAAGTGATACAATAACTATTGAAGATAGAGTGTAATTTCTTAAGCATGTATATATATATAAAGTTTTTATTGTGAATGGGTGATCATTTACATGGTAGAACATCAGCTTTACATTAACCATATCGTATTTCATTTCATTGCAATGATTACAATCCCCTCCATACATCATTGGGCTAATGTGTCAGACTGCAAAATCATTTGAACTGCAAGGTCGGTGGTTCAAGCTCACCAGCTGCTCCTTGGAAACCCTACACAGTGTTGCTATGGGTCAGAAGTGACTTGACAGCACTTAACAACAACAACCATGCATCATCATTCAACAGTATATGCTTCCATTCCCTCTGGGTTTTTTTAGTTTTGTTTTGGATGTACACTGAAGCACTCAGGAATATGGTGGTGGTGGTTAGTGGTTATGTGCCATGGAGTCGAAACTGACTCATAGCTACCCTGTACAGGGTTTCCAAAGCTGTACATCTTTACAGGAGCAGAAAGCCTCATCTTTCTCCCGCGGAAAAGCTGGTAGTTTCGAACTGCTGACCTTAAGATTCGCAGCCCGATTTATAACCACTATGCTACCAGAACTCCTACTCAGGAATATACAACCATTTAAACAACCAAAGGGCACACCCCGCAAGCCCGCCACCCCTCCATCAACACACTGCCCTCTCCCTACCTGAGTCGAGGGTTCCCAGCTGCTCCATCTCTCCACATCATGGTCTCTGCCTCCATCTCTGATGTCACTGTTTCTCTGGATAGGGTCCCACATTCCGATTTTCTCCCTTGATGGTAGCAGGGTTCCTCACTCCTGGACTGCAAGAGTAACCACTTCCCTCCTTTTGTTACAAAATGTTTATCTTTGCATTTGAAACACTCACAATCAGTTCTGATAGCAATTATTCACTATTGAGCCAGAAGAGACTTATCCCCATCTCCATTCACTAGCCCCGTCCAGACAGGTTGGAAACCACTCAGTGGAGATTCTACCTTCTCCCCTGCACCCTCTGAAACTTGGTATCCTCTTGAAAGCTTGTAAGCCAGTCAATTCTTGCCTTTGTAACCCCCCCCCCCCATTTTGGGTAGCCAATGTCTAAGTTGCCCATCCTTGTCAACCCTGTGTACTGAGGGGGAGGGTATGATCCTTGCTCTAAAGAGTCATTCCCTCTTTTGAGCTACTACATCCTTAAGTATAGGTCAATTTCAGCAAATTGTAGTGGATTGCTCTTTTTTTCCTCCTCTTTCTTCCTCTAGCCAAATTCTGATCATCCAGCCATTGAAGCCAGGTCAAATGGGTGCTATCTGCAAATATGGGTGTTCTTATGCATCTCCCCTCACTTCATATCAGCTGGACATTTCACTCTCTGCTCTAGTCCTCTGTGGCCATGTCACTGTCACTGGGTCCAGGAATCACCATGTCTTACCATACTGCTGGCCAACCAGGTCTCAATCTAGGTGGACAGGAGTCTGGTGAACGTGATCAGACATAGCTCACAACTTCATTGCTGTTTTTCCCCTACTTCCCTTTATTGGTAGACCAACGTGGTCTCCAGCAAGATCACATGCCTGCTCATGTATTCCCCTTGAGTCTCAGTCTTGGAAGTGGGTTTGCCCTGTGGGGACCAGACCGCTTGCCCTGATGATTTCCCAGCGAAAATCTGGTAGTAGTCAATCGGACTGCCATTATTGTGGGGTTTTTTCCTCCTACTGGTCTTTCTTTCAAGAAGCATCTTCTGTTGTCCCTTCAAGTGGAAATTTCCCACCTCAGAAAATTTTGGATGGGGATCCAGATTCCGCCTGTGGTCTTATGCAATGCAAAGGCTCCGAAAGAAGCCTCCTTGCTAGTTCTAGCCCCATTTTACGTATTCCAATCAGTTATCAGTTATAATCCTGGTGTGGCACTGTGGGTTAATGTGCCAGACTGCAAAGCCATTTGAACTGCAAGGTCGGCAATTCAAGCTCACCAGCTGCTCCTCGGAAACCCCATATAAGGTTGCTCTGGGTCGGAACCAACTCAACGGCACTTCACAACAACAACAATCACTTACAGTCTGAAGATGGACATACAAGCTTTCTATGGTGATGTTTCTGGCTATTCCTTTCTTTCCCCCTCAAGTGTCTATTTTACAATAGTAGGTTAAAGGAAACCAAGATTCAAAAAACAGCTAAGCATATTAAAATTATTTTGCCTCTTTTACCCATTTAAACCATGCCTCAATCCCTGTATACCAGAGCACTGTTGTTTCAAGGTTGAGCATATATCACTATTTACCTCTGTCCCATAAACATGTATAATTTAAAACCTAGAAACAACCACAATTAAAAAAATAGAAAAATACAAATACTAAGTCAATATAGTCCACCACTAAACTGTCTGTTTGTCAAACTGTGGTGACTGTACATTGCTGTGAAGGTGAAAGTTATGCCATCAGTAATCTAAATACCACATGGGTCATCGATGGTGGACAGGTTTCAGCAGAGCATCCAAACTAACACAGAGTAGGAAGATGTAAGAGCCTGTTCACTTCTGAAAGATTAGCCTTATGAATAGCAGTGAAACACTGCCTGATACAGTGCCTGAAGATGAGCCCTTCATGTTGGAAGTCATTTAAAATATAACTAGGGAAGCTTCCAAAGTAGAGTTGTTGGCCTTAATGACATGAATACAGCAAACCTTTCATTCAGTATGCTCATTTGCTGATAGGGCACAATTCAAAATGAGGAGAAACTGTGACAAACATCCATTAATAATCAGAATGTGCAATGTACTAAGTATGAGTCTAGAACATTGAAAGTCATCAGAAATTAAATGGAATGCATGTGGATCAATATTCTAGGCATTAGTAAGCTGAAATGGACTGGCATTGGCTATTTTGAATCAGACAATCTTATGGTCTACTATGCCAGAAATGACCAATTGAAGAGGAATGGTGTCATTCATCATTAAAAAGAGCATATCAAGATCTATCCTGAAGTACAATGCTGTCAGTGATAGGATAATATCCACATGCTTATAAAGAAGGCAAGCTAATATGCCTATTATTCAAATGTACTCACCAACTATTAATTCAAAATTTAGAAAACTGAAGATTTTAACCAACTTCTGCAGTCTGAAATTGATCAAACATGTAATCAAGATGTGTTTATAATTATTGATTATTTGAATGTGAAAGTTGGAAACAAAGAAGAAAGGTCATTAGTTGCAAAATATGAGCTTGGTAACAAAATGATGCAGAAGATAGACTTTTGATGCGCATGATAGAATTTTGAAGTACAAGATTTTAATCATTGCATATACTTTTCAACAACTATCCATATCAATTTCTCTGAACAGAATATACAGAAATCAAATCTGTTACATCTGTGAAAAGAGATGATGGAGAAGCTCAGTACCATCATTGAAACCAAGGACAGCAATCAACTATGGAACAGATCATCAACTTCTTATATGCAAGTACAGGTTGGAGATGAAGAAAATGAAAACAAGTTCATACAGTGCCGAGAATGACTTTGAGTATATTCCATCTGAACTTAGAGACCATCTTAAGAATAGGTTTGACACATCAAATACTAATGACCGAAGACCAGATGAGTTGTGGGATGACATCAAAGACATCATCCATGAAGAAACCAAGAAACCAAAAGACAGGAAAGGAAGAAATGGATGTCAAAAGAGACTATGAATCTCCACTGAGTAGTATCCAATCTATCTGTGCAGGGCTGATGAAAGGAGATGGGGATAGTACTCTTGTGGTACAATAGTGAATAATTGTTATCAGGACTCACTGTGAGGGTTGGGAATGTAAAGGTAGACGTTTTGTAGCAAAAGGAGGGAAGTGAACTTTGCAATCCAGGAGTGGAGGTTCCTGGGACCATCAAGGGAGAAGAGCAGAGTGCGGGACCCTACCCAGAGAAACACTGACACCAGAGATGGAGGCAAAGACGATAACATGGAGAGATGGAACAGCTGGGGACTCTAGACCCAGAGAGGAAGAGGGGCTGTGTGCTGACGACTGAGAAGCAGGCTTTTGTGGTGTACCCTTTGGTTGGTTGATGATGCATGGAGGGAATTGTAACCGTGGCATTGAAATGATATACAATAGGATGAATGTAAAGCTAAAGTTCTTCCATGTAAACTATCACATAATTCACAATAAAACATAAACAAAGAGACTATGAAACTTCCACTTGAATGTAGGCTAGCTAAAATGAAATGGAGAAATGATAAATAGCAGAAGAGACTATTTCAAAGGGAGCCTTAAAAGCAGGAAGTATGACAAAGAAATGTGCAATTAGAGTTAGAATAAAAAAGGGAAGAATACACTAAACATTACTCAAGCTGAGAGAAGTTAAGAAAAAAAAATCCAGTCTTCAAGTTGCAAAATGTTGAACAAAAAAGGAAGCATCAAAAGAGGATGGAAGGAATACACAGAGTCACTGTACCAAAAAGAACTGGCCAATGTGCAACCCTTTCAGGAGATATCAGATGATCAAGAACCAATGGTATTAAAGAAGTTCAAGTTGCAATGAAGGCACTGGTGAAAAACAAGGTTCCAGCAAATGATATAGTTATCAATTGAAATGTTTCATCAAATGGTTGCTGTGCTGGAACTGCTTACTTGTTTAACGACAAGAAATTTGGAAGACAGCTATCTAATCAACTAGAAGAGATCTGTATTTGTGCCTATTCCAATGAAAGGTGATAAAACAGAATGTGTAGATTACCAAACAATATCATTAATATTACATACAAGCAAAATTTTGGTAAAGATAATTAAAAAATGGTTGCAGTAGCATATCAACAGGAACAGAGACTCAAGCTAAATTCAGAAGAGGACATGGAATGAGGGGTATTATGGCTGATTTCACATGGCTCTTTCCTGAAAGCAGAGATTATCAGCTAAATGTTTACCTGTGTTTCATTGGCTATGCAAAGACATTGGACTGTGTGGATAACGAACTATGGATAACATTATGAAGAATGGGAATTCCAGAACTTGTGCACATATTGAATCTGTTCATAGATCACGCAGTCATTCGAACAAAACAAAAGAATACTCAATGGTTTAAAATCAGGAAGGTGTGTGCCAAGATTGCATCCTTCCATCATACTTAGTCAACTTGTATACTGAGCAAATAACTTGAGAATCTGTACTATCTGAAGAAGAACATGACATCAGGAGTGGAGGAAGACTTATTTAAAAATGGCAATATGCAGATGACATCACCTTGCTTGTTGATTGTTTGATTCTCCATTGTATCTTCCCACAGCAGTAGTCAATTTCATTCTTGTGTATTCCACCAGGTGATTTCACGTGTATAGTTGATGTCCATGTTGTTGAAAAAAAAATTATTTGCAGTGAAGAAGTGGTTGGTCTAAAAAATTCTATTGTGTGATCTTTAGCATCATTTCTATCACTAAGATCATATTTTCCAACTACCGATACTTCCTCTTTTTTTCCAACTTTGCATTCCAATCACCAGTAATTATCAATGCATCTCGAATGCAGGCTTTATCAATGTATCTCGAATGCAGGCTTTATCAATGTCAGACTGAGGAAGTTGGTAGCATTCTTCAATTTCTTCATCACTGGCTTTGGTGGTCAGTGTGTAAATTTGAATAATAATGGTACTAACTTCCTTTCAATCATATAGATATTTTCTTGTCACAGACAGCATTGTACTTCAAGATAGATCTTTTGAAAATGAATTCCATTCCTGTTGAATTTGTCATTCCCAGCATAGTTAACCATGTGATTCAAAATGGCCAATGCATGTCTATTTCAGTTCAATAATGTCTAGGATATCGATTTTATGTGTTGCATTTCATTTTTAAGGATTTCCAGTTTTCCTAAATTCAAATTTGTACAATCCATGTTTCCCTTAAAGGATGTTTGTGACTGTTTCTTCTCATTTTGAATTGTGCCCCATAAGAAAATGAAGGTCCCAAAAAGCTAGCGAGTAAGGTCAACTCTACTTTGAGGAGGCAGCTTCTCTTCAGTCATATTTTGGTTGCCTTTCAACCTGAGATGTTCATCTCCAGCAATATATCAGACAATGCTTCCCTGGTATCAATAAGGCTTTCATGGGCAAATACCTCATAACTGCCTCTCCTTCTTCCTAGTCTGTTCTTAGTCTGGAAGCTTCACTGAAACTTGCCCACCAGGGGTGACTCTACTGGTATTTGAAACACCAGTGTCATAGCTTTCAGAACTGTAGCAACACATAAGTATCCACAGTAGGGCAAGCAGACAGATGTGTAAGGAAATTTGACAAAATTATATTTGGAGATTTCAATATTCCTCTATTGAAATAAGGAGACAGAAAATCGGGACATGTTCCAGGTAACACAACAAACAGTTAAGCACGTGCTTCAAATCCACATAACAATTCCATAGAAGAAACCTGGAGATCTTCTCAGATACAGATTACCCATTGTCACTGAGTCTCTTCTGACTCCTAGTGTCCTTTTGGGGCAGAGTAGAAGTGTTCTATAAAGATTGGGAAGTTCTACTCTATTACATGAGGCTAATGCAAAAGCTGGACAGTGAATAAGGAAGACCGTAGAAGAACTGATGCCTTTGAGTTATGGTGTTGGAGGAGAATATTGAAAGTGCCATGGGCTGCCAAAAGAATCAATAGATCCATTTTGGAAGAAGTGCAGCCAGAGTGCTACTTGGAGGCCAGGATGGCCAAAGTTGGTCTCTCATACTTCAGACCTATTTTCAGGAAGGACCAGTCGCTGGAGAAGAATACCATGTTTGGTAAGATGGAGGGTCAGAGAAAAAGAGGAAGACCCCTAACAAGATGGATTGGCCAAGTGCCAGCATCGATGGACTCAAGCATGGCAACAGTAGTGAGGTTGGCCCAGGATCGGGCAGTGTTTCGTTCTGCTGTGCATAATGTCGCTATGAGTCGGTACCGACTCGATGGCACCTAACAACAACTATGAGTTGGTATTGACTTAACATGATTATTGATGGTAAGGATTCTTAGTAGTAAGGACATGCTGTTGTTTTTGTTAAATGTCGGTGAGCCAGTTCTGACTTATAGCTACCTTGTATAGGCTTCCCAAGGAATGCCTTATGAGATTGAACCACTGACTTTGCAGTTCAAACCGACCTTGAGTTCAGTGCATTGACCCACAGTGCCACACCAGGATTCCAGTAAGGATATAGAAGACCTGAAAAATATTATCCACCAATTTTATCTAAAACAAATCTCAACTCATTTAAAATGATTAAAGTCATGCAAAGTATGTTCTATGACCACAAAAGATTTAAACTAAAATTCACTTACAGAAAGATATCTTTTAAAATAAAACTCTAAATGTTTAGAAATTAGAAAATTCGTAACTGCTCAGAAATTAGAAACCCACTTTTAAGTAAGCCATGAATTAGAGATGAGATCAAAATAAATCTAAAAATTTTTTGAACTGAATGATAATGAAGATATGACATGTCAAAATTACTTTTGGACACAGTGCTTAGAGGAAAATTTATAGCCAGATATCCAAAAATTAATGTTCTAAGATCCCAGTTTAAGAAGCTACAGAAAGTATAGATAAATCAAGCCAAAGTAAATTAAAAGGAACATTAAAGAACCAAAATCAATGAAATTAAAACACATACATAGAAAAATCCAATCAAAAGTTGATTATTTGACGACTAACAAATTCACTAAGAAAAAACATAATCAATGTTCAGAATGAAATCAGGCTATTGTTGCTATTATAGCAACCCTGTATAGGGTTTCTGAGGAGTGGCTGGTAGGTGAACCACCCACCTTGCCATTAGCAGTCCAGGGCTTATCCTACAGTGCCACACCATGACCAGAAAACAGCTGTTACCACAAGGTAACAAGAGTCACTCTTTAGGTCTGGAACTGAACTCACCCTCGTGGCTCTATTTTCAGCCAAGCAGTAGATAAGTATATAAAGGGACAACACTAGTGAAGTAAGCACACCATAGAATGGTCAACCATTCAAAACCTAAAAGGCAGCATTTGTCTAAGGACAAATTCAGAATGACTGGAAAAGAAGGAAAAATGGAAACAAGAATCACAGGACAGAGTGGGATAAGTGTGATGTTACATAAAGAGAATTCGAATCGTTGAAATGAAATAAAGCATGTAATTTGTTGAATGTAAAACTGATGAACTGCTCTGTAAACTTCACTCAATTGACAATAAAAAGTTGTGTTGTTTTTTTAAAAAAAGAGGTAACAGAGAAAATTTTTAAAAACTTTATGACCACAATATTGACAATTAAGGTGAAACTCACTGGAGAAATAAGAATTAATATTAAGAGCCTTTAATAATAATTATTATTGAGCTCTCCCTCAATAGAAACCCAGACTTCACTGTTAAGTTTTTCTAAACACATAAGCAGAAACATAACATGAATCTTACATAAACACTTCCAGAGAATAGAGGAGAGAAAATGCTTCTCAACTTTTTTTATGAGGTCAACATAACCTCAATAAGCAAAGCATGACCTGGACATTTTCAAAAAGAAAAACTACAATCCAATTTCTCACATTAGCACAGATATAAAAATCCTAAATAAAATATTAGCAAATTGACTTCAGCAATTTACAAAAAAAATGGAACAATATAGAATGATCCAAAGGGAGAGATTCAGTTATTACTTAACAAGAATATATATATATATATGTTGTTCTTAAATGACATGGAGTTTGTTCCCACTCATAAGGACTCTGTATAGGGTTTATGTGTAGCAGCTGGTGGCTTTGATCCTCAGACCTTTTGGGTAGCTGGCCAGTGCTTGCTTATCCTACAGTGCCATACGATTATATGGAATGATTATATGCTACATGGAATGATTACATAGTAAATGTATAATCTTTTTGATATATAAATAGTGTGGCACTGTGATAGGGACTGAACAGAAACATCTGTTTGAACTGCAAGGTGGACGACTCAAACTCACCAGCCACTCTTCAGAAACCGTATACAGGGTCACTAGGAGTCGGAACAGACTCCATGGCCCTTAGCAACATGCATATAGAAAACGCTTAACAAACTAGAAATAGCAACTTTAAAAAAAAAATCTGATAAAATATTTATGGCAAAGCTATAGCAAACACTATTGCAAAGCTTTAATAGTAATAGTAAATCACTAAAAGCTCTCACTGAGATTATAAATCAAATTAAAATATATGATCTCTTTGTTTCTATTCAAAATTGTATCAGAGATCCTATCCAGTCCACCAGGGACAAAAATACACGAAAGGTATAAGAAGTGAAAGGGAAAAATAAGACTGGCAAATACCAGATTGTGGAGATAGAGAATCAAAAAGAATTAATAAACTATAAGAATTAAATGAATTTATCAATGATACTGAATACAAGGTCAGGATACAAAGAAATTAACTCTGTATGGTGGCAACATTTGTTGTTATTGTTAGGTGGCATCCAGTATATCTGTCTCAAAGCAACCCTATTCACAATAGAACAAAACACTACCCAGTCCTGCACCAGCCTCGTACTTGATATATTTGGGCCCATTGCTCTTGCCACTGTGCCAGTCATCTCGTTGGGGTCTTCCTCTTTTTTTGCTGACCCCCCATTTTACCAATTATGATGTCCTTTTCTAGGTACTGGACCCTCCTGACACCATGTCCAAAGTATGAAAGATCAAGTCTCGCCATTGTTGCTTGTAAGGAGCTTTCTGGCTATACTTCTTCCAAGAGAGATTTGTTCGCTCTTCTGACAGTCTATGGTACTCTATTACTGAATTATTGCAACATTAGTCAATTCTTCCAAATTGACCTACAGAACTATAGTTAAACAAGATTCCAATCAAAACGCCAACATTTCATTTTTTAGATAGACAAAGATAATCTTATTGCAAAATTTTCATAGAAATGTAAAGGATAAAGGACCACAATGACTAAACCAATTTTGAAGGGCAAAGCGGAGGATTTAGACTACATTACATCATTATTAAAAAGCTATGATAGACAAATAGAATAGTGGAACAGAAAAGAGAGCTCAAACAGAAACTCACATATGATTTTTGACATCTGACATATTGCTGGCAACCGCAGCATGCGTGGCAAGCGCTGAGAAGCTGAGGCCCAGGGACAACATGGACAAAAGTCCAGTCTTTGGGCCCTCCTTGGACTTGCCGGCCATGGACCCTGAGGGCCCAGGAAGTGACCCCCTCGTGGTTCCAGGTTCATGGCTTTAGCGAGCTCACTGTTTGGCCACCTCTGTACAATTTTCTTTCATTGTACTTTTGTGCGTTCTGTACTTGTTCTTTATGCTCTTAACTCCGGTAATTGTGGCTTCTGGGAAAGTGATTGTTTTCAGTAATAATACGCACAACGTTTTGATCAATGGCTCTCATGTAAATGTCACTACCCCGGTAACAAGAGTTGTGCGTGAGGCTATGAAAAATAAAAGTAGAGAAAAACAGGATGTAGCAACGCAGAGAATATGTAACAATTGTTTTCTAACCAATTACTTAGTTATGTTTAATATTAAACAGATACATGAGCTGTTTGTTAATGTCTATGTACAATAATAACACTGAAACTAGTAGCTACCCCCTGAAGACCCCCCTATGTACGTCTGTTGTGCTCCTGATGTTTTTCATGGGAATCTTGCTGTATGTGTTAATTTTATGCACCCCCCGAACCAACTCTGGGCATAATTGTTATGATCCTAATACTTTTTTGGGAAGTTTTATTATATGTGGTAGTTCTATTCACTATAAATAACACCACCACCACCACACCACCCCCTACCCCCCACTGCTGAATGACTAGAGAATTGTAGTATGAAGGTATAAGTTGTAAGTTGTCACCTTAAGTATTTACATTAGTTAGCAAAAC
>NW_006408520.1:31283745-31286027 GCF_000296735.1 Chrysochloris asiatica | reverse complement strand
ATCACTTGAGTAATCTCGTGTCCTGTTTTAAATGAATAACCACATTTTTGTCATTATTGTCTTTTGTGTCAATTTCCTTCTTCTGACAATAAAAGGCTGGGCTTCATCTAGCTCTGTGTGCTAGCTTGCCTGAGAGCTTGCATCAAACCTGTGTGTTTTTCTTCTTTGAATTTAATCTGTTTCTTTCGCCTACCAGATTTCCTACTCACGTTAAAACCACTCCTTTGTTGAGGCGGGACCCCGACATAGGACCCCTGGCAACATATCTAATCATGACAAATGTGGCACTGCAGTTAGCAAACCAACAAACAAATTCACTGTCACTGAGTAGATTCTGACTCATAGCAACTCTGTATAGGGTTTCTGAGGCTATAAATCGAAGAAAGCCGCAACTTTCTTCAATGGAGCAGCTGGTGGATTTAAGCTGCCAACCTTGTGGTTAGCAGTCCAGTGCTTATCCTACCAAATCACCCAGGTTCCTGCAGTGAGGAATAAATTTGAATTTTCAATAAATAGTACCAGGTCAGTTAGCTATCCATATTAAAGGTAAACTCCTATTTCATATAATATGTAAAATGTAATAAAGATGAAGAGAATTAAATCTTGTAACATTCAAATGCATTTCAACCTGGTTAAGTCTAATTTGTGGCGCTGTAGTGTAAGCTTTCCACTGCAAGGTCAGTTTGAATCACAAGGTTGGCAGTTCAGACTCACCAACCGCTCTTTAGAAATCCCATACAGGGTCATTATGAGTCAGAAATGACTTGATGGCACTTAACAACAACAACAATTTACTTTAGAATAAATGCTAAAATTGCAAATTATTGTAGAAAATGACTTGAACAATTCTGTGTTTCAAGAGCCTCAAAATTTTTCATGCCATTTGATACAATAACTCACATATTATCCTAAAATAATAACTAGATATAGACAAAGAGTTATACATGAAGCTATTTACTTTAAAATTATTCATAAGAGAAAACATGAAAAAAATCTCAACTTTCAAACAATAGAGCAATTTGTTGTTGTTGTTAAGTAATAGAGCAATTTGTTGTTGCTGTTGTTAAGTACCGTGTTTTGGTTCCAACTCATAGTGACCCTGCACAGGGTTGCTGCAAATTTTCACAGGAGCAGAAAGCCTCATCTTTTTTCCGTGGAACAACTGGTAGTTTCGAACTGCCGACCTTGAGGTTCGCAGTCCTATTCATAACCACCACTCTACCAGAGCTCCTTAACAGAGCAACAGTTACTATATTATAGTGTATTCAGATAAAGAAGCAATAAATTCCATTGTCGGTATATGAGATTTCTTAATTTACCCCATCTTTTCTAATAGGAATTACCTCTTAAAATTATGAGAGAAATTAGTTTCCATTTACATTTATTTACTAATAAATCTGGATATTTCACAAATATGCTTATTGTCAATTACTAATTCTCCTCTTACTAATTGTCTGTTCTCTTTCTTTAACTATCTTTTGTATTGGACATCAATATTTTATTAATCTATGAGTTCTTTATATGTCAGACAGTATAAAGAAAGGATATATATTTATGAATGCCTAAGGAGCTCTGGTAGCGTAGTGGTTACGAATCGGGCTGCGAACCGTAAGGTCAGCCGTTCGAAACTACCAGCTGCTCCGTGGGAGAAAGATGAGGCTTTCTGTTCCTGTAAAGATTTATAGCCTCGGAAACCCTGTTCAGGGTTGCTATGGGTCGGAACCGACTCAACGGCACTTAACAACAACAACTGTACTTTCAAGTATTGTGCTTGGTATTTTAACATGAGTCAGTTCATTTAAAGTTAAAACTCTTATTTCTTGAATGCCTAGTTGCCACATGGATACTATCAGAAAGGCTCCATGTTTTGGGGACACTGAATTTCTGTTAAGGGTGAAGGTAGGATTTAAGATGGGATAAGGGTGATGGTTGAAATAACATGATAAACATAATGTCAGAGAACTGAACATGTGAAGATTACTGAAATGTCAAATATTTTGTTATACCATGATTTTTGATAGAAATATTAAAATGTAATTCCTCAAATAAGTTCAAACTGGTAAATATCAAACTAGGTTTCGAACCTGGAAATGCAAATTTAGGAATCTTTTTAAAAAGAACAAATTGAGCTCCTCTTTTTCTTTTTTAATTATCTAAAAAGGCCTCTACAAAAAAAAAAAAAAAAATCTGTGAACAATAAACTTTAGGCTTGCTGCAGGTAGTGTATAATTAAAATACTTCTAATCAATTTTAACTTCATTTAGAAACAACGATTTCAGGAG
>NW_006408520.1:31268283-31282895 GCF_000296735.1 Chrysochloris asiatica | reverse complement strand
ATAACTCAAAAGCATCAATTCTTCTACGGTCTTCCTTATTTACTGTCCAGCTTTCGCATGCATAAGTGGTCAGAAATATCATGTGGAAGAAATATCACACACTATTGAGCAGAACCCTAGTGACAGGTACTGAGTGAAAAAGTGGTTTCCAGGAGGTCAGATCCAGACCAAATAAAGAGGAAGAAAAGAAAAACGTGAAGAATCACACAGATTATGGAAGAAAATCACCGGAACTAAAGAAAGTCTTAAGGCTCTGTATATCAAAGAGAAAAAGAAAATACTGCAAGCCTTTTAGTGCTGTGTGAAATGATAATGGTGTCTTTGTTGCTATTATTAAGTACCGTAGATTGGGTTCCGATACATAGAGACCACGCATAGGGTTTCTGGAGTAGCTGGTGAGTTTGAACCCCTGACCTTGTGGTTCAAACTGACTTTGCAGTCTAGCACATTAACCCACAGTACCAGCATATACTTGAATTAATAATCAATATACTAGATATTTAAAGAGCTTTGGTAGCGTAGTGGTTATGAATCAGGCTGCTAACCTCAAGGTTGGCCAGCCATTCAATGGGAGAAAAATGAGGCTTTCTGCTCCCGTAAAGATTGACAGCCTTGGAAACCTTGTACAGGGTCGCTATGAGTTGGAACCAACTCCACAGCGCATAACAACAACAACATACTAGATATTTGGTATATTTTTTGTGTGAAGTGATTTCAACTCAGTTCAAAGTCACTGTAGCACTGTACAGGATTTCCAAGAGTGGCTGGTGGGTTTGAATCGCTGACCTTGTGGTAAGTAGTCCAGCGCTTATCACGGGAGCACCATACCAGGACTCCTGCCATCTTAATAAAGTATATAATTATACTATTAACAAAAACTAAAATCCAGAATGTTTTCCTCAGGGCTTTGGACAGGTTAATCAGAGTTCAGCCCCCTGCGAAGAGTTTACATTTCCACCCCAGATATATCACATCAGATTCTGCATTTTAACAAGATCCTCCAAACAATTTTGTTTATATAAGAATCACCTGGGGGGATCTTGTTAAACTGTTGATTCTGATTCAGTATATCTCTTAATGCCCATTGGGGAATGTCAGACCACATAAATGAACATCTATTGCCTGGGGCCAACTTCTGGAATGATGCTCTAGGATAAGCACTTAATTGTGAATCGCAATGTCAGTGGTTCAAACCCACAAGCTGCTCCTGTGAAACTCTGAGTCAGAATTGACTAAACGACACTTAATAACACCATGGGCCAGGGCATCTATGTATCTGAATGTCAGGACAACTTCTGCCCAGTGGCTGTGCGTGGCCTAGAAATCACCTGTTGTTGTTAAGTGTCTTCAAGCAGGTTCCAACCCAAAGCAACCCTGTATAGGGTTTCTGAGGACCATCTGGTGGGTTTTAACCATTGACATTGCAGCTAGTAATCGAGTGCTTATGCTACAGCGTCACATCAGGACTCAGAAATCACCTGTTGTTAAGTTGTTAAGTGCCACAATTCTGACCCATAGCAACCTTGTGTACGGTTTCCAAGGAGCAGCTTGTGAGCTTGAACCACCAACCTTGCAGTTCAAACAACTCTGCAGTGTGACGCACTAGCCCACAGCGCCACACCAGGACTCCCTAGTCTGCAGGAATAGAGGCTAAGCTGAGACTCCCAACCTGGTCTCCCCTGACTCTAAGAATTCAGCGGGTCTAGTCCCTCATTTTTGAAGTCTTGGTGTAGTGCTGTGGACATAGCGACCCTTTATAGGGTTTCCAAGAAGCAGTGGTGAGTTGGAACCACTGACTTCGTGGTTCAAAATGACCCTGCGGTCAAGTGCTTATCCTACAGTGCCACAATAGGACGAATTGAAAATTCATTTAAATGATGGCCACAGATAATCATAAAACATAATCTGGCTTCTTGAATATGTATGTGTGAAATATATCTGGAAATCCAGTATGATTTAAACAGAAATTAAACCAGAGTTAAACATTTTATTTTAAGAAGCATTTAACAAATAAAAAGAACTTTCAATATTATAGGTATTCTTTATTTCAGAGAGGAATTCTAACATCTGTCTTGTTTTAAAGTTTAAATTGTATAATAAATTATGTTTCAAAAATCTTTACATAAGCACTCTATGTTACCCATAAATCATAAAGTATAACAACAGGTAGCATAGATGTGTATTTTTTAACCTAATCATTTTTAGACTTCTCTTAACAATAGTAAAAACCTACCATTAATAGAAAACAAATTTAACAATTCACCCAAACATAGTTACATAAGAAGTTTTAAGAAACTGCAAATAATTCTTCATACTCTCATTTTCATTCTCCGACTTCTCAAGATTATGTTGTATTTCTTTCAAACATACTTCCTGATATTGGACTTTCTAAATAAAAAACAAATAAATATAGATGATCAATAATGGCATTCATCAAAGGCCAATAGTCATAATGTCAAATACACATATACATTAACTGAATACATTATTTTAAATTTTTTAAAGAAATAATCTTCACATCTGACATGTTCTTTATTCATTTTTCTTACAACTAGCATTTCCTTTAAATATTAAATTACATACATTGTGCGCTACTGTAACATGGCTAGTTGTAATACACACTGACATAGTACTAAATGATTACAAATTTAACATGATTAACTTTTATTTAAAACTGTCATAATTAATCTCCATTTTAGTATTATTTTGTGCTAGTTTCCCTGTCTAAAAATTCATATTTTATAACATAAGAATGACTTTTGCTGTCTTAAAAATTGGTTTAATTCTAGTATTAATAGCACCAACATTTTATTTTTAGAATCCTTTATCAAATAAAAGGAACTTGTAATACTGTTGGTGCTCTTTATCACAGAAAAAAATTAAAAACCCAATACAGTTTGTGAACATTTAATTGCATATAAATTCTCAAGTCTGTCTGCTGAAATTCATGCTTTAATTAAGGACAGGCTGTAAACACCACGTAGCTTCCAACTAAAATGTAGGTCCCTGGACAAGAGTTTGATTGTCTTCCTATCAGTTGTTCAGTGATGCCTGTATCTTCTCAAACTGAGCTATGCCCATCAGGGGACGTGGGGTGGTATGCGGCAACGTACCAGGTTGGGCTATACAAAGTCAAAGAATGGGCACACGGAATCTTTACAGAGCATTGATTTTACACAGCAATTTGAAAAGAAAAATATTAACATGAACATGTCTGTATTATAGGGAAGAATATATATTGTACATATAAAACCTCAAAGGCATCAGGTTTCAGGAGGGTTGCTATGAGGTCTTGTGGAGGACTTGAACAGAAAATCTGTAAAGACCTGCTACGGTGGGCAGGGTATTGTGGAAGACACTGTGCTAAAATCAACTATGAAATAGGCTCTCAAGTTACTTACAATTCATTTGGGATTAAAGGATGTTTACAAAATCAGTACTGGGCTATTCATAGAACTCACCACTGCTGAGGGTTAGAACACAAAGTTCCTTTTCAACAATGTGACATCTTGCTATGATTCTTAAACCTATGCTTAGTTTTTACTGTTACAAAAATCATCATGCTTAACAAAACATCAGATCTTAAACCTATTTATTTAGTAGCCACATATGGTATACTTTATTTTTTCAGAGGCTTCAATTATACAAATGACATCATAAATATTTTACAATATCAGGAACGTGATGACTTAAAAAATGGTTAGCTATGAAGGGAAGGTTTATACTAAATTAAGTGAGAAATGCTTTGTTCTAATTAAATCGCCATGAAACTTGATGGCAATAAAATGATGCATGCCAGAAACCATTCAACTTTTGAACCTTTCCATTTTTCAATCGTTTAGGCACTTGCGAATGAAAAATACTTACCATGGGGTCTCTGGCTCCTGGTAAAAATAAAACATCATTATTCTCTATGTCATTCTTAAGCTGATAGTTGTTAAGTAATATCATTTTGGCTTAGTGCTACCCCCACACAGAGTATTTCATGCCAACTGACTATTTCATGTATTATTTAGTGAAAAAAATTAGAAGAGTAATTAAAACACAATTAATTTGGTATTCTCGTTTCATGGCTGAGTTCATAATATTGTCTATCCCATATGCAAATAAAACAATACTGATATTTGCTTAAAACCAATTTATACCTTCTAAAATAGATTATTCATTATTTAAGACTGATATAAACATCTAATTCATAATAATAAAACTTTTGTTTATATTATATATATAATATAAACAATTAAAATTGTTTTATATATATACACATACTAAAAGGAGCTCTGGTAGCTTAGTGGTTACAAATTGGGATGTGAACCTTAAGGTCAGCAGTTAGAAACTACCAGCCGCTCCGCGGGAGAAAGATGAGACTTTCTGCTCCCGTAAAGATTTACAGCCTCAAAAACCCTGTACAGGGTCACTATGGGTCAGAACCGACTTGATGGCACTTAACAACAACAATACATACTAAATAAAATAAAGGAAAATCCATACCAGGGAGAAAACAAGTAGATTATACCTGTAACTTTCATTAAAGCAGCTGTCATGCAAAAGTATAATGCAGCTACTAAAAGACCTGATGAGACTTGAGGGAAATGTAAAGAGGCAGGATGATAAATTCTTTACATGGTCTTGGCATTTTTATCTTTTATGATATACAGTATTTGTTAGTTTTAATATTATCAGTAAAGTTCATGTGTCTGACTCCCCTCACTTCTTATTTTAACTATTTGACTAAACTCCATGGCAAGAATGACAAATGCTAATATATTTTACATGATAATGTGTTAAGCCATGCTAATACTTACACTGTTAAATTTGCAAACAAGGCGACTTTGTTCTTCATTTTTCTTTCTAAGCTCAGTTTCCAGATCTAATATTTTAATTTGTAAAGCCCTCTCTCTAGATGATATTTTCTCTATTTCTTCAGAAACCTGTAATTTTCATTAAAAGAGTACAATAACTAATATGCTTTCTTTAAAATATGATTTAAGCCTCTAGCATAGTTATACTACACTTTAAAAATATTAATTGGCTATTAAATATAATTTAATTAAGTAACGTTTAAAGATGGTCTATCACGAGGCAGAACCAACAAGTATTTGTATCCATCTGTACAGTTACGTATCTGCTTGAAATGGAGGAGGTATATACTCGTACATTTCTACTGTTTTGTGACATAAGTAAGTGCTTTCCCCAACAGTGTGGTTTTCTAACATACGGAGACCAAATGCCACGTTTTCACAATACTTACATTCATTGTAGCAGAGAGCAGAAAGCTCTTATTAAATGTTGATTATAGGTTTGGGTAGATAGAATTTGTGGTAGGAATGGTAATGCATAAGCTTCATACACTAAAAAAACAGGGATAATATCTTTCAAGATGATTATAGTGTTTCATTCATTCATTTTCAAGGTAGTTTGAATTTGGGTTCCCATATTTCTCTGGTAGCTTATTTTAGAAGAAAGTCCAGCTCAGCCATGTCCATCTGAGGATTCAGATATGTAGGAGCTTCCTTCCAACAAGGGTGGGATGGAACCACAAGAGTGGAGACATGGACTGGCCAAGAGCAAAGAGCAAGTGGGGAGGACTGTTCTCTAACTTTACTACTAGAGACTCAGTTCTATGTTACTTTAAAGTTAGTTACAAAGACTTCTGCACAAATTCTGAGGCCAACTCTGAGTGCAGATGCTGGTAGCATCTGAAGCTTTGAGAGGAAGACTCCTCATATCTGCTCTTGACACTGCTTCCTCAGTATGGACAATGGTGGCAGGGCAGTGAACACACTCCTCACCTGAGCAGAGTGAGAGACAGTTCCATATTCCACTGCAGCACAAGACAAAAGAGAAGGCAGGTGCACCTCTGAGGGCACTGAGCACTTTGGAGAAGGAACCTGACGGTTAGTGGCATTACCAAAGTTGACTTAGGCTGAAACATTAGGGATAGTGGAGCTAAGAAATCTGGAGTCCATTTCTATCATTGGCAGTGCATTTTACTACTCAACTTTTAATCTATGATATGTCTCTCAAAATTCATTTTAATCAAAATAACATTTTGATACTTATGATATTTCAATATCAGATTTTATCTGACTCTTATGGAACTGCCATTAACTGGGTTGGGGATTTAAATTTTGGTTTGGGAGATGTTTGAGGTGCCAGTGTTAGTAAAAGATGTAAGTCAGTAGGCAGTGCATTTCGGGGTCTGGACTGGAAATATAAATTTGAGAGTCATTAGGGGATAGGTGGTCTCTTTCTAGCATCACTATAAATACATATATATGTATACATATGTGAATATGTATATATACATGGAGTCCTGTTGTGGTGCTATTGGTTAATGTGCTGTACTGCAAAGTCGATTTGAACCACAAGGTCGGCAGTTCGAACTCACTAGCTGCTCCTCAGAAATCCTATATCGGGTCACCATGGGTCAGAATCGACTCAATGGTACTTAGCAACATATATATATACATTACCTTCATTTTACTTATTAAGAAACTGAAGTCTAGAGAAGAAATAACTTTCCTGGGGTCAGAGTACAATGTGTTATACCAGAATTCAAGTCTAATTCTTGTACTCCAAAGCTGATCCTATGACATTTCAGGGTTAGATTTTCAAATCACTTCATAAATGTATCTCTTCACTATGTTTCCCTGAACCATTTACCCTTGCTCTAGTGTACCTTGTGCGCTCCCACACATTTTGTTTACCTGTGAACTCCTTACTAGACTGAGTGTCCTGAAGCAGGCTAGATCTGACTCATTCTTCACATCACACACTGCCTGAGACACAAGCTAGTCATTAACAGTTAATCATACATATTTAACTGGAATTTAAGTCTTGCATGTATTCATTTATACAGCAATATCTGCTCAAAGAAGAGGGGGTTGAGCATCACAACTCACCAGATCCTTATCAAAACCAAATTTTCAATAAATTTGCACTTTGTTTGATTTTAGTTAAAGACAAGGAAGGGCTTCCTTCAATGTTCTCCAACTGCACTCTTTACCTTGTTGTTGTTAAGTGCTGTCAAGTCGATCCCAACTCATAGCAACTCTGTATACAGTGTCCAAGGAGCACCTGGTGGGGTTTGAACTGCTGACCTTGAGGCTCACACTGACGTTGTGGTACAGAGCATTATCCTGCAGTGCCACACCAGGACTCTTTACCTTGCCAAACCAAAAATTCACGGCCATCAAATTAATTCTGACTCATAGTGACCCTACAGAACTGCCCCATAGGGCTTGCAGGGCTGTGGAAGCAAACTGCCACATCAGTCTCCCACTGTTGGTGGGTTCAAAAATGGCTGACTCTTTGGCTAGCAGCCAGCCACTTCAACCATTGGGCAACCAGGACTCATTTTGCCCTGCCACATAACCCTTTTTCTATGAAAGTACCTCTGATAAAGTATTATGTCTATTTTGATTTAAAAACAAAAAAGTAGGTGAAGAATAAAAAATGTAATTGCTCCTTTCACCCTGTCATCAAGATAAAAACAACTGTGGGTTTGTTAAGATGAGAGATTGTCTGTTTAAAAAGACGACTCTACGGTAAACTAATTTAAAAGTCTCTAAATAAAGGCCATCTGTACCTTTTGTCTTCCTTCTTCTAAAGCAGCTTCCAGCTGTCTGGCCAACGCTATATATTCTGCAGATTTCTCTTTAAACTTAACATTGCTGTGCTTCAGACATTCTTCTTGGTTTGCCAGCTTCTTTTCAAGCTCTTTGTTTTCTGCATCCATCTGTTCTAATTTTCTTTTTACAGAAAGCATATATTTTTAAATTATAGTGTGTAGAGAAAAAATGTTACACCAATTTTAAGTCAATTTAATGCTTACTGTTCAAGGGTTTCACACTTCAATTGAATAAGATAATTTTCCTCTTCCAGAGAAAGCTTTGTCAGAAGACTATGATTTCCATCAACCTAATAGAAAAAAAAAAAAAAAAAAATGTATTCTTGGTTATTTTCCTATAATAAACTTCCTAAGATATATACATACTTTATTGTGAAAATGACTAAAGAAAAAAGAAAGGATAAGTATTATTATCCCTCCTTCACAGAGAGACACCAAAGCATAAGACATTATTAAAACACAAGTGTTAAATTCATAGTTAGTCTTAAAAAACTATAGTGCCTTATGGACATCAGCTACTGAAAGATTTTCCAGATAAAGACAATGAAAACATTCTGAGAAAATGTTTTATTGATAAAATAAAATTTATAAGTTAAAATGTGAAACTGTTCAATAGTATTAATAAATAATAAATAAGGTTCCTTATTTATTTTTCTATTTCACATAAAGGTATCCATTGATCATTGAGTATGTGGTATAGTGGGTTATGCACTCATGCTAACCATGAGGTCAGCTGTTCACATCTACCAGGGGCTCCACAAGACAAAGGGGAGACTTTCTGCTTCTGTGAAGATTTATCACTCTGAGTCAGAATTGACTTGATGGCAGTAGGCGATTAAAATTATAACTAGAGTAAAAATTATATTGTTGTAAGAAGCAAAATCAGATATGAAAACAAATCAACCAATGACACCCTTGTCCGTGCCAAGGTAGAATATCCTTTCAATAGCTTCAAAAGCTAAATTTAAATACCTTAAGAAGCTTTAAATAATAAAAATTTTAATTATTAAGTTGGTTACTCTTTATTTTTTAACATTTTCTTTGAAAAATCTCTTCTCAAGAATTTAAATTCAGCAAAGTTTTATTTGCATTTTTCAAAAAACAAGATGCATTGAAAATTAAAATGTAAATTATATTTTAAAACTAGATAAGGAATCCTTTCTAAAAATGTTTTTCAAATAAAAGAACTTACTACTATCCTTAGATAAGGAGCTCTGGTAGCGTAGTGCTTACGAATTGGGCTGCTAACCTTAAGATCAGCAGTTTGAAATTACCAGATGATCAATGGGAGAAAGATGAGGCTTTCTGCTCCAGCAAAGATTTACAGTCTTGAAAACCCTATACAAGGTCGTTATGAGTTGGAAACAACTCAACAGCACATAACCATCCTTAGAATTGCTTCTTTGAAAAGAATATTAATGCTTTAATAAATACCTATTGAGTGCTCATTCACTATGGGATAGGAGATGGCTATGTGGTAAGTGATAAAACACATATGACACCTGTTCTGTTGGAATAAAAAAAAAGTATATTGAAAAAAACGACTTCAAACAATTCCAATAAATTTGATGCAAATTTTCATTAAAATAATTTCTAATTGTTTCAGGAAATTTACCTTATCCTGACATAAACACAGAAACAAAATATATACATACGTATGCATACATACAAATGTTTACAAAAGCTCATGGAAAAATGGAATTAAAAGACACCACATTTTTTCCATGAACTTTTTGAAGCTTGCTCATATAAGCATATATATAGTATATGTTTGCATACATATAAGTACAGCTCCACTCCTTTCTTACTATTACTACTACTTTTTCAAATGTCTAAACATACATTAGAGTCGTGGTGTGGTACTGGAGGATCAGCACTGGACTGTAAACCTCAAGGTCAGCAGTTCAAACCCACCAGCCACTCCTCAGAAACCCTATACAGGGTCACTATGAGTTGGCACTGACTCGACATCAATTAACAACAAAACATACATTTGGCTGAAAAAAACTAATTGGAAGTTTTAATTAGCAATTTCTCATCTAAAAATCCTTAAAGAATAGTTTAGGAAATAGCATTACAGTATCTGCATATTTTATCAATCAAGTTAGATGGCAGTTAAAAAGGCAGCCCCGAGAAGCATGCCCATAACCGGTGAAATCATTCACAGCGTTCCTTAATCCATCTAGCAAAAATGAGAACGACGCTCGACACCTGACCCTGAAGCTCCCTAATGGTCTGCGCCTGGTCTGCACATTTCCCCTTGTGGTGCTGCAGACTCTCCTGACACTCCTGAAGCCTCTGCTCGGCCGCCGGCAAGGAATCACGGATGCGCTCTAACTCCTTCAGATGAGACTCCATCTGGCCTCTCATCTGAGTAGTAGCATTAGGGAAAATAAGTGCAAGATCACACATTCAGCATCAACACTTCCACTATCTTAAATACTAGATGCACTTGTAGTATATAAGCATTTTAAGCATCATGATTTTAAACAAAAAGATTCCACCAAATAAATATGAATGAATTTATTTAGGCTGTTAAATAAGAGCATTTCCATTACTCAGAAGTAGATTGAAACTTGATTTTTATTTTTAAAAAAAGTTTGCGGAACAAACGAGTATAGTAATATTGGGCTGCAGGGAGAATTGCCTACTTAGGAAAGAAAACTTTTTTACTGATATCGTTTGTATTCAGGCTATTAGTAATATCAGTGGTGGCACCGTGGGTTGGGTGTTGGATTGCTAACCGCAAGGCCAGTGGTTCAAACTCACCAGCCCTCTGCAGGAGAATGAGGAGGCTGTCTGCTCCTGTAAAGAGTTACAGAGCCCCTATAGAGGTTCGTTGTGAGTTGGAAGGGACTCAGTGGCAGCGGGTTTGGATTTGTTCTTAGCAGGGTGCCTATGAGACAGAAGTGACTCAATGGCACTTTACAACAACATTTAGTAGTAGAAGTTATTTCTAATAAGGTTAGTATTTTAGCTTTGTACTGTCCAGCCATTAGGTCTAAAGTAAATTATCAGTTACTTTAATTCAGGTATTTAATTAAATTGGAGCCACACTGTTTCACTCATCTTAATATAAATCAGTGGGGTTTAGTAACTATTATTTTTAGATAGCTAATATTATCAGTCTTTGCTTGACTGTAATTTGATCATTAATGTCACTGTGAAAAAAAGTATAATTTTATCCAAATTGTCTTTCTCTGCTTTAGTTCCTCAACATAGCACTTTTGTGGAGATGTGACAAGAAGCAACCTTAAGAAATGCTTGGACCGCTTATTAAGAAAAACTAACCAGACGCACACATGGCACTTAGGATGTTTTTAAACAGGGAAAACAACAGCTAGAGTCTCCTCCAAGACAGGGAACACCATAGCTTCTGTGCAACATCTGTAATTCTTGGTCATGAAGAATAAAACAAAAGCAAAAGTATAACTTGGTGTCCCCCACACATCTAACAGCCCATGAGTAAGTCAGGAGATTTAAACACTGGAAAATGAAAAAGAATTGTATTTTTTTTTTTTAAATCTGGTTTTAATGCCAGTAAGAAAACATTGTGATTGCTCAGTATTTGAAAAACACAGGTGATTGTCCTTCTGGCTTTCTGAGCAGGCTTTTATCAGAGGTGTAGTGTTGCCTAGTAGAAGACGAGACATCTGCACTGGTATGTCTCATGAGAAACAGAGAGACCAAAAGACATGAAATGGTTTCTTCTCTGGTCTGCTAAAATTGTTGCTGCTGTTAAGTGCTGTCGAGTTGTTTCTGACTCATAGCAACCCTGTATAGGGTTTCCAAGGAGTGGCTAGTGAGTTTGAACTGTCGACATTGCTGAGGTACAAAATAATTCTAAGAAAGTAGCAAGTTGTGTATTTCGATCTCCATTTCTATCTAAGTGGCAGAATGCCTGCTTTGTCCTACATCTTCTGCACACTGATGCTTCACTCCATCTTCACCATCCCAAAAGAAAGGGGCCAACCCAGAGGCAGTTACTTTAAGACAAAGTTGAAACTGACCAGAAACATCTCATGACCACTCTAGCCAAGAGTCAGTATGCTTCAGCTGTCAGTGTTTTCTTACCAATACAACATGAAAAGACCCAGAGGGATGAGATTTCATTTAAAAACTTAAAAATATTCACAAAAACATCATACTTGCCAACATCAATCTTCTCTTTCTTCTGTTGTAATAGAATGGATGAAAGGAAATGAAGTTTAAACCCCCCCCTCCAAAAAAACACAACTATTTCTTCCAAAACAGTATTTAACAAAAGCATTATGCAAAAAACATTTGCTTAATTTTTCAGACACAGAAGATTTACTAACAGAAAAAAAGTGAGATTTTAAAATGAGATGCATTAGAAAGTACCAGTTTTATTTCACCTTTAAAATTAAAATATTTAAACTTCAAATTTGCATACTTATGGTTGACACACTTAGCAAAAGATGATCATTTTTTTCAAGTTGTTTATGTCTACTTTTTAAACATAAAGGAAAAAGTTTAAAAATATGGACACAAGCAACATTTCAAGCTTGTAATAAAACATTATTTCCTCAGAAAACAAACTCTTACAGAAATTGAGCACTGCTATTTCCTAGGTAAAAACAAATTCTAAATGATCAAAATGAAAAGTTTTGTATAATATGAATATACTACAAAATGCATAATTATTTCTAAAATGTCAAACTCACTTTCTCTAATTTTTTATTTTTATTTTTTATTATTTGTTTATTTTCTTGTAGTAAGTGTTTACATCTGCTTTTCACTATTTCAGCTGCTTCTTGCAATTTCTGTACCTGAAAATAAAAAAGCAACATGAATTATTTCATTATAAGGACTATTAACATGAAATAAAAAGCTAGATGATTATATTTTCAATTTTAACAAATTATTTCCCTATCAATAGCCTCATTATATTTATCTAATATAATTCCTTCTTTAAATAGGATAATCACTCAATGCTCTATTGTAGTTCACAATCCTTTTGGCATATACCTGTCTTCTCCTACCAATTCTAGACTCTTCAGGTGAGCTCTGACATCTACAAGGATCTACAAGTTCCTTTAAAGAACCAGCCTTCTGTCCAAAGCCTCATTCATTCTTATCATTCCCTTCTTCCTCGCCTCAAAATAAAACTCTGATTAAAAAAAATAATAATCTCAGCACTACATCTAAGAATCATCCCCTTAAATAAACAAATTCACCCACATGAATATGGTATTCTTGTGACCAGAACACCAGCTGGAAGACCTTGCTGACATTTTGATAGACAGTCCATCACATCCTCCCCCATTCTAACCCCCAGCCTACATGACATTTGGCTGGATGTCTCAACGCCATGTTCTCAATCTAATTCATCCAGATGCAGTCCTATCTACATCCACATTTTATCCATCTTCAAGTTTTAATTCAATCTCTGTGTTGACTAGCTTGGTACCCATCGCTTAAAGACCTGCTTAAGTCCTACCTTGTTTCATAAGATTTTTCTTGAATACAGGTAGTTCCTGGGTTATGAATGAATTTTGTGTGTGTTTAAGTCAAATTTGTGAATTTGTGGGTAAGTCAGAACAGTGTAAGAAGTTCTTATTGAGCCTTACTTTAGTGCAAGAAAAAGTCTCGCCATTTTGTCTTGGCTTGTAAGGAACATTCTGGCTTTGCTTTCAACACTGATTTGTTTGTTTTTTGTAGTAGCCCACAGTACTTTACTATTATATATATATATATTTGTTGTTGTGAAGTGTCGTCGAGTCGGTTCATGACCCATAGCAACCCTGTATAGGGTCACCAGCTGCTCCTCAGAAACCCTATATTGGGTTGCTATGGGTCAGAACCGACTCAACAGCAGTTAACAACAACAACAACAACAAATATATATATATATATACAGAGTCTGAATCAGAAATTGGCAGAATTGTCTATAAAAGTATTGGGGATGTTAAGAAATAATAGCCTTGCTTCTTAATTTTGCTTATTTCAGATGCAAACAAATGAGGTGCTTAACATTGTCTAACAAAATAAAACCAATATTAAAAGAAATGTAATAGTCACCTGAGTTTTATATACTTCAATAAGGGTTTTCTGTTGATTTTCTACTTCTTGCAATTCTGAAAGTTCATTTTCAACAGAAGCAGCCTTTTCCTTGAAAGTAGCAAGTGTGGTCTAGCAAGGAATATGTAAGTAGATTTTATAAGTCATTTAAATACATTTATATTCTAGTGTTAGAAAATTATAAGAAAATATAATCCACTTATCAACAGTTCATAAAATAATTATTTTTTACTATATACAGCTACCATCTAAAATTTAAGAATTTAAAAAGTTGAGGTAATATTTATGAATAACTTTAATAAGATTTATGTAGGAGGGTAGAGCAAGATGCCAAAGTGAGTGGCTGCTCCCATTTATCCCCTAGAAACTAACCCACATTGAATCAATACAGCCTAAGATCTCAGGGCTCCAAACAGCAACTGAGGTGTTGAGAGTTGAATGAGTCCAAAAACAAGAAAGAGGAGGCTATGGGTGCTGGAAGAACCTACCAACTAACATCTGCAGCTATTTTAGGTTGAAGTCAGGTAATATCCTGAACAACGAAGAACTAAATAGAGAAGACCATAGCCTGATTTCTAAGGCTGCACAAACTGGTCACGGGAGTTCACAAGCCTAGCACTCTGGTGGGGAAAATGGAGTCTATGGCATTTCAAGAGAGTGCTGTTAAATCTTACCACCCCAAACAGACAAGCACTAGGAAGGGGCAGTACTAAAAAGTCACCAAGACAAGCGGAATACTTCAGAAGGGTACCACACAACAGGGAAATGGCTAACTTCCTTTCCTGTCACAACAGGAAATTTGGGGAAAGTCTGTGCATAGTACCTGGGAGGTAAAGACATAGAATGCTCCTCACCTTTTTGATTCATTTTTACCTACATACCTGGACCCAACAATAAAAATGACATGAATTAAAGAATTACATGTAAATAATAATAA
>NW_006408520.1:31266940-31268105 GCF_000296735.1 Chrysochloris asiatica | reverse complement strand
AGCTGGTAGTTTCAAACTGCTGACCTTAAGGTTCACAGCCTGATTTGTAACCACTATGCTACAAAAAACTCTTTTAAAAAAGTATGAAATGAAAAAAATGAAGCTATTAAGATCTGTAATTTTAAAATCTGGGATTTTACCTTCCTTCAGAGCTAACAGCTTAGTCTGCCAAAGTTTCCTGATGCTAGAAGATATGAGATTTCTGGGTCAGAGACAGAGATCTTTATTATACTAATAGCAGTTGCCAGACTACCAGTATTTATTTCTGTCTCTTGAGCCCCAGTCTTCATAGGGGGCTAGTAATATCTGCGCATGCATGTTTCAGGAAAGCAACCCAAGTTTCTTGTTGTTGTTAAGTGTCATCAGGTTGGTTCCTACTCATAGTGACCCTGTAAATCTTTGTGGGAGGAGAAAGCCTCATCTTTCTCCCATGGAGTGGCTAGTGGGCTTGAACCACTGACTTTGTGGTTCATAGTGCAATGTTTATCTTAATAAGCCACCATAGTCCTCTAAGCCAGATTTGTTATTGTTGTTTTGTGCCATTGAGTCAGTTCTGACTCATAGCGACCCTCTATAGGGTTTCCGAGAGCGGTTTGTGGGTCTGAACCACCAATCTTGTGGTTAGCAGTCCAGCACTGCCCATATGATGCCACACCAGGTCTCCAAGTTTAGGGAGCCAATATAAGCATGCCTACCCTTTACAATGGAGTCCTGGTGTGGTGCAGTGGACTAATGCATCAGACTGCAAACCCATTTGAACTGCAAGGTCAGTGGTTCAAGCTTAGCAGCTGCTCCTTGGAAACCCTATACAGGGTCGCTATGGGTCAGAATCAACTCGACGGTACTTCACAACAACCCGACAACAACACAATATACTTTCTTCTCCATTGCATATGGAACATTCTCCAAAATTGACCATGTGTTAGGTCACAAAGCAAGCCTCCATAAATTTACAAACATCAAAATACTACAGAGCATCTTTTCAGATCACAATGTTAAAATGAGAAATCAACAACAAAAAGACTAAGATAATAAAGTCAAATACATGGAAACTGAACACCACCCTGCTGAAAAGCGACTGGGTAAAAGAAGAAATTAAACATGAATTTATAAAGTTCCTAGAAACAAACAAAAATGAAAGCACAACATACCAAAATCTTTGGGA
>NW_006408520.1:31261701-31263539 GCF_000296735.1 Chrysochloris asiatica | reverse complement strand
TTCAATCTGAAATTGATCAAACAGGCAATCAAGATTTATTGATAATCACTGGCAACTGGAATGCAAAGGTTGGAAACAAAGAGGAAGGATCAGTAACTGGAAAATATGGTTTGGTGATAGAAATGATGCTGGAGATTGCATGATATAATTCTGCAAAATCAATGATTTGTTCATTTCAAATACCTTCTTTATACAGCATAAGAAACAACTATATACATGGACCTCACCAGATGGAATACAAAGAAATCAAATTGACTACATCTGCAGAGATGGTGGAAAAGCTCCATAACATCAGTCAAAACAAGACCAGGGGAAGACTGTGGAACAGACCATCAACTTTTCATATGTAAATTCAGACTGGAGCTGAAGAAAATGAAAACAAGTCTACAAGAGCCAAAATATGACCTTGAATATATCCTACCTGAATTTAGAGATAATCTGAAAAACAGATTTGATGCATTAGACACTAAAGACCGAAGTCCAGAAGAGTTGTGAGATGACATCAAGAAGATCATATAGGAAGAAAGCAAAGAGTCATTAAGAAGATAAGAAAGAAGGAAAAGATCAAAATGGGTATCAGAAGAGACTCTAAAAGTTGCTCTCCAGCATACAGATGCCAGAGAAAATATAAGAAATGAAGAGGTACAAGAGCTGAAAGGCAAATTTCAAAGGTCAGCTTGAGAAGACAAAGTCAAATATTACAACAAAATGTACAAAGATCTGGAGTTAAATACGGATTGCAGAATACATTTCAGGAATTCTCCCCAAAACCGAATAAAAATAAAAAAAAAACAGAAGATAGAGTATCAGTTGTGAAGGTCCAAAAATGACTTTAGTATGCCAGAGAGACTAGAGAAAATGTTCAAGTCTGGGAAAAAAGCATCACCAAAGATACAACACAGAGCTGAAGGACATCAGTCTCTGGATGTAAAAAATTTACAAAGCACCACAGACAAGAAGATACTTCTACCTAGTTACAAGTATATACAATTTCAGAGCACCAAGGATAAAGGAAACATCATGAAAAGTTCAAGATAAAAATAAAGTCACTCACAGGAACAAGAATCAGATGGGTAAACAGATTTTCTTATGAATAATTCTGACTGAAAAGATAATGGAGCAAAGTCTTAATATTCTGAGTGAAAATTACTCAAGCTATAATTTTTTATCCAGCAAGAACTAACAATCAAAATGAGGGCAGAATTAAGGGCTTTCCAGACATGCAAGAACTATTAATGTTTACTTTCCATTTTCTCTTTTTATTGGGAAGGGTATTTTAAGATATTCTCCAGAAACATGAGGACTAACTCAAGCAAGATGACATGGAATCCAGGAAACAAGAGAACCCGAACAGCAGTCAAGGGGAGTTCCCGAATGGCATCTGGGTAGTATGCCAAGAGGCTAAACTACTCAAATTGAAATAGAGACAAGGTCGTAAGTGGAAGGGCTCTGGGAAAAACAGGTTCTTCAGAGAACAGAAATATGATGGTGAGTTAAAGAAAAAAATGTGGTGCTGTGAGTTAACGAGCTGGACTGCATAGTCGGTTTGAACCACAAAGTCGGCAGTTCAAGCTCACTAGTCGCTCTGAGTTAGTTAATGTTTAGATCCATCTGTAAACAGAACATTTAATCAAGGTCACTGAATGAAGTGTCACTGTATCAACACTGACCACATAAAAGGAAGTTGGGAAGTTATGGTAAAGAGGAGAGAGAAGGGAAACACAAGAAATATATTTACTTTAGAAAACAGATAAAAGAGATAAATACTGTCTGTTCTGTATTTCTCATTTCTGCTAAGTGAAGCTCACCTTATGGTGTTGGTTGTTGTTGTTGTTGTT
>NW_006408520.1:31244811-31261506 GCF_000296735.1 Chrysochloris asiatica | reverse complement strand
CTCATCTTTCTCCCGCGGAGCGGCTGGTAGTTTCGAACCGCTGACCTTAAGGTTCGCAGCCCGATTCGTAACCACTACGCTACCAGAGCTCCAAACATGGGAATAATGTCAGCATAACAAAGAGTTCACTTTTCTACAGGAGTGGCAGTTCCCAGCTTAATAGTTCGCACTATAAAAAAACAGGCTCACAAAGCACACAGACACTGTTGAACATGGCAAGTCATAGTGGTAAACAGGGCTGTGCATAAAGCCTAGACATCCTCTTGGTTCTTATGGCCTGTGGCCTCTCCACAATGTACTTATTGAATTCTATCCTATGGCTATAACTCAACAATCTTAACTCTTTCTTTGAACTGCTTCCAGCAAGTTATCATAGCCTTTTTAAAAAAGAATTTTTCTTTAAAGACAGAGTTGTGTGTTTGCTACAGTGCTTCATTGGTTATTAGGAATTCAGCATGTCTTTATAGTTATTTTAATAACCTTATTAAGATGATTGTTTTTGTTAATGTTCTATTAATTATCAAGTCAATACAAATGACTAAATTTGATAAATAAAGAAATAGTGGTAAAAGTACATAATTTAGATATATGCAGAGAATTGAGATCCAAAAACAGAAACCTTTTAGAGAACTAAAACTTGTTTCTCATAGAGTTGTAAATTAAACCATAGATACCATTTTAACCTGTGAAATTAACACAGATAAAAATATTTAATTTTCAGTACTGAATTTAATAGCAACATAAATGAAAAATTAGAAAAGAAATACAGCAAACATATCAAGAACTTTAAAGACAGTCATATTCTTTGACCCAGTAATTTCCTGTCTAGATATCTAATTAAAACAAAGAAAACACAATAAAAAATTTTATGTATAAAAAAGTTCATTATAACATTATATATATTTTTAAAAACTGGGAATAAAATTAATATCTAACAAAGAATAATTAAGTCAATCATCTAATACTTCAATAAGGCTGTTAATATTATACATTATATATCCTAATATAATTTTCCAATGTTAAAGTGAACAAATCAAGATATAATCAGTTTAATAAAAACTATGCAAAAAAAACCAAAAACAAAAACCACAGAAATGTGACAAGATGTGGTTATGTGAGGTGGATCTGGGATCAAGGGTTAATCTGTCCTGTTTTTTTACTTCCATATTTATAGTTTCTGAGCTTACCATAATGAGTATGCATTCTCCCTTCAAAATATAATTCTGAACACTGGATAGTCAGACAGAAGAAGACCATATACATTGAAAAGTTTCATTTCTTTTATAAAGAAAACACAAGAATGCCATATTGATTGGAAGGACTATAATGAAATTAAGAAATTTTGGGGAAAAAAAAATCTAATTCTGAATGTATGACTGTTAAAAATTTAAAGTGAGTTGTAACTTTTTTTTTTTTACTTTTCCTGACATGTAGCCAAACTAATTACATTATTCTATAAGTTAAAGGTAAGAAAAGCAGGATTTAGCTGCTGTTGTCATGGGTTACCTGTGGTCATCTGGGACTCTCCAGTCATTTCTAAACAACCACAGGCAGCAGCAGGACTGGTTTCAAACTGATTTGAGTTGCTCGTTTACAACACAACCGATTTGAGACTGATGAGTCTCTGGCTTAGCCAACTGATGTAAAAGAAACCATGGTGACAAGTTTGCCAACTTTATACACCATTCTGTCATACATACTAATCATCTTTTAACTATTATAAACTACACACAACCTAAGGAGCACTGGTGGCATTGTAGGTTAAGGATTGGGCTGATAACTGCAAGTTGGTTCAATTCCACCAGTTGTTCCATAGAACAAAGTAAAGATGGGTTACTCCTGTAACGATTGAGTCTTGGAAGCCCCAAAGCAGGTCTACTTTATCCTATAGGAGTCAATAAAAGTCCAAATCAACTAGAGAACAGTGGGTTTTGGTGGGTATATATCCAAAAGCTAAACCCACTGCCAAGGAGTCGATTTCAACTCATAGTGAATCTATATGGTAGAATCGAATCCCATAGGGTTTTGAAAGCTGTAACTCTTTATGGATGTATAATGTCACAGAGTGGTGGATTTGAACTGCCAACCTTTCAGAGAGCAGCCTAGTGCTTTAAACATTGCACCACTAGGATTCCCCAAGATAGATCAGTACCTAGAAAATAGATTGTTCTCTGGAGAAATATGCCAAAACCTACATTAATAAAATTCTCTCTATGGTACATGACACTTTCTATATGTAGAAGAAGAGAGGTTTAGAAAAAGATAACAAGACTTGAGTGTACATTATTAAAATATGGACCAAGAAAATGAAGAAAAGATCAATGAAATGAAAGAGAAAGAAAAGATGTTTTAATTGTGGTAATAACAGAGACTTGCAGCAGCTGGTTTAATTGTCACTTAATGGTAACTCTTTAGATTATTTCTTCTTATTAGAGTCTTTGTTCTATGGAAGCCCTGGTGGTGTGGCGATTAAAGTGCTAACCAATAGGTTGGAGATACAAATGCATCAGTTGCTCCATGGGAGAATGATATGGCAATCTGCTTTCATAAATATTTACAGAATATCATTATAACAATATTTTCCTTTTGGAGAATAATCTGTTTGAACATAAGTTTCTTTTTTAAAGTAACTTAAAGCCTGGAATTCCAGCGTTTTTTTAAGATGATTTTTCTTGGTGATAATCTTTTAAATTTCTATATTCTTCCTCATAAACTCATAATAAAAACAGTTCACTGTAATTGTCACACAATGTTGACAAAATCATAAACAGCAAGTAATTGTAAAAATACTCCAAGAAAAAAAAAATACTCCAAGAAAAATAAATTTCTAACACAAAGTAAAATGTAAGTATTGAAAGAAACAAAATGTTACTAATTCTTGTTTTAATATTAAAGACAACTTTCCTCTCAAGCACCACAGATTATCTACATTGAAGCCTTCTCAGTACATAGAATACATATACATTTTTAAAGCTAAATCTAAATGCAGTGATAAAAACAAACTATTATCAACAGAGCAAAACAATGTTGTTGTTGTTGTTATGTGCCGTGGAGTCGTTTCCAACTCATAGCAACTCTGTACAGGGTTTCCGAGGCTGTAAATCTTTACAGGAGCAGAAAGCCTCATCTTTCTCCTGCAGAACAGCTGGTAGTTTCGAACTGCTGACCTTGTGGTTCACAGCCTGATTCGTAACCACTACGCTACCAGAGCTCCTTAAAACAATGTTAGATATTTATTTTACAAGTTTCTCTGAAATATACTGTTTGGTAGTAATATGCTGTTACTTATCCTGTGTACACACATTTTATTTCATGGTTTAAAAAAAAAAAAAAATCTTTTCTGCCTTCTATTTTATGTTGTCTACAAGTGCTATTATGGAACAAGACCTGATGCCATCATCTTTAGTCAAGTCTCATCTGGCTACATGTATCTCTGGCTAATTTAAAACTCAAATATCTTTTTCTCACAAAGTAAAAGCTTCTTTCCCATCCCTTCTCTGTTACACATACAACTAAAACCCTTGGATTTGACTAAATTGGAAAATTCTTTCTGGTTATGAAGCAGCCAAGAACATACTTTCTGGCTTCAAACAGACCAAGCTTGAGATTGTATCCTATCGTAACCATGACACCTAGAAATAATCTTATACATTAAGTGAACACAATTTTGGATGATTCACTTAAACTGCTCAAATTGGATAGTAAATCATTTATTTTTTAAGTTGGTACAAAGAGACCGTTATTTAACTTTACAAACCTTATTTCGTACTGTTGAAAAACAGTTTCTAACACATATCTGTATATCAACTACTGACAATGAAAAATATACATAAGGGTAATTCAGAAAGTATTGCTACTAGGGTTCCAGGTCTTACATGCATGGGCTTATTCCAAACTTGTCTCAATCCCATTAGGGTGCCTTCAAATACAAAGTACACTCAAAACAGTGGCTTCTGAGGGGCTCTGCTGGGCCAGTTAATTCAAGGCAGAGGGGTCAACTCAGAAGATCATGATGACTATTTTTTGGTGATCCCAAAGGGGTAATGTTGGTACATTTTCCCAAAGGACACAGGATGATCACAGGGACACCTCAGGAAGTAGTTTTCAGAAAATTTAAACTGCATCGGTAATAAAAAGGCCAGGAAAGTTGCACTGAGAATTTTTTCCCAGTTATGACAATGTACCTGGTCATTCTTTGAGGGTAGCAAGGACTATCCTTGAGAATTTCCTTGGAAAACCTTACCCCACCAACCCTACAGCCCCGATATTGCCTCTTCAGACTTCTTTTTGTCCCTCAAACTCAAAGAACATTGAAAATTAACACAATTTAAATCTCTCAAGGATGCCCAAACTGCTGTTTTGATATGGTGCAAATCAAAGAGCTCAGAATTTTTCTGGGAAGGATTAGAGAAATGGAAGCACTGTCTTCAGTAGTATATAGACCTAGATGAAGGATATAGCATGAGACAATCGCTTCACATTTTGAGATTTATGTTTAATAATGGTATTTGTGATTTTGTAACAATACTATTTGATCTACCCTCCTATACATATGTGTGTATGCATGTGTATTACTACAGATATTTAGAAACAGATATATAGGTGGACTTAGAAATTATTTATTATAATGACATTCTAATAAAATAGGACTATTCTAAACATATTTTATTACTTCAAGTTACTTCTACTAACCAGAATAATTATCATTACATACTACATACATGTACAATTACATGTATACTTTATATTTATATTATACCTTTAATTTTGTATTCTCAAGATTGAGGGTTTCCTTTTCATATTCAATAGAGTGAAGTTTTCTAAGAATTTCTTCACATGAATTTTTCCCATGGTCTTCCATTTTCTTAAGGTCTTCCAAAAGATTAGTGATTTGCCTTTATGAAATGAAGGACACATTTTACAAAAGTCATAGAAATTTTCATTCAAATAATATATTCGAAATGTGTTTGTGAAATCATTTTAATAGGCTGTGCTACTTCCAGCAGCAAACATGTATAAAGTTACCAGAATTAACAGAACAAGGGTAATCTTACTACCTGCCCAGTGTCGTAGAATTGATTCTGATTCATAACAGGACTCTAGGGCAGACTAGAACTGCTCCATAGAGCTCCATTTGTTGTTGTTGTTGTTGTTAAGTGCTGTTGAGTTGGTTCCGACCCATAGTGACCCTGTATAGGGTTTCTAAGGAGCAGCTCCATAGGCTGTGAATATATGATGAAAGCAGACTGACACATCTATCTCCCAAGAAGCATCCGGTGGCTTTGAATCGCCAACCTATTGGCTAGCACATTAATCACTGTACCACCAGGGTTCCTTTAGAAGAAAGACAATAGGAATAAGAAATAATCTAAAGCATTACCATTAAGTAACAATTAAACCCGCTGCTGCGAGTCTCTGTTATTACCACAATCTAAACATTTTTTCATTCTCTTTCATTTCATTTATCTTTTCTTTGTCCATATTTTAATAACGCCTGGTACATCCAAAAATGGTTTAAGCAAACTGGTGTTATGTAGAATTTGAAACAATTGCCCATTGATGATGCCAACAAAAAACCATACATCATTCCCTTCTGTATTCCATACAAAGTCTGAACTATCATCTACAGTATACATGTCTGCCTATCTCTCCCATTCACAATTCATGTGCATACTTCAGTTTCAGAGCAAATGTTTAATAATAGGATCAAGTAAGGCAATATCAATGAACATTTAGAAGTAAATTACATATGCTAGTTTTCAATGAGGACTCCTGGTGTGACACTGTAGGATCAGCACTGGACTGTGAACCACAAGGTTGACAATTCAAACCCACCAGCTGCTATTGCAAAACCCTATACATGGTCACTATGACTCAACAGCAATTAACAACAACACAGTTTTCAATGAAGGAGTCCTGGTGGCATAGTGGGTTATACATTGGGCTGCTCACTGCAATATCAGCATTTCAATTCCTCCAGCTGTTCTCTGGGAGAAAGATGAGGGTTTCTGCTTCCGGGAAGATTTATAGCCTCAGAAACTCTACACAGAGTTGTTTTGACTCAGGACCAATTCCATAGCATACAGTTGTTAGCAAGCAGACATTTTCAATGATAACAATGAACTGAATAATCAGAACATAAAACATTAGCTTCTTCTTCTTGTGTGCCATGGAGTCTCATAAATAGCAACCCTGTATAGTGTTTCTGAAAGTGGCTGGTGGTTTTAACTGCTGACCTTTTGGTTCACTGCTTATTCTACAGCACCATTTATCAATAATAAATGTCAAACCACAAAATGAATGCATGTTTACTCATTCAACTTCTTGTTATGCAACTTTATAGCATTTTAATTAAGGAATAATAACTGCTAGGATTTTGTAATAGTGACAATTTTTTATATATTCTTGGTTATTGCATATTCTTATGTAATAGAAAAATATCACTTCCATTTTAAGACAAAATTAATATTAAGGTACTATGTATACTAGATGACATATACAAAACTGCCATCTAATAACCTACAAGTTCAACATTTCAAAATGTGAATATTAATGCACTTTAATATTCTGTGCATTTAATCACTTTAATATTTTAAAAAAACTGGTGAGCTTTTTAACTGTATTTTTATAACAAAGTAAACAAGAAGGGTTTATAGAATTACAAATAGCAAAATCAATCACATAGACAGCACCTTTACCACATGTAATCTTGAAGAACCAAAATACAAACCATTCAAAGTGGAAGCAAACTAAAAACACTAAACATAGAGCTTAAATCATATTTTTGTGTGTTTTTCTTACTTCTTCAGTGTTTCGATCTGAACTTCCAATTCGGTTTTTCCTATTATAACTTTCTCGTAATGACTTTTCCAGGCATTGGAAGCTGAAATTGTTTCAGACAACTTGGCTTCCTAAAAAAATACATAAAGCACTCATCTTGTAATTTAAGAACATTTCTGTTTTGCTCAGGATCCTAAACACAAATGCATTTATAAATAAGGAAACAGTCTATAATAAAGTATGAAGCTCAAACCGTGCTTATCATATGGAGTCACCGTGCTCTACTGCTTTACTCAGTAATAAGTTTTCAAATAACTATTACTAAAAAGTCTATATTACTCTTAGGTGATATACATTCATAAATAATTAATATGATTTCCTTTTTCTTCACTGAGCTTTTTTTCATTGTGCCTGCTATATAAAGATGTTAACAATCACATAACTATCAGTGGAAAAATGAAATCCTCTGTGGTATACACAGAAGCCACCACAGTTACATGTCCACTTCAGTTGTTGTTAATTACCATAGTTAATACAGCCTTAGTACTGCTACTTCCAACAAAGATGAAAATGGGAGCAATGATTTCCTCAGTTTGAATGTAAGGTAGGGATCTGTCGTCTGTATTGTTCACTGATCTTCTAGAACAAGTATTCCAAGTCAGTTCGGACTCACAGCACCTTTGTATAGGGTCTCCGAGGAATGGCTGGTGAGTTTGAACTACCAGCCTTTCAATTCAATCTGACCTTGTGGTGCAGTGCTTATCCTACAGTGCTACAACTAGGACACCTAATCTGAAGACCCAGAAGGAGTAATGACAAAAGTGAACATTTACTGTGTACTTCTTCTTTCCTTCTGTCATTCACTTCCATTTATTCACAGAACAAGTATTTCTTGAACACCTGCTATATGCAAGACACTTTTAGTTTATATTTCTTCACAATAATATTTGTGATATATTGAAGATTAGTATTTTTAATATTTTATATAAATTTTAATATACATTATGAGATGTAAGTTGGGTATTTAAATTATAATGTAATTTAAATACTTATTAAATTTTATCTCTGTGGTAAGCAATTGATATGCTACTTTTTCATGGAATGATAACCAAAGGTACAGAATTATTAAACATAGTTAATTAGTATGACATTCCTAGAAAGTGAGCACCAGCCTGTGATAGAATCACCTTTCTGGATGAGACTTTTTTGAGGTGACCTATCGTTTCTCTGGAGTCCTGGTGTGGCGCTACAGAATAAGTGCTGGATGGCAAAGTCGGCAGTTCAAACCCACCACCTGCTCCTTGGAAACCCTAGATGGAGTTGCTGAGTTGGAACTAACTCAACGGCACTTACCAACAATCTTTTCTCTGGAATTCTGGGTTGGTGCTATAGGGTAAGCACTGGACTGCTAACCACAAGGTAGGTGGTTCAACCCCCTAGCCACTCCTCAGAAACCCTATAGAGGTCGCTGTGAGTCAGAAAAAACTCGACAGCACATAAAAACATCCTTTTCTCTTTGCTATAAGGAACTGGCCCATATGAGCCACCAGAAGCAAAATTAAAACCTAGTAAATTTTCAAAGTATAATTTGGAATAACATGGGATAATTCTTCGCTGTGAAGGATCGCTGTTATAAGACATTTAATACCCCAAAGCCTTGGGCACTAAATGTCAGTATCAGTTTTCACCACTTTCACTTTAAAAGGCTTTTTTAAAATTTCATCTGTCCTAATAAACATGTAGACATAAAGCACTTCACTCTGCCTTATAGTACTTTGAAACTGCATCTGAACTAGTAATTTGCTTTTATTGTTAGCTGACATTAAGTCAGCCCCCAACTAATAGAGACCCCTGAACTAGGGAATGGAACTAATATGATCCATAGGGTTTTCACAGGCTGACTTTAAGAAGTAGATTTCCAGGCCTTTCTTCCTAGTCTATTTTAATCTAGAAACTCCCCTAAAGCCTGTTTAGCATCACACTAACATGAAAGCCTCCACAGACAAATGGTTTTGTCTGCACTTTAAGTGCATTGGCTGAGAATTGAACCCATGTCTCCTGCAAGGAAAGTAAGAATTCTGCTACTAGACCACTACTGCCCTCAAACCGGTCTAATTATTAAAGATCATGGACCCTTCTAAATTCTCATTCTCCTTGACATCTCCGTTCCCCTTCCTCACGGCTGTGGAATCAACTCTGACTCATTACAACCCTAGAGATGGTTTCCAATGCTTTACATCTTTGCTGGCGCAGAAGGCCTCATCTCTCTTCTTCAGAGTAGCTGGAGGGCTCGAACCTTGGACCTTGTGGTTTGCATTCCAGTGCTTATTGTATGGTGCCACTGTGTTCCCAGACTCATATTTTAGGAGTCATGGTGTAGCACTTTAGACATAACATGTTCCATTTTATAGATTAGGAAACTGAGGCTTGTTTGCTGTTGTTGGGTACTTTTCAATCAGCTGTGACTCATAGCAACCCATGCACAGAAGAACAAAACACTGCCCAGTCCTGTGCCATCCTCACAATTGTTGTTATGTTTGAGTCCATTGTTGCTGCCATTATGTTAAATTATCTCTTTGGGGTCTTTCTCTTTTTTGCTGACCTTCCACTTTTCTAGCATTCTAGCTTTTGTTTCTCCCAAGACAGATTTGCTTGTTCTTTTGGCAGTCCATGGTACTTTCAACGCCATAAATCAAATGCATCAGTTCTTCTATGGTCTTCCCTATTCACTGTCCAACATTCATATGCATATGAGGAGATTGAAAACATCAAGCTTTTGGTGAGATGTACCTTCATCCACAACGACACAGACACATCTTTACTCTTTAACACTTTAAAGAGATATTTTGCCAGCAAATTTGCTGAATGAAATACGTTGTTTTGATTTCTTGACTGCTGCTTTATTAGCATTGTGGATCCAAGCAAAATGAAGTCTTTGACAACCTTAATCTTTTCTCCATTTATTATGATGTATTTATTGGGCCAGCTGTTAGGATTTTTGTTTTCTTTATACTGAAGTGCAATCCACATTGGAGGCTGTAGTCTTAGATCTTCATGAGCAAATACTTCAAGTCCTCTTCACTTCCAGCAAACAAGATTGTGCCATCAGGATATGGAAGGTTGTTAATCAATCTTCCTCCAATCCTGATGTCACGTTCTGTTTATATAATCCAGCTTCTCAGATAATTTGCTTAGTATACAGACTGAATTAAGGAGTTCTGGTAGCGTAGTGGTTACAAGTCAGGGTGCCAACCTCAAGGTCAGCAGTTCGAAACTACCAGGAGTTCTGTGGGAGAAAGATGAGGTGTTCTGTTCCTGGAAATATTTATAGCCTCGGAAACCCTGTGCAGGGTTACTATAAGTCAGAATCGACTCCACAGTACTTAACAACAACAACATACAGATTGAATTAGTAGGGAGAAATGATATAACCCTGACACACACACTTTTCCTGATTTTTAACTATTAGTATCCCCTTGTTCAAACTACTGCTCTTGGTCTATGTACAGGTTCCTCATAAGCACAATTAAGTGTTCTGGAATTCTCAATTTTTTGCATTGCTATCCAAAGCTTGTTATATGATCCACACTGCCAAATGTCTGCACAGTCAATAAAGCACAAGCAAACATCTTCCTGGTTTACTGTGCTTTCAGCCAAGATCCAGCTGAAATCCCTTGTTCTCTTCTGAATCCAGCTTGATTTCTGGCAGCTCTCTGTCAATAAAATACTGCAATCATTTCTGAATTATTTATTACCATTTTTGAATTATACAAGCAAAATTCTACTTGTTCTTGATATTAATGATGCTATTCAACTGTTGCTGCTGTTAAATGCTGTTGTGTTAAGTTCTGTATAGGGTTTCCTTGACTGCAATTATTTTTTGGAGCAGAAAGCATCTTTTTCCTATGCAGTGGCTAGTGGGCCCCAACTGCCCACCTTGTGGTTTCCAGTCCAGTGCTTATCCTATTGTTGTTGTTGTTAAGTGTTGTCGAGTCAGTTCCAACTCATAGTGACCCTGTATAAGATTTGCGAGGAGCAGCTGGTGGATTTAAACTACCAACCTGCTGGTTCTATCCAGTGTTACCCTATAGTGACACAACAGAAGTCCTATTATTGTTTTTTGTTGTTGTTAAGTGCTTTCAAGTTGACTCCTACCTACAGGGACCCTGTATAGGGTTCCCAGGGAGCAGCTGGTGAGCTTGAACGGCCGATCTTGCAGTTCAAACAACTTTGCAGTCTGGCGCATTAACCCACAATGCCATACCAGGACTTCCAGAAGTCCTATGGTGGTGGTAGCGTTTATGTGCTGTGGAGTCGGTTCTGACTCAGAGCTACCCTGTATCAGGTTTCCAAGTAGTGGCTAGTGAATTTGAACCACTGACTTTGTGGTTCAAACTGACCTTGGGGCCCAGTGCTTTATCCCACAGCTCCACAATGATGTTGTTGTTAAATGCCACTCTGGAATGGTTAAATTACTTACCCAAAGTCAAATATGGTTAACTAGTTCCTGAGCCTTCTTGGGGCCAGATGGTGCTATTTAAATAAGAAAACTCTAAGAATGTTAATGACTCAATTAGTTTTCATCACTCATCAATATCTTCAGGTAATCAACCTTCTACACTTTGAACTTAGTCTATCTAGTTAAATTCTTCTGAATGTCAGTTAAGTATTAGAGCCAAACGAAGGTTAACACTTAAGATTACAAAATATTAAGTTGATTTGTTTACACAAGCTTTTATACCACTGTTTTCATTTCCAAAGTTCTCTAATAATTCTATTTGCTGTTGTTATGTGCCATAGAGTCGGTTCCGACCCATAGCGACCCTGAACATTATTTCTGAGGCTGTAAATCTTTACGGGAGCAGAAAGCCTCATCTTTCTCCCTCCACGGACCAGCTGGTAATTTCAAACTGCTAACCGTGAGATTAGCAGCCTGATTCGTAACCACTTGGTTACGAATCAGGCTGTGAACCATAAGGTCAGCAGTTTGAAACTGCCAGCGGTTCCGCAGGAGAAAGATGAGGCTTTCTGCTCCCGTAAAGATTTACAGCCTCGGAAATCCTGTTCAGGGTCGCTATGGGTCGGAACCAACTCACTCGACGGCACTTAACAACAACAACAACACTACCAGAGAAGCTCTTAAGAAGTGGCATACCAGTGAGAGTTTAAAAAGAGTAAATATTTTAGTAATTGGTAACTGAATAAATAGAATTCATCAAAAACAACAAAGGACTGAGCCCATTTTTCCCACTTTGTACTACACCCCAAGATATCTTTCACATGGTGTCTTTACGTCAGTATATGGGTTTAAATGCATTACAGAGATTAAATGAAGTAAATTACTGAGTAAAGGCATATGGTCTAATAACATAAATCAGCATTTCTTAAACTAGTGTTCCTCATAACTACTTCCAAGAGTTGATTTGTGGGTTAAAAAAGAGTTCTGTGGTTAAGCAAGTGTGGGAAACTCTGGAGTTCAATAAAGTTAACTACACTGTACTATTGAAGGCCTTCTCAGAGCCTTTAATATGCTAATCTATGCTAAAAAGTTCAAAGGGGAAACAGTTGTGAAGTGTGACCATAAATTAGTTGGCCACGGAAGACTTTCCTCTGTGTGTATGCGCAGGCATGCACTCTTGTGTTGTGACACAACTTAAAATCCCCTTTAAATTATGGGCCAAAGGAAATAGTGATATAATTTAGTGTGCAAATTTGACATCTTTGAAAATAGATCATCAAAGCATTAATGTTCTAGGCTCAGGAACATTAAGGAAAGAACAAAACTATTATTTTAATCATCATGACATCAACTAAAGTAATTACATAAAACGTAAAATAGGTTCTTTTAAAAGTGAACGTATACACTTACCTGGTCTCTAATTTGGGAAGTAAGGTCTTCAGTGTTTTCTGTAAAATGTTTAATCCTTTGTTTGTAAGCTTTAGATGCCTTCTTCAGAGCTATAGTTTTTTGTTTACTTGATTCTTTGATTGCTACAGCCTCATGCTTATTCCTTTTTAACTGTAAATTCCATTTTGCTATCTTGATTTCTAAGCTCTTAAAAAAAAAAAAAGATAAGTCATTTTAGAACTACAATATTTATGTAAATCCTGTAAAAAATATGAAAAATATACACAAAATCTTCCAGACAGATTTATAAAGACAATTAATCATAAGGTTAATAAAAAAACAAAACAGTAAAGAAATATAATTTCACTAGTGCTTATCTGTAACCAGTTATAGAAAGTATGAAGTGCTTCTGTGGTGCAGTAGGGTAAGCACTGGACTACCAACTTCAAGGTCAGCAGCTCAAACCCACCAACTGGTCCTCAGAAACCCTATGTCAGAATTGCCGTGAGTTGGAACAGAATACACTTGATGGCACTTAACAACAACAAATTAGAATGCATACTTTAAATATATACATCTAGTAACACTAAGGGCTCCTGATGTGATGCTGTAGGATTAGCACTGGACTTCGAATCACATGGTCAACAGTTCAAACTCAGTAGCTGCTCCTTAGAAACTCTATGCAGGGTCACTATGAGCCAGAACTGACTCAACAGCACTTAACAACAGTGACGTAAAATAAAGCTATTTATTAAAAATACTAATATTAGTAATTATGATACAAACACTAACTTCATGGAGACTTTTTGTTACTTTTTTTAGTTCACATTTAGAATACTACACATAGTACTAGTTATTGTAGATCAAAAATGTAACTGCGCTGGAAACAATACAAACACTAGGTATGCAAAGCCCAAAAGCATGGGTTTTAACTCCTGAATTAAGATTCTCTAGTTCAAAAAGGGAGTCCTGGTCCATGGTGCTGTGGTTTAATGCATCAGACTGCAAAGTCATTTGAACTGCAAGGTCCTTGGTTCAGGCTCACCAGCTGCTCCTTGGAAATTGTATACAGGGTTGTTATGGGTCAGATTAGACTCAACAGCACTTAACAACAAAATCAACAAGTTCAAAAGAAAAAAGTTTAAAAGAGATATAATCAAAACCTATAGAACAGATCAGGTGAACAGAAAATTACTACCAAGTTTTAATTTGCTAAAATTAGGAGGCATGCTTTGACCTTTGAAATAGTTATATTGTTGTCATTAAGTGCCTTTGAGTCAGTTCTGAATCACAGTAACCCTGTATATGAAACTTTAAAATCTTTGAGGAAGCAGAAAGCCTCACCTTTCTTCTGGAGAGTGGCTGGAAGGTTCAAACCGCAGAGGTGGTTCACAATCCAATGCTTATCATATGGACTCACCATGCTCTACTACTTTACCCAATAAGCAACAAAATTTGGGAACCCTGTATAGGGTTTCCGAGGAGCAGCTGGTGAGCTTGAACCACCGACCTTGCAGTTCAAATGGCTTTGTAATCTGACGCATTAACCCATAGCGTCACACCAGGACTCCATATTCATAAAGAGATACTATATTGAGTTGATGGTGTTAATTAGCATGACTCTCTTTGCTACATCCCTAGGTGAAAACAAAAACAGAATCTTAGGCCTGGTGAATGGTGGATTCTCATGTTTTTATTTCAAAGTATATGTAAGACATGTATTTAATGCTTTTACATATTTTGAAAATTATAACATTATTATAGCAGTTAAGTTTGGCTTCCCATTTCTAAGATAGCCATTTTAATAAAAAATATTTCAAAGTTGCTGTGTTGTTGTGAAGTGCTGTCGAGTTGGTTCCAACCCATAGCTACCCTGTATAGGGTTTCTGAGGAGTGACTGGTGAACTTGAGCTGCTGACCTTGCAGTCTGGTGCCTTAATCCACAGCGCCACACCAGGACTCCTATTTCAAAGTAGTCACAGGAAAAAAAAGCGGGGGAGGGATGCTCTATTTAACTTGTTGCTGTTGTTAGTAAGTCCCATCGAGTAGGTTCTGACTCATAGTGACGCAGTATAGGGTTTCTGAGGAGTGGCTGGTGGATTTGAACCACCACCTTGCGGTTCAAATTGACCTTTTAGTCTAGTGCTTATCATACAGTACCACACCAGGGCTCCTTCTACTTACTGTATAATTTAAAATATATGTACAACAGGGTTTCAAAAAAAGTTAGTAAGTAGAATTGAAAGATAATAGAAATTTTCCACCAACTTTTTGAAGCCCCCTTGAATAGGCTTTTTAGTGTCTACAAATACAGAGGTTAAGAAATAAACCTTATGATTTATAAAGTGAGCTCTCTGAAGACAGGCTAGGTAGTCTGAGAGAGGAAGCCACACATTCTTCTCTTGTTTTTCACATTGTATCTTAAATTGAAAAGTTCCCACTAAGTAGGTTAGTAGTTATTTGGGAGAAAACAAGTAGTGACAAGACAAGTTTACATAAGAGAAACCAATAGCCCATGCTGAATACAAGTGCCATTCCTGCAAGAAACCACAGGGTGTCATTATCACACCATTAGTAACAGTGGCTACCAAAAAGTCCTGCTGTGGCATTATAGCACAAGCACTGGTCTGCTAACCACAAGTTCAGCAGTTCAAACCCACCAGTTGCTCCTCTAAAACACTATACTAGGTTGCTATAAGTCGGAATTGACTCGATGGCACCTAACAAAAACAAGAACAAATAAACAAAAGACCTTTTTATATTCCAAAGGTGATGTGAATTTTTTAAACAAAGTTCCAGTCAAGACTAGCTCATTAGATATATGAAATCCCATAGCTAAGCACTGTTAGTATTTAAACAATCCAATTATTCTTATAATTTGAATATAAATAATCCCTTAGTGTTTTGACAAATGAAGAGACATACTTAAAATCAATTATTTTCTTTTCCCCTATTTCCAAAGAACTAAATGTGTCACATGATATAAAGATAATCATTCTGTCTCCTAAAATATGTTTAAAAAATCTAACTCTGTTACATTAGATCTAGAGAGAAAATTTGGTTCAAGGTATTAATGTCTCTTGGGATAGTTCTCAGAGAATTATAATTGCTGGATTGGCAAAGTGGCAGCATCAATGGGCTCAAGCATGGCAACAATTGTGAGATTGGCCCAGGATAGGGCAGTTTTTCGTTCTGCTGTGCATAGGGTCACTATGAGTCGGTACCAACTTGATGGCACCTAACAACAACAATACTATAAACTTACTTAACAATTTATGTTGTCAAAACTGAGATTTAAATGTTACAAAATGAGCTCACTGTATTGGTACTCTAAAAATAATAACTATTGCTAAAACTAAATCAAATAACTATATTCTGACCCTCACTTATTGCCTTACACTACAAAAATGTGTGAGAAGGAATGCAGAAAAATCAGCAACTTGATGCAGCTTCTTTTAATCACTTATAAATAGCAGCATTTTAATAAAGGAATCTGAATTCAAAGAATTAGCCAGGAGAACGTCTTAGCAAAATCTTTTCATTGTAGCCTTATTATGGTCTTTCTCCAAATTATTATGGATATAAGAGTAACTTCAATGAAACTTACTTTTAAAAGGAATATATATATATATAAAATGTTTGTGAATTATGTGATAGTTTACATGGGAGAACATTAGCTTAACATTCATCCTATTGTATATCCTTTCATTGACATGGTTACAATACCCTCCATGCATTATCAACCAACCAAAAAGTATACCCTTCCAGCCTGCTCCCCAGTTGTCAGCACACAGCCCCTCTCCCTCTCTGTATCTAAAGTCCCTGGCTGTTCCATCTCTCCGTATCATCATCTCTGCTTCTATCTCTGGTGTCACTGTTTCTCTGGGTAGGGTCCCACTTTCTGCTCTTCTCCCTTGATGGTCCCAGGGACCTCCACTCCTAGACTGCAAAGTCAATCACTCCCCTCCTTTTGCTACCAAACGTCTACCTTTACATTTCCAACCCTCCCCATCAGTCCTGATAACAATTATTCACTATTGTATAACAAGAGACCTAGCCGCATCTCC
>NW_006408520.1:31239719-31244251 GCF_000296735.1 Chrysochloris asiatica | reverse complement strand
TTTTTTCCAAGAATTATATCTTTTAAGCTGAAGAAAATATTCTCAAGAATTTCCCAAACTGCTGTTTTAAGACATAATTAAATATTATGTAAGAAAGATGTAGAACCCTGGTAGCACTGTGTGGTCTACGCACCGGGCTGCAACACCCCAAGGTCAGCCACTCCACAGGAGAAAGATGGGGCACTACTGCTCCCATAAATATTTAGAGTCTCAGAAACATTAAGGAGCAGCTCTAGTCTGTCCTATAGGGTCACTATAAATTGGAATTGAGTCAATGGAGGTGGGTAGGATGGTGATGGTAAGGATGCCAAATTATGGTAGAAGATTATCTGTTCCATAACATGCAATGCTCTTGTTGTGTTTACCATGACAGAGCAATGCAATTCGATGCCAGGTTTTCTGCATTGTCCTAGGGCACCAATTCCAAAGGACAGAGGGAATTAAGGGAGGAAGGTGCTTAACAGAACATGTAGGGGAACAAAGGGATTATTGTGCATTCTCCATAAGCCTGCTTAGGCCATCTTGGTGGGCAAAAGATTTCGCAAAAAAAAAAAAAAAAAATGTGTGTGTGTATATATATACATATATATATATATATATATATACACACACATATAACCCCAAGTACAGGCTTGAAACATATGCTATTGGTTGTAGCAATACTATGATTCAGGAATGCAAAAGTGAACAGAAATCTAACTCAGATGTCCTCATGCTCAATGAAGCTTGAGTACACTTCTCTAAAAATAGGAACACTGCTTCTCTTCCTTTGGCAAAAGTAATGACAGCCTGTGCTACGTCACTGTTGTTGTTAAGTGCTATCCAGTCAGTTCTGACTCAGAACAACCCTGCATACGGTTTCCAAGGAGCAGAAGGTGGGTTTGAACTGGTGACATTGTGACTTCCAGTCCAGTGCTGAACCATAAGGTCAGCAGTTCAAACCCACCAGCTGCTCCTATGTCACAATGACCTCAAATTATTATCACAAGTTAACTGTGAAACTTCCAAAGGAATATTTAAATCACTCAGTGTGAACCAAACACATTCCTCTTGATTATATTGCTAAAAACTTGAGTAACAAAATGATTACCAGATTACTTATAAGTCAAAGCTACATTAACTGATTTTAAAAGCATCATTATTAATAACAGATACACATGAAAAAAATTTAATTGTTTACTAAATATGTATGAGGCTAATTAAGTCTGATGGATAGATGTAGAAAGTTGGACAATAAATAAGGAAGACTGTAGAATTGATGCATTTGAGTTGTGGTGTTGGAGAAGAATATTTAAAATACCACGGACTGCCAGAAGAACAAACAAATCTGTTGTAGAAGAAGCCAGAATGCTGTACTTTGTCTCATGTACTTTAAACATGTTATCAGGAGGGACCAGTCCCTGGAGAAGGACATTATGCGTGGTAAAGTAGAAGGTCAACAAAAGAGAGGAAGACCCTCAATGAGTTGGGCTGACCCAGCGGCTTTAACAATGAGCGCAAACATATTAATAAATGAGAGAATAACCCAGAACAGGGCAGCATTTCATTCTATTCACATAGTGTTTCCATAAGTCAGAACCCACTTGATGGCACCTGACAAAAACCTTGCTGACAATAGTTTCACTGTTTTTAGACTATTCTTATTTTCTCCTTTATATTTTCCACAATTTACAAATTTTCTACAATAAACATAAAAGTAAAATAAAAAACAATGCTAACGATAGTTTCACTGTTTTTAAGCTATTCTTATTTCCCCCTTTATATTTTCCCTAATGTACAAATTTCCTACAATAAACAAAAAAGAAAAATGAGCAAAAACATTTAAAATAACTCAAACTCTACAAATCCTTCCTACACTGGTACTAAAAAGAGAGCCTTTTTCTATAGCGATCTGAACTCTAATCTTTAGATTGGTCAAATCTAAAGATTAAGATTTGCCTTAAATAGTAATTGCCCTTGGCAACACTTAACTGAATTTTTTCATCAATAAACAATGGCCTTGCATTAATGCTACCATATAAACATAAAAATGGAAAAAATAATTATAACCTTTATATATTCTTTTAACTTATCATTCTCTGCTTCCTTTTTATTAATTTGGAGTTGTAGTCTTTCATGCACTACTTTTACTGATTGTGAAAAACGGTTTGCTTTCAAAGCATTTTCCTGTAATAGAGAAGAGAAAATAAAAACAAAAAAATGTTATTTGATGTATCCCCAAATTAACTGTAACTTTACTTCTATTTACCTATATATATATATCAAAGGGGTGAAGAAGCGAAGTATTTTTTCAAGTAATTGTACACACAAACCCCACACATACATTGCAAATTGAAAACTCTACAGGGGTTTTCTTCAGCTCCCTTTATTTGCTGGTCACTCACAATTACTTATTTTTTTAAAAAGTCCATCTATTCTCAGAAGTGCAATTATGGGTATTTCTAAAATACTACTACAAGCACTAAAATTCCTTAAGGTTTATATTATCCCCAAATTTAAATACAATACAAAATTACACACAGCTTCTAATTTAAAGTGATTGATGTCAATTACCCTGATGGAAGCACCATGTAATATAAAAAAAAGTTCTAAAAAAAATTGTTTCATTTGATACATAAAAGCTGAAAAATATCCAACTAATCTAATATTTCAATAAAACTTTATATGTTTATTTCTGAGGATATAGGGAGAAGGATGAGGTAGGAAGAAGGGGAATCAATGTTAAGTATCAATATTTAGAACAAATGATGAATTCAGCTTTAAAGTTCAGAGTTTGCCTACCTTTTCATTCTGAAACAAAGTAGAAAGTTCTTGGATGTACGTCTCCTTCTCAAGTATCTTCTCCTTAAGATTCTTTAGTAAATAAAATGCAAGAGTTAGAAATAAAACCCATCAGCATGCAAGCAATAACAAAAAAGTCAGAGAGAATGGGTGCAGCATGTGAAGACTTACTGAGTTTTCACTTTCATTATCAGTTAGCTTCTCTAATAACATGCTGGATAACGTGTCCCCTACCTGTGAGAAAAGGATGCCATAAAACAGTGTTCACAGACTATATTTCTCTATATAGAAAGTAGAAAGTAGAAAAAGCATCACTCAAAAAATTAAGATAGACAACAAATATGTACAGCTCAGATATTTTTTAAGTTAACCATCAAGAGACTTTTGCCTATAGAATCCAAATCTTTTTGTTTAATCCACAATATCTGCAATTAGTTAATTTACTAAATTAATCTCTAAAGAATACATCAGAAAGTATGAAGGTGCTTCATAAAGTTCACAGATAAATGGAATTAAGAGACACAGGCCGTATTTCCAAGAATGGTGTGGAGTTCCCTTGTGTAAATCAATGACATACAAGTTTCCCCTGCATTTTGAAAGTTTGCTTTATGCTGTTTGGCTTTTACCAAAAAAACCTACATTATAAATTTGTACCTGTTTTCATTAACCCAAAGAGGCATGCAAGCAATAACAAAAAAGTCACAGAGAATGGGTGCAGCATGTGAAGACTTACTGAGTTTTCCCTTTCATCATCAGTTAGCTTCTCTAATAACATGCTGGATAACGTGTCCCCTACCTGTGAAAAAGGATGCCATAAAACAGTGTTCATAGACTATATTTCTCTATATAGAAAGTAGAAAGTAGAAAAAGCATCACTCAAGAAATTGATAGACAACTAATATGTACAGCTCAGATTTTTTTAAAGTTAACCATCAAGAGGTTATGAATAAAAGGTAAAACAAAACTAGGTTTCAGCATTTACTTTGGAGCAAGTCCTTAAAAGAGGTAGTGCACATCCCCAACAGTGAGAGTGGTGCCAAGTTCCTTCCCCGGAAATTACTCTGTGCATCAAGCTGTCATAGCTTTGAACTGTCTGTGAACACTACTATTGTTGTTAAGTGCAGTTGAGTCAGTTCCAACTCATAGCAACTTTGTATAGGGTTTCGGAGAAGCAACTGATGGATTTGAACTGAAGACCTCGTAGTTCACAGTCCATCCAGTACTTATCCTACGACACACCATATATGTATATAGATACATATATATATACACATGCCATACCATACATTTATATTGTTGCTGTTGTGTGCAGTCGAAGTTGGTTCCAACTCATAGCTGCCCTGAAAAGGGTTTCCAAGAGTGCTTGGCAAGTCTGAAATACTGACCTACAATTACCAGTCCAATGCTGATCCTACAGCTCCACACCAGGGCCTATATAATCATATAACTATATGGTCCCTGGTGTGGCTGTGGATTAATGTGCCGGACTGCAAGTTCAGCTGAGCTGCAAGGTCAGCAGTTCAAGCTCACCAACTGCCTCTCAGAAACCCAAGTCTCTATGAGTCATAACCAACTTGACGGTACTTAACAACAGCCCTGTACAGGGTTTCCAAAGCTGTAAATCTTGATGGGAGTAGAAAGCCTCATCTTTCTCCCGTGAAGCGGCTGGTAGTTTCGAACTGCTGACCTTAAGGTTCACAGCCCGATTTGTAACCACTGCGCTACCAGAGCTCCTTATCTATCTATCTATA
>NW_006408520.1:31221660-31238408 GCF_000296735.1 Chrysochloris asiatica | reverse complement strand
TCTAATGCTTGCTTTACACGTTTAAAAGTATCTAATTCTTTTGTTAATATTTCCTTCTGTCTAGAAATCGTCAAATCAGATGCAGAAAGATTAGCCTGGCAAAATATAAGAACCATGTACACAGTTTAACACATAAATAACATTAAGGAAAACATTCTAAAATATCAAAGAACTATTTTTCCTAACAACAAAATCATTCTGTTGCATATGGTGATAATAAAATTTGCAAAGTTTATTAAAAGTAAATGTTATCAAATGGCACATTAAAGTAAAATGAAATTAAAATAAACTCATACCTAGGCTTACATTTTCTTTAAGAGCATTTCAGAAATTTATTCTGATAAAACCAAGAGAATACAACCCATTTTTTGTCATGAAATCAAACTTTAGGATGCTGAAATTTTAGAATACAGAATTTTCTTATTTCACAGCACACTATGGAAATAGATACATTTCTTCTCTCCAAATCCTTAACTTTTAAAATCACTGTTGAGAAAATCTGACTGTCTAGTTCAACACTGGTTACGTCAAGCTTCAAGCCATACAATTTCTAATTTAACCTCATGTCAGATGCCTGCCTGAGATGAACTTTTCACACAGAAATAATAAACACTGCTAAGCCATCATTTTTGATATCAGATTGTACGCGAACATACTTAAGATATGAAACTTCTGTTAGACATTCTGATGGCTATACTAGATTTTTATTCCATTAAATATTCACAATCAACCATTTGAGATCAAAAGGAAAGCATTTATCTAAATAAAAAGTTTGGAAGGGTTAGGAAAGGAGGAGGAATGGAAACAGGAAGTATGAGGAAGTGGGATAAGTGATATTACATTGACAGGATTGTAATCAATGAGAAACAAAATGTGTATAAATCATTGAGTGTAAAATTGGAGATCTGCTCTGTAAACCTCCAGTGCGATTCACAATAAAAAGTTAAAAATAAAATGACTCACATTTTCAAAACTAATCTTTTCGATGGTGTCCTTAAGTAAGGGCAAAACTAATTCCACAGTAAAGGATGCTCTTCCAGCTTCTTCCAGTGTTGCTTCCAGTGCAGTCTTTTCATTTACGATAACCGGCTTCAGGCTGATTATATATGGACAAATAAGACTCACAACAAATCTGTAACATCAACTAATTATATGTGTATGTAAATATAGCATAAACCCCAAACCATAAATCCATTGTCCCTATTCTGACTCATGGTGATTAGCTGACAACCTGAAAGTTAGCACTTCAAACCTACCCAGGGCTGTATGGAAGAAAGATCTGGCGAATTTTTTTCAAAAAAAGATTATAGTCAAGCAAACACCATGGGGCAGTTCTACTCTGTAACGTATGTTGTTGTAGTTAAGTGCCGTGGAGTTGGTTCTGATTCATAGAGACTCTATAAAGGGTTTCTGGGGGAGCAGATGGAGGGTTTCAACTGCCAACGTTGTGGTTAGTAACCAAACGGTAAACACTTCAAACCCACCAAACAATCTGCAAGAGAAAAATGTGGCAATCTGATGCCATAAAGATTATTGTGGTTAAGTGCCATCGAGTCGGTCGGTTCCAGCTCATAGCCGCCCTGCACAGGGTTTCTGAGGAGCACTGTGTTCGAAGTCTAGTGTTTATCTTACAGTGCCACATAAACATTATAGACGAGGAGACCCTTTGTGGCAGTTCTACTGTCTTATACTGTCATTATGAGTCAGAATCATCAATTCAACAGACTCCATAGTTTTTTGTTTACCCTTAATACACGGAAAAATTTTTTAAAATGTTAAGATATGTAAATCACAAAGACCACCATAAGCAATGTTTCATTGTACTATGTTTAACAAATATATTATTCAATATTCCCTTTCTGGATTAATAAAATATGTGATAAGTATATGTCTTTTCTTCCTTTCCTTCTCCCCTACTCCAAACTCAGACATTTGTCTTTCTCAACCTCGATCCCAAACTCTTTCTTGAAACTTACTTTTCTTCACAAAAACTTCCTCCAAAAGAATGAATAACCTAAACAAATGACAAACAAAAACTCCCCTAAAAAGTATATTATTATTATTATTATTCAAAACAAAGTTGATACTATTTGTCTTCTTCACTGTTTTGCCTAGGTATTGTTGTATGTCATTTTAAGGTCCATGTCCCTCTCACACTTTTATATTCTAAAATCAAGAGGTTGCTTACTGTCATTTTCAGCTAGGAGGCAATCTTGATATAGCATTGTCTGCACACATCAAAATTTATAGAATAGATGTCCAAAGGTTTGAAGAGTATCCCAGAGACAAGTGGGCAGCAATTGTTTAAACTCTAGGAACAATGATTTTGTGGCACTGTGAGTTAATGCACTGGACTGCAAAGTCAGTTTGAACCTCAAGGTCGATGGTTTGAGCTCACTGGCCACTCCTCAAAAACCCTATACAGGGTCGCTATGAGTCAGAAGTGACTAGATGGCACTTAACAACAATACCATTGCTCCTAGGGATAATATTATGTCTGTACTTAGTGTAAGAGTAATTAATACCATCAAAGAAGAAGAGCCAGGAGTGGAGCACATCATTTGGAGTCTGAGATCCTTGTACATAGAACCTCCTCGACCCAGGGACAGAAAATTGTAGCACTGGAGGTATGGTAGAGACGCAGCAGCAGGATCGAGAAGCCAGAGCACATGACAGACTGGTGGGTTTTCCAACCCACAGAGCAAGTAAAGCTGAGTGACTCTGGGCAAGAGACTTGCTTGTAAAGGTGGGTGCTAATAGGCACTTAATTGGGAGAGTTAGGTCTGCTGACCTATGGAGTTAGAGGCTAGTGCCTTCAGGCTGAGGCCTATGATGGAGTAATACGTCCTATACGCATTTATCATCAGTCTCAAAAGAGTTTTGTAACATTAGCCAAGCAAGAGAGGCCTGCCTATGGGCAAGGCTGCGGAGAGGTTGTCCTAACTGCAACAACTGTTGTTAATAAATTTCCTAACTGTGAGTTTGGTGCCTGAGTTCTATTGTGTCCATTGCAAAGGATTATCGAACCTAAGAGCAGAGAGGACTATGGGAGGAATAGTTGGTGTCACATTTTTTTTTTTATAGCACTATGTCAAATAACAATAAGTTATTACTCATTAACTTCCATTTGCAATATTCTATAGTATTTATAATTTCATTTATCTTAGGTAAAAAGCTTTACTTTACAAATTCTTAATAGGTAAGATTTCCATTTGTATTTGCTTTTCCTAAGACTCAAAAAAAAAAAAAAAAAGCCAAGTTCTGTTAAGTATATTTGTAATCAGATTGAATAAATACTGAACCTACACTTGAAAAAGATATTCTTGAAAGAAAGCTGTATTTGATTTTGATTCAAATAATTTACATTATAGACAAAATATAGGATCATAAATTCAAAAATTATATTGCCCCTGCTTTTGATGAGAATACCTGCTGAGATCATTTTCACTGGCAGGCCGCGGTAGGTGTTCTTTCTCTGATCTACTTGTAAGATGAAAAGATAGTTCTTCCGAATGACTTCCATCGTGTGTACGCTTCTCCATAAATTCAGTAAATGGATTTACAGATGGCTTCTACAACTTCTCCACATGAGCTGAAAGCTGGGAAATATTTAGTTAATAAATTTAATATTATAGTTGCTATGCTTATTTTTTGTCATTACCCTATGATATTGGGTATGATATAGTAATTCAAAGATGCCTTTGAATTACTGTTTTGGCGAGGAACCACCACATCGACATCAGATAAAGAACCTAAAGATACATTAAAAGAAGACATTTCAGATAAAACTGAAATTGTAACTGCTTCTTATTGTGACACTAATTCCAAGTAGAATTGAAATTATAGAGCACAACAACTCAGCGTCAATTTCCATACACAGCTTCAAATAATCAGCTATTTTCTACATAATCACAAGAGTATAGAAAAAAAATGTTATTAGTTTCTTTCTGAAGTTATATATTAATATGTTATTCCAATAGGCATGGAAAACAGATATAATGAACAACGGTTAACAATGTTTCTGAATTCATTACATCCATGAAAAAATATGTTATTTATTTCTAGAACTGTGGGTATACACATACCTTTTTTAAGCACTTGGTAACAAAAGCAACAAAGACAGTAAGCTAGATATGCTTTCGAAAATAGGCCTTTTAAAATTAAATTTATATATTCTCAATTCCTAATCTATGATATCAACTTTGTGATAATGAAAATAATATACATATGATGGCGGTGGTGGTGGTGGTGGTGTGATCCCAAGTTGATTCGGACTCATAGCACAACCCTGTATAGGGTTTCTGAGACTGTACATTTTACAAGAGCAGAAAGCCTCATCTTTCTCCCTTGGAGTGACTGATAAACTTGAACTACTGACCTTGTGGTTAGCAGCCCAGCTTGTAATCCACTACGCTACCAGGGCCTTTTATACATATGATGGTGGTGGTGTGCTGTAGAATTGCTTCCAAATCATAGTGACCCTGTATAGGATTTCCAAGGCTGTAAGTCTTTATGGGAGCAGAAAGTCTCATCTTTCCCCTGTGGAATCACTGGTAGTTTTGAACTGCTGACCATGAGATTAGCAGCCCGACTTGTAACCACTACGCTACCAGAGCTCCTCATACATATGATGTTGTTGTGGGGTGGTTAAGCGTCATCAAGTCAGTTCCAACCTATAGCAACCCTATATAGGGTTTCTGAGGAGTGGCCGAGTGAGCTTGAACCACCGACCTTGTAGTTCAAAGCAATTTTGCAGTCCAGCACAGTAATCCATAATACCACACCAGGGCTCTATACTTCCAAATTTTACTAAATGATCTCATTGTTTTCTTTCAAACTTGGAAATGTCTTTTTAAACATGAATATGAATGTCTTCAAAACTGTTCCTTTTTAAGTTATGAGTTAGAGCTGTAACAACAATTAAGACTGTGTTTTCCCAATTCTAATATATGGTAATGTGTTCCCTTGACTTAATTTTATGTTTATGCACAATTAAATGTTACATTTAAAGGTTTAGTTACATTTTTTTCAGATATTATTTACATCCTTGTGATATATTTTATCACAACTTGTCTATCAGTCTGTCGTACTGTTGTGGTTTGCCTGTTTCCTGTAATACTGGAAGCTATGTCAGCCATATATCAAATACCAGCAGGCTCACCCATAGTGGACAGTTTCAGCAGAACTTCCATTCTAAGATAGACTAGGAAAGTGACTTGGCAATCTACTTTTGAAAACATTTGGTCAGTGAAAATCTTCTAAGTAGCAACAAAACACTGTCTGATGGAGTGCCAAAAGAATGATCCCTTCAGGTTGGAAGAACTGCCTCCTCTGAGTAGAGTCAGCCTTAAAGATGCAGATGGAGGAAAGCTTTTAGCAACTTCATTTGCTGATGTGGCACAACTCAAAATAAAAAGAAACAACTGGTGCTGTTAAGTGCCATTGATTCATTTCTAACTATAAGTGACCCTCTATAGGGTTTCTGAGAAGTGCCTGGTGGTTTTCACCAGCTGTTGTTGTTGTTGTTGTTGTTAAGTGCCGTCAAGTCAGTTTCTACTCATAGAGACCATGTATAGGGTTTCTGAGGCTATAAATTTTTGTGGGAGCAGAGTATCATCTTTCTCCCATGGAGTGGCTGGTGGGCTCGAACTGCTGACCTTATGCTTCACAATCCAGTGTTTATCCAACAGAGCTATTGTGCTCCCTTGAACAGCTATGCTGCTATTGTTTTTGTGAGTATATCCATTAATAATAATTTGGAAAGTAAAAAAGCATGCATCTAAGAAAACTGAAAGTCATAAAAAATTAATACATGCAGATCAATATCTTAGGCAATACTGAACAGAAATAGACAGGTATTGGCTATTTTGAACCAGATAATCACATGGTCTATTGGGCCAGTAATGACAAATTGAAGAAGAATGGCACTGCATTCCTCGTCAAAAAGAACATTTCAAGGTCTGTCCTGAAGCACAATGCTGTCAGTGATAAGATAAAACTACTCACCAACCTCTAATGAAGAAACTGGAGATTTTTATCAAGTTCTGCAGTATGAAATTGATCAAACATACCATCTAAATGGACTTCTGGTGTGGCACTGTGGGTTAATGCGCTGGACTGCAAAGTCGGTTTGAACCACAAGGTTGGTGGTTCAAGCTTACCAGTTGCTCCTTGGAAACCCTATACAGGGTCACTATGGGTCAGAACTGACTCGATGGCACTTAACAAAAACAACCATCAAAATGCATTAATAACTACTGATAACTGAAATGCTAAGAATGATACAAAACTAAAAAATATGGCCTTAATGATAGAAATGACACAATTTTCAAAGACCAACGACTTCTTCATTGCACATATCTTTTCTCAACAATATAAGCAATGACTATCTATCGATCGATGTTATTGTTCAATGCAGTCTAGTTAGTTCCGACTCTTAGTGTGATTTCCGAGAAGTGGCTGCGGGGTTTGAACCCACCAGAACACCCCATAGGGTCGCAATGGACTACGAACCAGAAGATCAGTGGTTCAAACCCACCAACCACTCCTTGGAAACCCTATACAGGGTTGCTATGAGTTGGAACTGACTAAATGGCATTTAACAACAACATGTTTGTGGTGCTTTAAATTGACTTGATATGACTTTTCTATTCAAGGCGTTCTTAATTCCCATCAAGTGATTGGGTTGTTGTTGCTTATCCTACAGCACCACGCCACATTAGGACACCTAAGTCATTGGGTTTGTTGTTGCTGTTAGGTGCCATCGAATCAGTACCGACTCATAGCGACTCTATGCACAGCAGAGCAAAGCACTTCCCGATCCTGGGCCAACCTCACTATTGTTGTCATGCTTGAGTCCATCAATGCTGCCACTTGGCCAGTCTATGTCATTGGGGGTCTTCCTCTTTTTCTCTGACCCTCCACCTTACCAAACATGATATCCTTCTCCAGTAACTGGTCCCTCCTGACAATATGTCCGAAGTAGGAGAGACAAAGTTTAGCTATCTTAGCCTCCAAGGAGCACTCTAGCTGGACTTCTTCAAAAACAGATCTATTGGCTCTTTTGGCAGTCCATGGCACTTTCAATATTCTCCAACACCATAACGCAAATGTGTCAATTCTTACGAATCGGGCTGCGAGCCGCAAGGTCAGCAGTTCGAAACTACCAGCTGTTCCGCAGGAGAAAGATGGGGCTTTCTGCTCCAGTAAAGATTTACAGCCTCGGAAACCCTGTGCAGGGTCGCTATGAGTCAAAACCAACTCCACAGCACATAACAACAACTTCCTTATTTACTGTACAGCTTTCACCTGCATATGAGGTTAGTGAAAATACCATGGCTTGGGTCAGGCGCACCTTAGTCTTCAAGCTGACATCTTTGCTCTTCAACACTTTAAAGAGGTCTTGTGCAGCAGATTTGCCTAATGCAATCCATTGTTTGATTTCTTGACTGCTGCTTCTGTGAGTGTTGATAGTTGATCCAAGAAGAACGAAGTCCTTGACAACTTCAATCTTTTCTCCATTGATAAGAATGTTGTTTATTGGCCCAGTGGTGAGGATTTTTTATTTCTTTACATTGAGATGTAATCCATACCGAAGGCTGTGCTCTTTGATCCTCATCAGTAAATGTTTTAACTCCTCTTCACTTTCAGCAAGCAAGGTTGTATCATCTGCATATTGCAGGTTGGTAATGAGTTTTCCTCCAAAGCTGATGACACGTTTTTCTTCATATAAACCAGTTTCTCGGATTATTTGCTCAGCATACAGGTTGAATAAGTATGGTGAAAGAATACAACCCTGTCGCACACCTTTCTTAATTTTAAACCACTCAGTGTTCCCATGTTCTGTTCAAACAACTGCCTCTTGGTCCATGTACAGATTCCTCATGAGCACAATTAAGTGTTCAGGAATACTCATACTTTGCAATATTGTCCATAGCTTCTCATGTTCCACACAATCAAAAGCCTTTGCATAGTCAATAAAGCACAGGTAAACATTATTTCTGATATTCTCTGCTTTTAGCAAGATCCACTGGGTGGGGCCATGCAAATAGGTCATACCGGACTCTAAGGCTTGGATTGGTTAGTTTTACCTCCAGAAGCTTAAAAGAAGTCATCTCAGACATAGAGATGAAGATCCCAGGGCCATCAAGAAAGAAAAGCATGAGTGAAACTTGAGATCTCTATAAACAGAGGTAGTGGCATGGAAAGACAGAGCAGCTTCAGCCTCTAGACCCATGAACTGAGTAAAGCTGAGTGTCTATGGGCAGGAGACTAGCTTGAAGAAGATGCCCTTTGGCACCTGACTAAAAGAGCTTTGTAACACTTGCCAGAGAAGGACAGTGGCCAAGGGACCACATGGCTGAGAGGCTGAAGAACAGAGGGAGGCATGCCTGCAATATGGCAGACAAGAGACGTTCCTGACTGGAGAACTGGTGTGTTCTGAGCTTTTTGATCCTGAATTATACCCTGTTCACTTCCCTAATAAACCTCTTAATCATGAGTATTGTTATGAGTTCTATATGACCACTGCAATGGATTCTCAAACCCAGAAGTGAAGCAGAGAGTGCTGCGGGAGGGATGGTTGCAGGGGGGGTGGTTGGTGTCAGAATAGGGTAAAGAAGGTTGTAGGGTGGAAGCTTGTCTGACTTCTGCTTCATAGGAATCGACCTGAGCTGATTTTGAGCTTGAGTCTCTTCCCCTTTGTGAAGCCAGGGGAAGTCAGACATGGTCTCGACATAATTTATGCAATGTTCAAGAATATCCAAAACTTTTGGTAGATATGAAATTATTAGTCTAAACCATTAAGAATATTTAGCTAACAATTCAGAAAACTTTAAGAGTGTCTAAAAATTTGTTTCCATTTGAAGAATTTATAAATATTTAGAATACAGGCCATTGAAAAGCATGCTCCTATTTAAAATACCATCAATTAATACACAAAAGTAACTTCTATATGACCTACAAGTAGTCTATGATGAGCCACCTGGATGCTGCAAACATACGACATCTGTTGTTGTTAAGTGCCATTGAGTTGATTCTGACTCAGTGACTCTGTATAGGGTTTCTGAAGAATGGCTAGTAGATTTGAACTGCAGACTTTGCAGTTAGAAGTCCAGTGCTTATCCTACAGTGAGACACCAGGACTCCATCTTTTATTAGAGTATAACAATATTTCGAGCTATCTATCCTGGAGTCCTGATGTGGCACTGTGGGTTAATGCACTATTCTGCACAGTCGGCTTGAACTGCTAGGTTGGTGGCTTAAGCTCACCAGTCGCTCCTTGGAAACCCTCTACAGGGTCGCTATGGGTCGGAACCAACTTGATGGCACTTAACAACAACAATCCTGGTGTAGAGTCCTGGTGTGATACTATAGGATAAGCACTCGACCACAAGGTCAGTTTGAAGCTCAAGTCAGCAGTTCAAATTCACCTGCCACTCCTCAGAAACCCTATACAGGGTTGCTATGGGATAGAAACAACTCAATGGCACTTAACAATAAGAATCCTGGTGTGGTCAAAATTGAAATGGCATGCACAAAGGTAGATATCCTAGACATCAGGGAGCTGAAATGGACTGGTATTGGCTGTTCTGAATCCAACAATCAAATGGTTTACTATGTTTGGAACGTCAAACCAAAGAGGAAGGACACTGCATTTGTCAAAAAGAACATTTCAAGATCTATCTTAAAGTCCAATGCTGCCTATGATAGGATAGTATCTGTACATCTACAAAGAAAATCAAGAGCCCTGGTAGCATAGTGGGTTATGTGCTAGGTTGCTAACCATAGTGGAAGGTCACCAAAAAAGGAGGACGACCTCCCCCACCCCCGGTGAGATGAATTGACACAGGGGCAGCAGCAACGGGCTCAAGTATAACAACTGTGAGGGTGACACATGACCTGGAAGTGTTTCCTTCTGTTATTCACAAGTTCGCTATGAGTTGGAACCAAATTGATAGAGTCCTGGTGTGGCTCTGTAGGCTAATGCACTGGACTGCAAGGTCAGTTTGAACTGCAAGGTCAGCAGTTCAAACTTACCAGCTGCTCCTTGGAAACCCTGTACAGGGTTGCTATGAATCAGAACCAACTCGAAGGCACTTAACAACAACAACAAAACAACAACATATCTTATTTTAAGGGATAAATAAATAAATAAATAAAACTAAAATGATGTGAAAACAGGAATTTTTTAACATGGTTCTTGCCCAACATCCTACAATGTTATCTTCATTATTTAATGCTGAAAAATTTTTAATGTGAAACAGTAAATGTATAAGTCAAATCTTCATTATTTAATGTGAAACAGTAAATGTGTAAGTTAAATCTTGGATATATTCCATAGAAGTTATCAACAATCATATTCTTATCATCTAGAAATCTTTTCCAGCATAAAAGTTGTTCAGGATTCCAAGGCACTTCATAGAGTATTTTCACGTTTGCCATTACTATAACCAAAAACATATGCATATAGCACAAAGTAATTTTCTTTAGCAGAAGAAGTCCTACCTTTAGAAAAAAATGCTATCATTTTAGTATTCTTGTATAGGAAAGCAGATGTTTCACTGAAAAATGTTTTCAATTGTGTGGAATATACGGCCAATGACAAATGCATAAATGTTGTACTTTTGTACAACTTGAAAGTGGTAAAACCAAAACTTTGTTCTTCACACATATTTAAAGATGAAACCCTTAGAGATTAACAATTTCAAAATATTTGAAATCACTAAAGAATTTAATCTCTTAAATGAAGATGATTTTACCAGTCTCCTACCAGAGAGGCATGTACTTAAAGCTTTTCCCAAGACTGCCCAGGAGTTTGTTATCCAGCAGCACTCACTAAACTATGTTCTGATTTGGCCAACAAGCATGTAAGGGAGATGGCTGTTCAGGGAAAGTAACATTGGTCATGGTCAGACAAAAGAAAAACTGTGCCCCTCACCTTTGTGAGCATCTAGATGGGCCTGAATACACAAATCAGCTTCAGATAAGTAGGTACTTAAAACTAATCTCTCGGAAGAGAAAAGCCTATGAATCAAGTACCAATTAGTTGTAAGGGTGCTGCTGTGCTAGGCTCTAGTCAGAAGTGTGCTGTATGACATTTTATACTCCACCATATGAAAAGTAAAAATGGCAAAGAGTTGGAATACAGCACATATGAGTAAAAGCTAGCAAAATTGGAGAAAAAAAATTTTTTTTCAGAATATAGAGAGGTTACTTTAAAAGAGAGGTAATGCCTCTCTCTACTGAACAAAGATGAATTCAAATTTAAGAAATGTGTTCCAGATTGGATAATACGTGTAGGAAAGTCACTAACAAGAATGACTGGTCTGTAAGTAAGTATATGCTATATATGAATCTTTCAAGATCTATGTCTCACCTCCTTCCCAAAGCATTCCCCTGGCTACTCCAGTCCACCAAGAATCCTAAATTTCATTTTTAGAATCACAGTTTAGAATTTAATTTCTCCCAAAATAATCATATTTAATTTTCTTTTAAACTGTCTATCAACTCTGTGAGGCCAAATAACATATACATCATCCTCCACACTTAAAAATTACCTAACACAGTAGGGTACGGGAACGTTGGGTTATCCAACAAAACTACGGTGATCATACCACTGATTTCTTGAAGTAGGGCACTTTTGAGATGAGTGGGAGACCCAGTCTTCTCCCAGGAGAAGACTGGACCAAATGTTTCTTTCAGTCCCAAATATGTTCAGAATATTGTCTAATCCCAAATAAGTAAATTAGTATCCTTTACCAAACGGAGTGGAACAATTTCCTCCCCTTCCTTTCATATGATGACAATTGCCACCATTTATTAGAATGCTCCTTGGAGGCCAACAGGGCCAAACTTCGTCTCTCATACTTTGGATATATTGTCAGGAGGGACCAGTCGCTGGAGTAGGATATCATGTTTGGTAAGGTGGAGGGTCAGAGAAAAAGAGGAAGTCTCCCAAGGAGATGGATTGGCCAAGTGGCAGCATCGATGGACCAAGCATGGCAACAGTAGTATCGGGCAGTGTTTCGTTCTGCTGTGTAAAAGGTCTCTATGGGTCGGTACTGACTCGATGGCACCTAACAACAACAATTAAACAAGCTACTGACTGACTATATAAGCATCATCTCACAAAAGTTTTGGTGGTGGTTATACACTGTGGAGTTGGTTCTGACTCACAGTGACTCTATACAGGGTTTCTAAAGCTGTAAATCTTTACGGGAGCAGAAAGCCTCATCTTTCTCCAGCGGGGCAGCTGGTAGTTTCAAACTGTTGATCTTGTGCTTCACAGCCCGACTGGTAACCACTACGCTATCAGAGGTTATTATTAACACCCTCAAGCTACAGATGAGGATACCTAGTGTTAGAAAGGTTATACTGCTTGTTCAAGACCCAAATAAGGAAGTGGTGAAACACAGTTCTGAACCAAAATCAATGAAATACTGGAATTATAAGTCATAAAAATTGGAGCAGAAAGCAACTCATAAATTTGCCTTAATTTATTCAGGTTTTAACACCACTCATCACTAATATTCAAAAAAATAAGAAATATTCTATAGACGGAATTGAGGGGTGAAGATTGAATTTTTACAGGCATAGATTACTAGTCTAAAGGGAAAGCAGTGACCAGGCCACTCAATCTAGTATACTGAAGGCTCTTACAGGGAATCACGAGGCCCCAAAAGAGCACACACTCACCTACCCACTGCCATCAGCCACAGGACAGAGTAAAGCTACCCCATAGTGTTTCCAGGGTTGTAAATCTCTACAGGAGCAGAAAATTTCATGTGTCTCCTGTAGAGCAGCTGGTAGATTTGAACTACTTACCCTATAGTTAGACGCTACCTAATAACCCATGATTCCACTAGGGTTCCATAGGAGGATAACTAATGCCCACCAGCAGGATCCTGAAAAACTTTCCCAGAGTACTGCCATTGTAAGATTACCCACAAAACCAGTGAACCCTAATGTTAACTATGAGCTTTAATTAATAATAAGTATCACTACTGGTTCATCAGTTGTAACAAGTGTACCACAGTAACGCAAGATGTTACTAATAGGAGAAACTGTGTGTAAGGGATAGGGGTATGCCGGGATTTTCTGTACTTTTGTGCAATTTCTCTGTAAACCAAAAACTCTAAAAAACAGTCTTTTTTTTAAAGTGCTGTTTCTTCTTTATTAAGCAGACAGAGAACAGCTAATGCAGGTAGACTGAACATAATTTAACCATTCCTTAAGGACCCAGAGGCAACAGACTGGGCCAGACTCATAAAACACCAACCTAAATTTTTTACTAGCCACCTCACATGGACAGCCCTTAGTTATTGGGCTTTGGTTTTCTCTATAAAATAAGAATAAACTTTGCCAACCAAAGTAGTAGTGAGGTTGAGTGAAATGGTGGTGGTGGTGTGCTGTAGAGTCGATTCCAATTCATAATGACGCTGTTGGGGTCTCCGAAGTTGCAAATGGTTATGGGAGTAGAAGGGCTCATCTTTCTCCTGCGGAGTGACTAATGGACTCAAATTATTGACTTGATAGTTAGCGGCCAAGTGCCCTACTATGCCACCAGGGCTCCTTATAGAGTGAAGTAGTGGCATTTACTCATGTTTTAAATTTAGGAATCCTTTGATACAATTAGGTATCCCTCCGGTACCCTGTTGAGGCTGCTTTTCCACCTAAACCTTTAAACTTTTTCACACTTTTTTTTGTGTGTGTGTGGAAATACTCATCCTGAGTCGATCACCATTCCTGAAATTGCTTGAAGACATGAGTTATTGGTGAAGAATAAACACTATCTTCAAAAAATTCTTTCAAGATCTACTCCTTGTAGAATGATTACAAAAATCATCTTCAGTGTAGTCATAAATTTGCTGACTGCGACTAACCCAGAGCCCAGGGGAATGCCATTATTGACTTCTAACAGATTTGTGCCCAGTAGGTAGATGCTATTTCAATCTTACCACTACAATCAACTCCTTGATTCTTCTTCACTTGTACAGATCAAGCACAATGAGCAGCAATGCAAACAAAGCCATTTTCTCATACCATGAAAACGTCTTGGGTGCTCAGGATATGAAAACTATTATTAAAACACATCAGTTATCAAATGAGAAGAACAAAAGAGAAGCAAACAATTGGATAACTAGCTATTAAAGAATATGGACACGATTTTCTCACTGCAAGGAGAATCTTTGTTGCTGTTGTGAAGTACCAACTCACAGTGACCTTGTATGGTGTTTCTAAGGCTGTAAATCTTTGCAGAAGGAGGAAGTCTCAAATTTCTGTCATGTAACAGCTGGTGGGTTCAAATCACAGATCTTATGATTCGTAATCCAGTGATTGTCCTATAGAGCCACTGTGCTCCCTAAACAGAAACATCAAACTCATTTTTAAAGCAGGCAAACTTTTATGACTTGTTCCTTTAACTATAACTATACAGGGTCACTATGGGTCGGAATCGACTCGATGGCACTTCACAACAACAACAACAACCAAGTGCTAAGGGCCCTTGTGACCAGTGATTAAGTTCTGGGCTGCTAACTGAAGGTGTGGTACTGTGGGCTAATGCGTCAGACTGCAAAGTCATTTGAACTGCAAGGTGGGTGGTTCAAGCTTACCAGCTGCATCTTGGAAACCCTCTAGAGGGTCACTATGGGTCGGATTCGACTCAAAGGCACTTAACAACAACAACAACAATTGAAGGGTAGACAGTGCCACCAGTGGCTCTGCAGGACAAATGACCCAGTAATCTGCTCCTATACAGATGTGGTCTAGGAAGCCATGTAGGATACTTCTACTATGTCATATAGGGGTCACTACAAGTCAGAATCGGAATCCTAGTAGCTCAGTGGCTAAACAATCAGCTACTAACCCAAAGTTCAGCTGTTCAAATCCACCAGCTTCATCATAAGAGAAAGATGTGACATTCTGCTCTCATAAAAATTACATCCTTAGAAACCCCATAGGGGGCAGTTCTATTTGTCCTATAGGGTTGTTATAGTGGACTGCTAACTGCTAGGTCAGTACTTCAAACCTCAAAAACCCTACACAGAATCACTAAGAGTCAGAATGGACTTGACAGCACTTACAACAACACATCTACATAGACCCAGTGGTACACAACAACACAACAACCAAATGCTGCTTAAAAGTACTGCAAAAACTTCACTCATTAATAACATCTGTAACCTCATTATATGTCAGGTAATAAGAAAACTAAGATGAGCCCTTTGTCTGCAATAAAATTTCTCCCCAATACCAGTCAGAATCTTATGGTTATGGGTCTTCTCAGTAAACCCTACCACTTGTGTGGCGCTGTGGGTTAATGTGCCAGACTGCAAGGTTGGTGGTTCAATCTCAACAGCTATTCCTTGGAAACCCTATACAGGGTCACTATGGATCAGAACTGACTCGACGGCAATTAACAACAACAATAACAACAACCCACTGACCACCTATATTCAATACTTGACCACCTAAATTCAGTACTCGGCACTGCATTTATTTTATCTATCATCATTGTTGTTATGTGCCGTGGAGTCAGTTCCAACTCATAGCGACCCTGTACAGGGTTTCCGAGGCTGTAAATCTTTAAGGGTGCAGAAAGTCTCATCCTTCTCCCGTGGAACAGCTGGTAGTTTCAAACTACTGACCCTGAGGATAGCAGCCCGATTCGTAACCACTACGCTACCAGAGCTCCTTCATCTATCACCGTACGAAGGTGATTATTGTCCCCATATTACAAATAAGGAAACTGAAGCTGGAAAGGTTAAGTGACCTGTCCATGTTCACTGAGCTAGATCTGACTCTACTTTTTTCCATAAAGTATACTTTAAAGGGTCGCTATGGGTCAGAACCCACTCGACGGCACTTAACAACACGCTCCTGGGGACTCTTGGTGTGGTGCTTTGGATCAGCACTGGACTGTGAACACAAGGTCAGCAGTTCAAATTCACCAGCTGTTCCTTGTTAACCCTATATAATGTTGCTATATGTCAGAACCAACTTAATGGTATTTAATAACAACATGCTACCTGAGCACTAACGGGGTCTCCTAAAGAAACTGGGGAGTTCTGATGTGGCGTTTTGGGCTAATGCGCTAGAATGCAAAGTTGGTTTGAACCTCAAGGTCGGCAGTTCAAGCTCACCAGCCGCTCTTTGGAAATCCTATACAGGGTTGCTATGGGTCAGAACCAACTCAACAGCATTTAACAACAACAACATAGAAACTGGAATCTAGAAGAGCCCAAGTGAAAGAATTACATCCTCAGATTCCTGGAATTTACACTTAAGAAGATCTGAGAGTATTATTTCTGAAAGAAAAGGCACCCTGGTGGCACAGTGGCTAAGCACTCAGCTACTAATCAAAATGTTGGAAGTTCAAATTCACAGCCATTGAGGGAGAGAAAGATGTGGCATCCTGCTTCTGTAAAAATTTACAGCCTTGGAAATTAGTTTTGCTATGAATCAGCATCTACTCAGTTATCTCTGAAAGAAGTGTCACTGGATAGAGCAAATAGTAACTTGTTGCTAAGTGCCATAGAGTCGGTTCAATTTCACCACAGGGATGCTAGGGTTTCCGAGTAGAGGCTGGTGGGTTTGAACAGCCGATTATTGAGCCCACATCTACTCAACTGCGAATAAAATGTTGGAGCCTGGAATTCAACAGAAGTACCTTGCTTGGGGTCCTGATGTAGCATTATAAGATCAGCACTGGACTGCTAACAGGGTCTGAGATTCAAACCCACTAG
>NW_006408520.1:31220534-31221090 GCF_000296735.1 Chrysochloris asiatica | reverse complement strand
CGCGGGACAAAAGCAGGCGAATTCCTAGAATTACTTGCAGTGGAAAAGTACCCGGCCTCCTACAATGGGACAAAGCAAACTAGTAACAGGCAAGCGGCTTCCGTGGCAACGGGTGCCCCGCCCCTTCCGTTTAATCCATTGGCCCTTTTAGGGACCGCGAACGCCAGCGCCTGTTGCTATTGGCAAGGGTTGAAGGGGCGGTGTTAAAAAGAGGCCTTTTTGTTTTTTTGATTTTTTCTGAAAAGGTCATCACCCCTGATAGTTGACGAAAGTGTTAACTCCGCTATCTTAATTCCGAATTTAACGTCCAAAATGTCATCACTTCTGAAATTAAGAAACTGATCCAATACGTAGACCAATGGCTATTGAACATTTGAAAGGTGGCTAGTCCAAACTGAGATTTAGCATATGAAAAAGAATGAAAAATACCATAAGAAAATTGTATACTAATTGTATATTTAAATGACGTTTTTATATATAGGGTTAAATGAAATGTTCAATGTGCTGGACTGCATGTTCGATTTGAACTGCAGCGTCGGCGGTTCAAGCTCACCAG
>NW_006408520.1:31217702-31219143 GCF_000296735.1 Chrysochloris asiatica | reverse complement strand
GAATCGACTCATAGCGACCCTGTATAGGGTTTCCGACGAGCAGCAAGTGGGGTTCAACTGCTAGCCTTGTCCAGTGTTTATCCTACAGCGCCCTACACCAGGAGCTATCAGAAAATTTAAAAATCACACTTAACAGATCATATTATATTCCTATTGTTTTTGTTGAGTGTCCTGCAGTTGATTCTAACTCATAGCTATCCTATATAGGGTTTCCAAGGAGAGACTGGTGGGTTTGAACTGCCGACCTTGTGATTGAAACTGACCTTGCAGTCCAGTGCTTTAACCCACTGCAGCACACCAGGACAACCGTTAGAATCTACCAGTGGCTCTGCGGGAGAAAGATGAGGCTTTCTGCTCCCCTAAAGATTTACAGCCTCAGAAACCCTAAACTGGGTAGCTATGAGTCAGAACTGATTCGGTGGTGCACAACTACCACCACCGTATTCCTGTAGGCCAGTGCATTAGGGTGATACCAAAACCAAAACACATTGCCATAGGAGTGGATTCCTACTCATAGCCAACTATAGGACCCGATAGAACTGTACCATAGAGTTTGCAAGGCTGTAAATCTACTAGAAGCAGGCATCGAGTACTGCAAGGCAGCAGTTTGGTTTGACTTCTATGAAGAATCAGCAGTTCCTTAAAGTAAATTCCTCAGATGACATTGTTTCAAGGCCAGCCTTTTAAGACCAGGAAGGCATTCTTCAGAGAGCCAAAATTTCTGTAGGGTTTGTGTTAAGGTGGCAAAACTATTCAAGTCCACATCTCATTACCATGGTTCAAGAGCCAACTCCTTCCCATCACTCTTAATTTTTCACTTAACAGCTGTTTGGCTGTTTGTTCATCCTACCTCTTCACTTTCATTAACCAAGGTTGTATCATTTGCATATCACAAATTGTTAATAAGTCTTCCTTCTATCCTGATGCCACATTCTTCTTCATAAAATCCAGTTTCTCAGATTATTTGCTCAGCATACAGATTGAATAAATATGGTGAAGAAGGATACAACTCTAGTGAACAACTTTTCTGACTTTAATCCATTCAATATTCCATTGTTCTGTTCAAACAATTGCCAGATGGTCTATGTAAAGGTCCTTCATAAGCACAATTAAGTGTTTTGTGATACCCATTTTCTATAGTGTTATCCATAGTTTGTCATAATCCAGCTAGTTGAAAGCCTTTGCATAATCAATAAAGCACAAGGAAACTTCTTTCTGTATTCTCTGCTTTCAGCCAAGATCCATCAGACATCAGCAAGGATATCTCTAGTTCTACATCCTCTTCTGAATTTGAATTGAATTTCTGGAAGTTCCCTGTTGGTGTACTTTTGCAACCAATTTTTAATGATTTTGAGGATCTTTTACTTGCATGCGATATTAATGATACTGTTAGATGATTTCCGCATTCTGTTGGGTCACCTCTCTTTGGAATGGACATGAA
>NW_006408520.1:31197809-31208942 GCF_000296735.1 Chrysochloris asiatica | reverse complement strand
TCTAGTTTGAGGAGGCAACTCTTCCTCAGTTGTATTTTAAGTGCCTTCTACCTAAGGGGCTCATTTCCTGGCATTATCACCAACAGTGTTCTATTGCTATTCATAATGTTTTCATTTCCCAGCACTGTTTCTGACAGCATTCTACTACTGTTCATAAGGTTTCCAGTGACTAACCATCCAAAAATAGCCTGTTTCTCCTTCCTTTTCAGTCTTAGTCTGGAATTTCTAATGAAACTTGTCCACCATGTGTTACCCTCTTTGTTTTTAAAATACTGGTAGCATCCCTTCCAGATGAAGACAGATGAGGAAGAAGGAGAGATGGATTTGTTTCTAATATCTAGTCACTGAAAACTTTATGAATAGCAGTGAAATACTGAAAGCACCATAATATTGAATATTGAAACCCGATGAAGAACACCAGAATATTGTCAGATATAGTACCGGAAGATGAGCTACTCTTTTGGAAGTCACTCAAAATGCGACTGGGAAGAGCTGCCTCCTGAAATAGAGTTGACCATGATAATGCAAATGGAGTAAGGCCCTAGGCACCTTCATTTGCTGATGGGACACAACTCAAAATGAACAGAAACACATGTAAACAACCATTAATAATTAGAACATAGAATATATGAAGTATGAATCTAGGTAAATCGGAAATTGTCCAAAATAACATGAAACGCATAAATAGCAATATCCTAGGCATTAGTGAGTGGAAATAGACTGGTATAGCCATTTTAAATCTGACAATCACATGGTTTGCTATGCTGGGAATGACAAATTGAAGAGGAATGGTGTTGCCAAACACCATTGTCAAAAAGAACATATCAAAATCAGTGATGAGGTGCAACGCTGTCTGTGATAGGATAATATCCATGCACCTACAGAGTAGCATAGTGGTTATGAGTTGGGCTGCCAACCTCAATGTTAGCAGTTCAAAACTACCAGTGGCTCTGCAGGAGAAGGATGAGGCGATCTTCTCCTGTAAAGATTTACAGCCTCGGAAACCTTGTGCAGGGTCACTATGAGTTGGAACCGACTCCACAGTACTTAACAACAACAACAGGGAAGATTAGTTAACACTGCTATTACTCAAATTTATGCACCAACCACTAAAGTCAGTGAGGATAAAATAGAACAATTCTACCAACTTCTTCAAACTGAAATTGATCAAACATGCAATCAAGATATGTTAATCATTACTGGCAATTGGGGTGCAAATGTTGGAAACAAAGAGGAAGGATCAGTAGTTGGAAAATATGGCCTTGGTGATAGAAATGATGGTGAAGATCACATGATAGAAATTTTGCAAGACCAGTGACTTCTTCATTGCAAATTCCTTTTTAAATAGCATAAAAGATGACTACACATATGGACCTTACCAGAGAGAATACATAGAAATCAAATTGACTACATCTGTGGAAAGAGTTGGTGGAAAAGTTCCATATCATCAGCCAAAACAAGGTCAGGAGCAAACTGAAATAGACCATCAATTGCTCGTATGCAAATTCAAGCTGAAAATTAAAACAAGTCCGCAAGAGCTAAAATATGACCTTGAATATATCCTGCCTTAATTTAGAGATCATCTAAAGAACAGATTTGATGCGTGACACACTAAAGACAGAAGACCAGAAGAGTTGTGGTATTACATCAAGAACATCATACAGGAAAAAAGCAAAAGGTCATTAAAAAGACAAAGATGGAAAATACCAAAATGGATGTCAGAAGAGACTCTGAATCTTCCTCTTCAGTGTAGAAGTGCTGAAACAAATGGAAGAAATGAGGAGGTACAATAGCTGAGCAGAAAATTTCAAAGATAAGCTTGAGAAGACAAATCAAATATTATAACAAAATGTGCAAATCCAAAACATGCCCAGCATTGCTCAAGCTGTGGAAAATGAAGAAAAATTCAAGGTTCAACTTGAAATAGTGAAGGATTCTATCAGCAAATTTGAATGATGCAGAAAGCATCAAAATACGATGGAAGGAATACACAGAGTCACTGTACCAAAAAGAAATGGTCATTGTTTAGCCAATTAAAGAGTTAATGATCCTGAAGAAAAAAGTCTAAGGTGCATTGAAGGCATTGGCAAAGAAAAGGCACCTGGTATAGATAGAAACAAATAGAAATCTTTCAACATACTTAAACAGCACTGGAGTCACTCTTTCATCTATGCCAAGAAATTTGAAAGAAAACTTGGGCAACTGACTGGTAGAGATACGTATTTGTGCACATTCCAAAGAGAGTTGACTTAATGGAATGGGGAAATCACCGGATAATACCATTGATATCCCATGTAAGTAAAGCTTTACTAAAGGTAATACAAAAATGGCTGCAACCATGCATTTACAGAGAACTTCCAGAGGTTCAAGCCAGATTCAGAAGAGGACATGGATCGAAGGAGATCATTGATGACATCAGCTGGATCATGGCTGAAAATAGAGACTACCAGAAAGATGTTTACCTGTGCTTTATTGACTGTGCAAAAGCTTTCAATTGTGTGAATGACAACAAGCTGTGGAAAACATTGTGAGAAATGAGTATTATGGAACACTTAATTGCTCTTATGAGGAACCTGTACATAGACTATGAGGTAGTTGTGTGTAAAGAACAAGGGAACACCGAATGGTTTAAAATTAGGAAAGGTGTGCACCAGGGTTGTATTCTTTCACCATACTTACTCAATCTGTATACTGAGCACATAATCCGAGAAACTGGATTATATGAAAAAAATTGTGGCATCATGATTAGAAGAAGACTCATTAACAACCTGCAATTTGCAGATGATGCGACCTTGCTTGCTGAAAGTGAAGAGGACTTAAAATACTTATTGATGAAGATCAAAGACCGCAGCCTTTGGTATGGGTTGCATCTCAATGTAAAGAAAAGAAAAATCCTCACCACTTCCATAAGCAACTTCCATATAAATGGATAGAAGCAACTTCCATATAAATGGATAGAAGATTTCTGTTGTTCAAGACTTCATTTTGCTCAGATCAGCCATCAACACTCATGGAAGCAGCAGTCAAGAAATCAAACAATGTATTGCATTAGGCAAATCTGCTCACAAGACCTCTGTCTTTTAAGTGTTCAAGAGCAAAGAAGTCTGTTTGAGAACTGAGGTGTGCCTGATCCAAGCCAGGGTATTTTCAGTAACCTCATATGCATGTGAAAGTTGCACAGTGAATAAGGAAGACCATAGAGGAGAGATGCAGCTCAGTTATGGAGCTGGGAGAGAATATTAAAAGTATCATGAACTGCCAAAAAAACAAACACATCTGTATTGGCAAAAGTACAGCCAGAGTGCTCTTTGGAAGCCGGGATAGTCAGGCTTCGTCTCTCATACTTTAGACATTTTATCAGGAGGGACCAGTCCCTGGAGATGGATATCGTATTTGGTAGAGTGGAAGGCTGGAGAAGAAGAGGAAGACCCCCAAATGAGATGGATTGGCACAGTGGCAGCAGCAATGAACTCAGGTGTAGCAACGATTGTGAGGTTAGCGCAGGACTGGGCAGTGTTTTCTTTTGCTGTACATAAGGTAACTATGAGTTGGTATCAACTCGGTACCTAACAACAGCGGAGTAGCTTCTAGCATCACAGCAACACACAAGCTATCACGGTATGACAAACTGACAGATGAGTGGTAGTAAAAAGCCCATTGTTGTTGTTGTTAAGTGCCATTAAGTAGGTTCTGACTTCTGTGTACGGCTTCCAAGGAGCAATTGGTTAACTTGAACTGGCAACCTTGTGATTCAAACTGACTTTGCAGTCCAGCACATTATCCCACAGCACCACACCAGGATGGTGTGGGTCAAGTCTACCTAAGTCATCAAAATGACTTCTTTAGACTTGATTTATTAGAAGGGTCATTGTCTACAGGGTAAACCAAGCAAGAACTGAGTAAATCCTAGGGGAACAGGTGGCTGGCTATCTCTTTTACTAGAGTGTTAGTGGACAGTATGCTCCCTGTTCTTGAAAAGAGGTCCTTACTGAAATCACGTAGAAGGGCAACTGCTCCAGTTGTGCGTTAGCAATGTACATTGAGGGTAGGGTGGGGGACGGCTTCAGATGGGTTGTTACACAACATAGTCATTAACAGGGCTTTGGAATCAGACCAACCTATATTCATGTTTTCTAGTTTGAAGTCTTTGGTCACTTAACTGCTTCCATTTTACTTATGTGATACGATTGCTGTAATGATTAAGGCAATATTTATGGTTTTGATATTAGATCATAAGTATTACTAAGCAGTGATTGTTTTAAAGTGTGAAGTACATGATAATAAAATTGAGAATGATTATCTCTTTTCATGCAGATATTTTCCGTGGAAGCTGGACCTTTTGGAAAAAGCAAATAGCATATCTGACTCTAGTTTTCACTATAAACTACAAATGATGCCAGTAATTATCATAACCTGCAAAAATACAGAATGTTTGGCCAGTTAAATAAACACTTTCAAAATTGAACCCAAGTGGTTGCATATGTTCAGTGTCTACAATCAAGGAAAATAGCTCGTGTATGGAACATTTTATATATTATATTACATAGCCAACTCTTAACATCTTAGGTGTATATTGGTGACATGCAGGATGTAATAGTGCTTATTATTATGTTTTAAGCTCAATATTCTATCTTCTGGAACATTAGCATTTCTTTAGCTATACCAAGGAGAAATAACGCCTTAGTATGAAATTTCCTTTTTAGAATCTATGATTGTTTGGCTCTCACTAGCTGTTAAAGACTTTAGCGCTATAAAGTAAGCAATTTTAGTCTCATAGCATAGAGATGCTGCGTGATCATAGAGTGTATGTTGTTAAGTACAGTCTTGTCAGTTCTAACTCATAGCACCCCTGTATAGGATTTCTGAGTAGTGACTGGAGGATTTGAACCACTAACCCTGTAATTAGCAGTCCCTTGTTTATCCTACAGCACCACAAAGAGTATGGACACTATTTTGTTATTCTGGTATTGTTGGAAAATTCACTAAGATAGTAAAAAACGAATTTGATAGTTAGCTATTAAAAGAAACCTCAGAAAATTATGTGTTCCTAGGTGCCAAATGGAGTCCTGGTACAGCATTGAATAATAAAATAGTGCCCATACTCTCTATGGGAGTCCTGGTGTCACACTCTAGGATAAGCGTTGGACTGTTAACCACTGGTTGGCGGTAAACCCAGCAGCTGCTCCTCAGAAACCCTATATAAAGTTGCCATGACTTAGAACCAACTTGGCAGCTCTTAACAACAATAACAGGTGTCAAATAGGACCCCTGGTTAAAGCATTCAGTGCTAAGTGAAAGTCAGAAATGTGCACCCACCAGCTGCTCCACAGGAGAAAGATACAGCAGTGCACGTCCATAAAGATTTGTTGTATTGGAAACACAACGGTCTACTCTCTCCTACAGGATCACTGTGAGATGGAATCAAGTTGACAGCAGTAGGTTTGTGTTTGTTTTAGGTGCCAAATATGAAAGTAACTATTTATAGAAAAATAGATTGTGGTCCTTTAGAGAGAGAGCTTAAAAATGCAAAGATACAAATATGAAATTAGCATAGTTACCACATAAGGAAAGTGTATTTTCTTTTTAAAAATGAAACATAGAATTGTCTACTTTGGATAGGCATTTTTCAATAGCTTGTTTTTTCCTCTACTTTATTGAAGCCAGTTGAGATTCTTTTGTTTGAAAGAGGAAAACACTTAGTGATCAAAATTTTACCGTAGGACTGAAAAGAACATTGATTTTAGTTATTAAAATGTCATCTAGTTAATAGATTAAGCCAGTTTATGTTCATCTTTCCAAACATGGATTGGCACTTTATAAAAATGTCAATCCAATTTTCTAAAGCGACTCTTGTTAGTTTTTAGTTTGTGACTGGCAGTAACAGGATACCCAACTAAAGATGGTTTAAACAATGGCGCTTTCATTGCTTCACACAGGAAGAATTTAGCAGTCTTGGGATTGGCTCAGCAGTCACCAATGTCATCAGGGTCCCAAGCCCTTTCTACCTTTCAGTGCTACTCCCCTGTGCTTGCTGGCTGCACTCCTCAATTTTCACTTCTTAGTCACAGTGACTGCCTCAGCTTCTGGCACAACTATAGGAAAAAATGGTGGGCTTTTACTAGAAGTTTCCTTTTTTTGTGTTGAAAAATAGTTTCCATAAACTCCAACAACATTGCTACTTCCTCCTCTAGCTCCCTTCTGCCAACAAACTGTTCTTTAGATTCTATGGACCAGGGTCAGGTCACACACATATTCATGCACCAGCATAAGGGAGCCTTGGACAAATGAGCATTGAGCATTTGGAACCTCTGCAGTGGAAGACAGGTCCTGCCCATAAGAAAGAAGGAGGGGAATGGCTCCTGGATACGCAACTAACAATGTTGTTTCAGTGCCTAGGCAGGTGCCACACATACCAAAGAAAGGCCATAAAGTGATATCAATTAATGTTTTGCTCAGACCTAAACACAGGTTTAAGCACTACATGTATTATTCCATTTTCCAACTAATTTTACAAATTAGTGGGAACTAAGACACAGAAATATTTAATAACTTGCCCAAGGCTACATGCCTAGTAAAAGGCAGAGACAGCATTTCTGTCCAGGAAGTCTTAACTTCAAATTCTAAAATGTTTTACCCATTAAACCATTGCTTCTCCATGACTATGGTAAGGCCAGATTTAGCAGTTGGGTGCCAACAAAAGTATATATGATTGAAAGGAAAACAGAAGTGACAAAAATATATTTGCTTTATATCTTGCTTAGAAGTCATCTATAAAGTGTGACTCGTTGCTATAATCTATGTATTGTGACAACCAATCCAAGGGATCATGGTGTGATGCTAGAGGATAACCACTGGACTGTTAACTGCAAAGTCAGAGGTTCAAACCCACTAGCCGCTCCTCAGAAACCGCATACAAAGTCGCTATGAGTTAGAACAGCACTTAACAACAAAAACAAAAATTTTATAGTAGAGACAATTTTTTTAAAGTGTATAGCAAAGGAGACATACTAACAATTCAAAACAAAAGTTAGCCTTAGTCGTTTTGGAGGAGAATAAAAAAGGGCAGAGGAGAAAATACTCATAAAGGAGACACAAAGAGTTGGTAAGTAGTAATAAAGATAGAAAAGGAGCTCAAAGACTGTCCCAGTTGAAGCAGGGGCCTTCAGTAGAATTTTTAAGTAAGTCACAGCTGAAACTCTTGGAAAGTTCACAATAAGTTATTCAAAAAGACTAGAATCAATATCCCCAGGCACTGCGGGTTATGGGAATAACTCTGAAACCTTGGCCGTGCTTGGCTAGTTAAAGGGAAAATAGCAACTTTGAGAATAGAAATCATGTTGTAGGAAATGAATGGTAGAGAAGTAAATATTTCGACTTTGAATCCAGAGAAGAGACAGAGGTGAGCTGGAGTAGCTTTTGAAGGCATTAAAAACTTTGGCCAGAATTACTTTTGTGATTTTGTGTGTCTGCAGTTGAAGTCATCCTTCTAATCCAACCATTCTGCTGGGTTTGGAGCAGTGCTAATGATTCAGAGGAGCAGGATGCTGGCTCTGTATGAGGCCAGGCAAGGATTTCTCTGTTATTGTTTGTTTGGTAAATTTGTTTTTCACTCTTCAAAGAAAAAGGAAGAGGAATGAGGAACCCTAAAGATAGAGATTGAGGCAAATCTGGGCCATTTGTGCTGACATTATTTAAAGAAGTCTGATGACCTTCCTGAAAAAATCTTTGTGATGTAAATCTCTTTGACCTTCCCTGTGAACTCTTCATTCAAGTGTATATTACTCATGAACAGAATGTCTACTTGTTTCTTTGGAAAACTCAAAACATTTGGCATTAAAGACAATGTCCTGAAGTACAGAAGCAGCACATGTGAAGCTACAAGTGAGATTTGAGATGTCAATTTTGTAGGTATTTGAACAAACTTAGAAAGCGGGCTTGATCTTCCATGGGTCATGGAATTGATGTAGGTAGAATCCAATTATACCGGGGTCTATGAGGAGCAACAGAACCCCAGCAGACATTAACTAAAAATTGTATTAATAGCAATCAACTCTGTTGTTTTTAAGTGCTATCAAGTAGGTTCTGACGCATAGCGACCCTCTATATGGTTTCCAAGGAGCACCTGGTGAGCTTGAATCACTAATCTTGTGGTTCAAACGAACTTGTGTTGACCTTTCCTACAGGGTCACATCAGAAATGCACAATCACTATGTTGTTGTTGTTGTTAAGTGCCGTGGAGTCGGTTCCGACTCATAGCGACCCTACACAGGGTTTCTGAGGCTGTAAATCTTTACGGGAGCAGAACGCCTCATCTTTCTCCCGCGGAACCTCTGGTAGTTTCAAACTGCTGACCTTGAGGTTCACAGCCCAATTCGTAACCACTATGCTACAATCACTATAGCAACAACAAAATGCACCTGCTGTCATTCAGCAATTCCAACTCATAATGATCCTACAGCTGATCCTATAGGACAAAGCAGAACTGCCACATAAAGTTTTCCAGGCTGTAGTCTTTACAGGTAAACATCTTTCTGGTAGTCTCTGTTTTCAGCTTAATCACAATGATATCCTTTGTTCCATGCCTTTGTTTGAATCTGGCTTGAATCTCTGGCAGTTACCTGTCAATGTTCTGTTACAGTCATTTTTTAATTATGTTCAGCAAAATTTTACTTGTGATATTATTTGATATTGTTTGATGATTTCTGCATTCTGTTGGGTAACCTCTCTTTGGAATGGGCACAGATATGGATCTCTTCCAATCAGTTAGCCAGGTAGCTGTCATTCCAATTTCTTGGCATAGATAAGTGAGTGCCTCCAATACTACATCAGTTAACTGAAAGATTTCAATTTGTATTCCATCAGTTCACTGAGTCTTGTTCTTTGCCAGTGCCTTTAGTGTACCTTTGATTTCTTCCTTCAGTGTCATTGGCTCTTGATCATATGCTACCTCTTGAAATGGTTGAACATTATCCATTTCTTTTTGGTGCAGTGACTCTGTATTCCTTCCATTTTATTTTGATGCTTTTTGCACCATTCAATACTTTGCCCATAGAATCCTTCAATATTGTAAATACAGGTTTGAGTTTTTTCTTCAGTTCTTTCAACTTGAGAAATGCTGAACATGTTCTTCCCTTTTATTTTTCTAACTCCAGATCTTTGCACATTTCATTATACTTGACTTTGTCTTCTGGAGCTGCCCTTTGCATTTTCTGTTAACCTCTTTTATTTCCTCAATTCTTCTCTTTGCTTTAGCATCTCTATTCTGGAGAGCAAGTTTAAAGACTTTGCTGACATCCATTTTGGAACTTGGATGAAAGCAGAAAACACCAGAGAGATGTTTACCTGTGCTTTATTGACTATTCAAAAGCTTTTAACTGTGTGAATCATGGCAAGCTCTGCAAAACCATATGGAAAATAAGTATCCTGGAACATTTAATTGTGCTAATGAGGAACATGTACATAAACAAAGAGTTAGGCATTTGAACAGAACAAGTGGACATTGAATGATTTAAAATCAGAAAAGGTATGCACCATGGTTGTATTCTTAGACCATACTTATTCAAGCTGTATATTGAGCAAATAATCTGAGAAGTTGGATTATATGAAGAAGAATTTGGCATCAGGATTGAAGGATGACTTATTAACAACCTGCTTTTTGCAGATGTTTTTGACAACTTAAATCTTTTCTCCATTGATAAGAATGTTGTTTGTTGGTCCAGTGAGGAGTTTTCTTTTCTTTACATTGAAATGTAAGCCATAATGAAGGCTTTGATCTTCATCAGTAAGTATTTTAAGTCCTCTTCACTTTCAGCAAGCATGGTGGTATCATCTGCATATCTCAGGTTGTTGATGTGTCTTTCTCCAATCCTGATGCCATGTTTTTCTTCATATAACCCGGCTTCTCAGATTATTTGTTCAGCATACAGGTTTAATAAATATGGTGAAAGAATACAACCCTATCACACACCTTTCCTAATTCAATGATCAACACTCATGGAAGCAGCAGTCAAGAAATCAAACGACATACTGCATTAGGCAAATCTGCTGCACAAGACCTTTTTAAAGGGTTGAAGAGCAAGGATGTCAGCTTGAGGACCAAGGTGTGCCTGACCCAAGCCATGGTACTTTCAATAACCTCATATGCATGCAAAAGGTGACATGAGGAAGAGTGAATGAGGAAGATCGTAGAAGAATTGATGCATTTGAGTTATGGTGTTGGAGGAGAATATTGAAAGTACCATGGGCAGATGTCTTTGACAACTGGCTGCCAAAAGAACCAACAGATCTGTGTTGGAAGAATTACAACCAGAGTGTTCCTTGGAGGCCAGGATGGCCAGACTTCGGCTCTCATACTTTGGACATATTGTCAGGAAGGACCAATCACTGGAGAAGGATATAATGTTTGATAAGGTGGAGGGTCAGAGAAAAAGAGAAAGACCCCCAGAGAGATAGATTGGCAAAGTGGCAGTATCAATGGGCTCAAGTGTGGCAACAATTATGAGGTTGGCCCAGGACCGGGCAGTGTTTCGTTCTTTTGTTCATAGGGTCTTTATGAATTGGTATCAACTCAATGGTACCTAACAACAATAGCATATGCAGATGATACAAGTTTTCTTGCTGAAAGTAAAGAGAACATAAAATACTTGTTTATGAAGATCAGAGAGTATATAGCCTTCAGTATGGCTTGCACCTCAATGTAAAGGAAACAAAAATCCTCAACAATGGACCAGTAAATAACATCTTGATAAATGCAGAAAAGATTCTAGTCAAAGATTTCATTTTGCTTGGATCCACTATCAACCCTCATGGAAGCACAAGACCTCGTTAAAGTGTTGAAGATCAAGGATGTCAGCTTGAGGACCAAGGTGTGCCTGACCCAATCCATGGTATTTTCAGTAGCTTCATATGCATGTGAAAGTTGGACAGTTAGTAAGGAAGACTGTAGAAGAAATGTTTTTAAGTTATGATGTTGGAGAAGAGCATTAAAAGTAACATGGACTTCTTGAAGAATAAACAGTCTGTGTTGGAAGAAGTACAACCAAAATGCTCCTCAGAAGCCAGGATAGCTAGACAGTGTTTCTCATACTTCAGACATATTAACAGGAGGGACTAGTCCCTGGAGAAGAACATTAT
>NW_006408520.1:31195237-31196799 GCF_000296735.1 Chrysochloris asiatica | reverse complement strand
TGCTCTGGCCTCTAGAGTCACTGTGCCAGAATTGGCTCAATGGCACACAACAAAAAACATTTTCAGAGCACTTAAGAACAAGGCATTTTAAACCAGGATCTTATAAGAAGACTTGGACTTTATTTTTATGTCACTTGACTGTATATGAGTTGGACAAATCTCAGGCTATTTTTATAGCATAGTTTCCCATTCTATCTCTTCTAGTGACAGCTAGGCACTTCTGGGAAGGCAAAGAAATATGACTTAAGTCCTCCCTTGAATGAATTTATACACTGAAGGAATTTTATTTTACTTTCACAGCACAATTATTCAGTAACGGAGGGAAATAAATTTTCCAGAAATCTGGAGAGAGGTTAAAGAAGGCAATCCAGACTTGGGTTGAGTCCTATCCAACTCCACCATCTTACTTTATAGCAATTTATAGCAATGACTTTTTAGTTGGGTCTTGTTTCCACCTATATCAATCTATTAACACCTCAGCTAGAGTGACTTTTTCAAAAAGAAAGAGATGTTGTTGCTCTTCTACAACCACCATTTCACAGCATAAAGTTGAGTCTCTCCCATGAGCTCCAGCCTTGCTTGATCTACTAGCCAACAGTACCCTCCAATCCCAGGAACGACTCCACCTCATCTCTCACTCTACTCTCCTTTCTTTGCTCATGCCACTCCAGGCACAATCAAACTTCAGGGTCCTCCCCCTTGCTGTTCTCTCTGCCTGGACTATTTCCCCCTCAGTTATTTGTCTGATTCTCTTCCTCACAGCTCCTAAATTTATCATTGAAACCTTCCCTGGCCACCTGATACAGAATAACAAACCACAACTAAAATCCCCTCATTACCTCTCCCATTATTTATTTGTCTCTGCCCTCAGTAGAATATAAACTCCATCAGGACTCCATCCAGAGACTTGGTTTGTTTTCTTAAGCACTTAAAACAGTGCTTGACATCCAGTAGGAGCATGTTGTTGTTTAGTACCATGGAGTCGGTTCCAACTCATAGTGACCATGCACACGGTTTCGGAGGCTGCAAATCTTTATGGGAGGAGAAAGCCTCATCTTTCTCCCATCAAATAGCTGGTAGTTTTGAACTGCCTACCTTGAGGTTAGCAGCCCGATTCGTAAACACTACCCTATCAGAGATCCTTAGTAGGACCATGTTGTTGTTGTTGTCAAGTGCCATCGAGTCGATTCAGACCCATAGTGACCCTGTATAGAGTTTCCAAGGAGCAGCTGGTGAGCTTGAACCACCGACCTTGCAGTTCAAATGGCTTTGCAGCCTGGTGCATTGCCCACAGTGCCATACCAGGACTCCAGGTGCCATCAAGTCGGTACTGACCCATAAAAACCTTATGCACAGCAGAACAAAACAGTACCAGATCCTGGGCCAACCTCACTACTCTTGCCATGTTTGAGGCCATCGATGCTGCCACTTGGCCAATCCATCTTATTGGGGGTCTTGCTCTTTTTCTCTGACCCTCCACCTTACGAAACATAATAGCATTCTCCAGTGACTGGTCCCTCCTGACAATATGTCCGAAGCATGAGAGACAAAGTTTGGCCATT
>NW_006408520.1:31178622-31193722 GCF_000296735.1 Chrysochloris asiatica | reverse complement strand
TTTGTTACTGAAAGAGTCTCTGAGCAAATTATTGATGTCAGAAGAGAGACTCTAAATCTTACTCTCCAATGTAGAGATACTAAAGCCAATAGAAGATATGAGGGGCTAAAAGAGCTGAATAGAGATGACAGAGTCAAATATTATAGCGAGATGTTCAAAGACCTGTAGCTAGCAAACCGTAAGGAAAGAACGTACTAAGCATTCCTCAAGCTGAGGAAACTAAGGAAAAAATTCAAGCCTAGACTTGCAATACTGAAGGATTCTGTGGGCAAAATTGAGTGATGACGCATCAAAAGATGAGGGAAGGAATATAGAGTCTCTGTGCCAAAAAGAAATGGTCAATGTTCACCCATTTAAAGAGGTAGCATATCAATAGCCAGTGATCCTCAGGAAGAGGTTCAAGGTGCATTGAAGGCATTGGTAAAGAACAAGGCTCCAGGAATTGATGGAACGCAAATTGAAATCTTTCAACAAATTGGGGCAGCAGTGCAGGCCTTCACTCATCTATTCCAAGATATTTGGAAAACAGCTACCTGGCCAGCTGACTAGACGAGATCCATAGTTGTGTTCATCCCAATGGAATACAGAAATCATTAGAAAATATCATTAATATTGCCTGCAAATAAGATTTTGCTAAAGATAATTCAAAAATAGCCGCAGCCGTACATTAACAGAGAATTTCCAGAGATTCAAAACAGATTCAGATGAAGACAGATGGATCTTGGCTGAAAGGAAACAATACCAGAAAGATGTGTACCTGTGCTTTATTGACTACACAGACACTTTCAATTGTGTGGATAACAACAAGCTATGGACAACATTGCAAAGAATGAATATTCCGGAACATGTAATTGTGCTCATGAGGAACCCATACATAGACCCAGAGGCAGTTGTTTGAGCAGAACAAGGGAGTACTTAATGGTTTAAAATCAGGAAAGGTGTGCACCAGGGTTGAATTCTTTCACCATACTCATTCAATCTTTATGCGGAGCACATAATCTAAGAAGCTGGATTATATGTTTAAAAATGTGGCATCAGCATTGGAGGAAGACTCATTAACAACTTGCAATATGCAGATGATACAACATTGCTCACTGAAAGTGAAGAAGACTTAAAATACTTGTTGATGAAGATAAAGACTTGCACCTCAATGTAAAGAAAACAAAAATTCAACCTCTCCATTTATATGGACCAATAAACAACATCCATATAAATGGAGAGATTGAAATTGTCAAAGTCTTCCTTTTGCTCAGATCAACCATCAACTCTCATGGAAGCAGGAGTCAAGAAATCGAACAACATATTCTATTAGGCAAATTTGTTGCACAAGACCTCTTTAAAGTGTTGAGGAGCAAAGATACCAGTTTGAAGATTAAGGTGTGGTTTACCCAAGCCATGGTATTTTCAATAGCTTGATACACAAGTGAAAGTTGAGCAGTGAATAAGGAAGATCACAGAAGAATTGACACATCTGAGTTATGAAGTTGGGGGAGAATATTAAAAGTACCACAGACTGCCAAAAGAATAAACAGATCTGTGTTGGAAGAACTACAGCTAGAGTACACTTTGGTAGACAAGATGGTCAGACTTTTCTCTCATATTTCAGACATATTATCAGGAGGAGCTAGTCTCTGGAGAAGGACATTACGCTTGATAAAGTGGAGGGTTGGAGAAAAAGAGGAAGACCACAACAAGATGGATTGACACAGTGGCAGCATTGGCTCAAATGATTGTGATATTGGCACAAAACTGGGCAGTGTTTCATTCTGTTATGCATAGGGTCGCTATGAACTGGTACCAACTCAATGGCACCCAATAACAACAACAAATGAAGCATTATTAATACAGTTTTCTTTCTGAATGAACAAATGATTGAATTGATGAATGAAAGCATAAAAACAAGATATAAAATCTAAGGGAGGAGTACACTAGCAGAATAAACTGAATTAAGTGCAGTCTTGGAAATTATTTTTTGAGGCTACATGTTGGCGATTTCTGAGAAAGTAGAAAAATTAATGAGATAAATGTGTCCATTAGAACATTCTTATCATAACATAATGACCAACAAGAAATTAGATAGAAATTGAAATCTGAGCCAAGCACTTTATTAATTGAAAGGTGGTTCTAAGTTTCAAGAATCTAAAGCATACCTATCTGTGTTTCAAAAACACAAAACAAAACAAGAACTGCATTTGTTTCTTTACAAAGACTATATAAACAGTTGAGTCCCCATAAAAATGTATGCTTAAGAACTAGAAAGCGATATGCATATACCTCATATACCTCATGCCATATACAAAAAACAACTCAGCAGGGATTAAAGACTTAATGTGAATCCCAGAATTATAAAGGTCATCAATGAAAAAAACAGGGACAAATTTGAGGGCTCTAATACAAGGCACACACAGACTACCAATCATTGCAACTATTGCACAAACAAAAGACAAAATAGATGATTGGGACATACTAAAAATTAGAAACTTAAGTGCACCAAAAGACTTCACCAAAGGAGTAAAAGGGGAACCCACAGAATGGGAAAAAATCCTTTGCAACGATATATCAGACAAGGGACTGATTTCTAAAATATATAGGAAACTACAACACCTCTACAAGAAAAAGACAAATAACCCAATTAAAAAATGGGCACAGGACATGAACAGACACTTCACCAAGGAGGAGATCCAGGCAGTCAACAAACCTATGAAGAAATGTTCACGATCACTAGCTATTAGAGAGATGCCAATCAAAACAACAATGAGATATCATCTCACACCAGCAATAACAGCAAAGATCAAAAAAGTAAAGGACAATAAATGCTGGTGGGATTGCAAAATGGTCCAGCCACTATGCACTATGGAAAACAGTATGGCGCTTTCTCAGAAAGTTGGAAATAGAAATACATTATGATTCAGCAATTCCTCTACTTGGTATTTATCTACAAGAAATATGAGCCATAACATGAATAGATTTATATGAACATATATATGTTCATAGCAGCACTATTCACAATAGCAAAAGGCTTTGTCTGAAGATTCACAACCCCAGGTACTGTACTCCAAAAACAGAAGAGGGAGCTCTAACCAGGAACATATGGTGGGTATAACAGGTGCAGAAGGTGTCCTGGCTGGGAGCCACTTGAAAGGAGGCCCCAGTGAGCAAGTTTCTATTAGTTATAGCTTTTGGGAATGGTGAGAAATCATTCAGCCATTTAAACCTAATTGCCATAGTTACTATTTCCCACAGACATGCCCCTGGCTCCAATTCTCCCCTCTCCTTTACACAGTACCCTGATACACACAGGGTGAATTTTACAAAATCCATAAGCCAAATATTAGCCTCTTCACTACATGAGGCTTCATTATGTGGTCCTTAAAAAATACATATGTAACTACCTTAAAAAAGACATTTAAAAAAAGACATTCTTAAAAATAGCACCTGTAGGAGAATTCACAAGTTCCTGTGACTCAAATGTATGTAGAAGAGCTTTGAAAATTGCAAAGCACCATATAAACATTAGCAATTGTTTCTAATAATGTTTGTTGCTGTAGGCCTTTATTACTGGGTCTACTCTACAAGGTTAGATGGCCCCCTATTTTGTTCAGCTTGGGAATCTTTTCAACACCAGGCCCCCCACCAATGAAGTCTGAAAGCTACTTAGTTTATTCTGATGTGCTCAATTCTGCATTTATGTATACACTTTGTCACCTTTTGACTTCAGTCTCCATGCTCTGAGACACGCCTGTGGTGTGGTGATGACTCAACACACACAAATGGCTTCCTAGTTCTCATCTGGATCACCCACTCTGCTGCTTTCCTTTGAAAATAACTACAAATTTAAGGAGCTCTGGTAGCATATTGGTTACAAATAGGTCTACTAATCTCAAGACCAGCAGTTCAAAACTACCAGCTCTTCTGCCGGAGAAAGATGAGACTTCTGGATGCTATAAAGGTTTATAGCCTCAGAAACGACACTCAGGGTTGCTATGGGTCAGAAACAACTCTACAGCACACCATCACTGCCACCACAAATTTAAAGCAAATGTGAAAATGGAGATATAAAATGTATCTAGACCCTTGTCAAACTCCATGCTTTATTTAATTTGTCACCTTTACAATTTACCGCAATTCCTACTTTAATTTATTCCATAAACATTACATAAACTAAAGTGGCCCCCTAATCCTTGTAGCCTAACAACACAATGGTCTTATATATTCCTCTTCTGAATGTGATTGCTGAAGAGTTGAAACAAAACCTGAAGAAATAATTCAAATGTTCTTTGATGCCTCAAGATATCAAATCCCCTGACTCCTCTGACACTAACTGGGCATTTTATTTATGTGGACTCTGGTCTGTTACTGGCAGCTGCCATGAAAAGAACTGGGCAGAGAGGCCTTCTGAGGCCAGATTGAATGTAGGGCCACTTAGTGAACAAAGATTCTTCAGTTACTGAAATTGAATAACTCTTACTTTCTTGAAAGCAGATAAAAGGATAGCAGATTCCTAGAGTTTATGTAACATTGAAATAAGCATTTGAAAATTGCAATATCAAGTCATTTTTCTCAAGCTTTTCAGCTTTGTCTCCTGTTAAAGAGTATACTGAACTGTTCCAGGGATGTAGTGAATAAAAAGAGAGCCCTTCCTCATACACCCTTCATTAGAGGGGAAGGCAGTAACATCTTCAACTGGTCTGGTCCCTGAGGCATAGCTGGACTTGATTATTGAGATTGGAAAGGATTCTGAAGTGTAGGTCAGAGGTTGTGGGAAAGGGTCTGGGGAATGAACATAATTCTTAAGACATGGTCAGAGAATGAACCAGCATTTGGAAATCTCTTAAGGAACAGATGACTAGAGCAGAGTCCAGTGAAGTGGCCAGATTTGGAGATTGGGTTACAGAAAGAAGGAGCCAAAAGCAGATTGACAGGAATGGATGTCATGCCTGAACTCCCAGCCCGGATGCGCCTGTTCAGATTTGAGGCCAGGTGGAGTAAACAAGATGGTTTACTCACAGCTGTTCTTCATAAATCCATATGCACTCTCTAGTCAACATACTCCACCACACATCCTAGGGAGCCTTTGTAACCACTGGTAGCTGGATGTCAGCTCTCAGTTGCCCTCTTTGTACATGTGAGCAAGAAGCACTTCCATGATTGTTGACAAAAAGTTACTCTCAAAATGTAGTTTATAAGTTTAACATTTGAGCATATTGTTTTGTTGATGGTAATGAATTTCTTCCTTAAAATGATATTTGCATAAGAAAATAAACTGCTAAGGAAAGGTAAAAATGCTGGCCATTGTTCTACTCAATGAGTCACAGTTACAGGCAGAGCCCTTGGAGCTGCCCCACCTCTGGTCTTTTGCCTGGGAATCAACTCCAGAAGGTGAGCTAACTTCTGAGCTGGAAGGTGAGCAACTTTGGAAGCTATCTGGTGACTCGTGGTATGCCATTTTCCTATATATCCAACACCCAAGGTTGTCTGTCAACAGGGGAAACTGCTGGATAATGGAAGAAATACCTCCCAGGGAACAATTGGGGAAAGAGCATTTTCACACCATAATATGGAGCTCCTTTGTGATCTGGTTTTTATTTACTTTTTATTCAATTCATTCAGCAAATATTTATTGGGAGTTTACTGACTTGGGTATTAAATGCAGTGAATAAAAATAGATTCCTTCCTCATATACCTTTCAATGAGAATCAGATAATCAATTACACACACACACACACACATGTGATGTAATTACCACCATGTTTCAAAAGAAAGAGATCTGATGCAATGAAAACACAAAATAGGGGTTTTGACCTAATTAGGAAAGGAGCCCTGGTTGTGGTTGTTGTTGTTATGTGCCATAGTGTCAGTTTGGACTCATGATGGTTGTGGTGGTGGTGGTGGTTATGTGCCATGGAGTCGGTTCCAACTCATAGCGGCCTGGCACAGGCTTTCCAAGGCAGTAAATCTTGATGGGAGCATAAAACCTCATCTTTCTCCTGAGTAACAGCTGGTAGTTTTGCACTGCTGATCCTGAGGTTAGCAGCCCGACTCGTAACCACTATGCTACCAGAGCTCCTTGATCTGACTCATAGTGACTTGTATAGGACTTTCAAGGAGCAGTTGGTATGGTTAGCAGTCCAGTGCTTGTCCTACAATACCATACCACGAACCCGTATGGAGCAAAGGTTAAATAGCTGGGTTTCTAATCAAAAGGTTAGAAGTTTCAACTCAGCAGCCACTCTGGGAGAAAGATGAGGCAATGTGTTTGCATAAATATTACAGCCTTGGAAGCCCTACAGGGCACTTCTCCTCTGTCCTGTAAGAGTCGATGGAAGATCAGTGGATTAGGGGTTGGGTTGGGAGCTGGTTAGAAAGGTCTGGGCAGGCTTCCAGGATACAGCTGGAATTTGACAGAAAAGTAAGAAGAAAAAGAAGAGGTCCCAAGCAGAGGAAACAGCCAGAGAAAAAAAATTCCTCAACCTTTCTCGGTGTTGAAACTCATATACATTATTTCTCCTGCTATTAACCCTCTTCTACTCTTATCCTCACCCATTTCTCTTTCCTAACTCCTGCTCATTCTTTTTGTCACCATTTAGTTATCACTTCCTGTGGAAAATCTTCCCTGAGTAGCCAGAGAGCCTGGTTTAGATGCTTTTCAGTGCTTATCACTATAATAGTTGTTTCTGCCTCTATCTTCCTTGTTAGGTCGCAAGTTCTTTGAGTCAGAGACTAAGCTTTATTCAGGATATCCCCAGTGACTACCACAATGCATTGAGTTATTACTCAATGAATATTCAAAGAAGAGTTGAAAAGAGAGAGGGATGGAGGAAGGATAGGCTGTATAAGTCAGTTCAGGGTAGTAGTAATAATGATTGTTGTTGTTAAGTGCCATTGAGTCAGTGCCAACTCATAGAGCTCCTGTATAGGGTTTGTGATTTTGAACTGCCAACCTTTTAGTTCAAACCAACCTTGCTATCCAGTGTTTATCCTACAGCAATGCACCAGGACTCCAGTAATAATGATTGTTGTTGTTGTTAAATGATGTCAACTCAGGTTTGGCTCATAGCCACCCTGCATAGGGCTTGCAATGAGTGGCTGGTGAGTTTGAACCACTGACCGAAAGTTCAAATCAACCTTGAAGTCCAGCACATTAAACCACTGTGCCACACCAGGGCTCCAGTAATAATAATAGCTAACACATATATGTCACTTACTATATGAGGGTAAAAAGTATTGCTATAAAACCCTAGAAACCTATATGAAACAAAAAATATCAAAATGTGATGCAATTGTTCCTAGACATATCCTCCATATGGGTGTATACACTTCTGAAGTCAGTGTTTTTATCTCTTGAATTCTCCTCCAAAGAATTCTATGCGTTTTGATTTATACTATGTCAAAACAGCAGTCTTGGCATCCTTGTTGTTGTTGTTATGTGCCATCAAGCCAGTTTTGAAATCTTTATGGGAGCAAAAAGTCTCATCTTGCTGTAGCAGAGCACTGGTGGGCTCAAGCCGCTGATCTTGTAATTCGAAGTCCAGTGCTTATACTGCAGCCACCGTACTCCCTTTTAAGGCCATCCTGTGGTTATTGTTGTTAGGTGCCATTGAGTTGGTTCCAACTCATGGCGACCCGACATAGGGTCTCCCAGGAACAGCTGGTAGGTTTGCACTATCAGCCTTGCAGTTAGCAGTCCAGTGCTTATCCTACGGTGCCACACCAGGTCTCTTTTGGCATCCTTTGTTGTTGTTATTAAGTGCTGTCAAGTCGGTTTCGACCCATAGCGACCCTGTAGAGAGTTTCCAAGGCTATAAATCTTTACGGGAGCAGAAAGTCTCATCTTTCTCCCTCAGAGCAGCTGGTAGTTTCGAACTGCTGACCCTGAGGTTCGCAGCCCGATTCGTAACCACTATGCTACCAGAGCTCCTTAAGGGACTCAAATTGTGCTCTTTTTCAATGTTCTTTGAGTTTGGGGAATAAAAAGAAGTCTGAAAGAACAAGATCAGGGTTTTTAGATAGATGGGGTAAGGTTTCCTCCCCAAATTCTCAAATGACAGCCCTTGCTACCCTGGAAGAGTGACCAGGTACACTGGTTCCTTGGTGCAATTTTCCTGACTTTTTCTCACCAAAATAGTTTTCAATTTTCTTATAACTTCTTCCTAATAAGCCCCTGTGGTCATCCTGTGTCCTTTGAGAAAATCTATTTAGGTTACCTCTTTGAGATCCAAAACAATAGTCACTATAACCTTCTGAGTGGACCATTCTGCCTTCAGTTCAACTGGCCCAGCAGACCACTATGAAGCCATTGTTTTGATTGGGTCTTTGTTTTGCAGGCACCCTAAGGAATTCTGGTGTGGCACTGTGGGTTAATGCACTGGACTCCAAGGTTGGTTTGAACCAAAAGGGCAGCAATTCAAGCTCACCAACCACTCCTTAGAAACCCTATACAGGGTAGTTATGAATTGGAACCGGCTCGATGGTACTTAACAACATACAACAAGGAGACTAAGAGAAGCGTATTACTGAGAGAACTTGTCTGCAGAAGCCACTGATACTGTGTAAACATTTTGTTTGGAAAAGACCAATACATGTATGCATACTATTCTAAGAACTTTAATATTTTATTTAATAATTTTTTATCTCAGCAAGCCGATGAGGTGAATATTATCATTTTTTCTTTTACTGAATGTCTTGAAAACTTCAATTTCCTTGTCTGCAATAGTGAGATAATAATACATACTTCATAAAATGTGTAAGAATTATAGTAAATTAGCATAGTGTCTCTGCTGGAACTATCATCTGTATTAAAACTTTACCAGGGCAAATGTCAGGGACTAAAGTCCTGGTTCAGAAGACTCCAAGCTTGTAGGGAAGAAGAATGGTCTTGATCCTGAAGACACTCAGTAGAGCAGGGGAAAAAAAGAAAAAAAGAAAATAAAATATATATATATATATATACATGTTGTTGTTATGTGCTGTGGAGTTGGTTCTAACTCATAGCGACCTTGTACAGAGTTTCCGAGGCTGTAAATCTTTATGGGAGCAGAAAGCCTCATCTTTCTCCCATGGAACAGCTGGTAGTTTCTAACTGATGACCCTGAAGTTAGCAGCCCGATCCGTAACCACTATGGAGCTCTCGTAGCATAATGGTGTGGAGTCCTAGTGTAGTGCTTTGGGTGTCAGACTGCAAAGTCATTTGAACTGCAAGGTCAGTGGTTCAAGCTCACCAGCTACTCCATGGAAGCCCTATATAGGGTTGTTATGGCTTGGAATCAACTCTATGGCACTTAACAACAACTATCTATATATAGGCAGACTCTTACTGTTGGTAAAATCCCTGTTGAGAGCAGGAACCAATCCTGCCCTGCCTGCTACTTGCCCATCCCTAGCAACTTGCAGAGGAGAGGCCCACACAGGAAAGCATGGAGCAAGATTTGTTTGCTATGGACACCTGACTCTCTTAATTTTAGACATATCCTACAGTAGCTGTGTGTAGAATACTTACACACAAAGATAAGAGAGAAAGAAGATTCTTAGAATAATTGGATAACTGAGAAAGATATCATGAAAAACAATGGCGTTTGGAGTCTTTCAGAAAGTGGTATCATTCTAGCACTGTAATAATACTTGCATAGCCTTGGAAACTCTGTACAGGGTCGCTATAAGTCGGAACCGACTCCACGGCACTTAACAACAACCTTGAACAGGTTACTTATACTTTCTTTTTGTCACCTCCAATATAGATATAATAAAACTTGTGATTCAATAAATTTACTTTCATCTCCCATTGACTCATTTTCATAATCATTCTGAGAATCTGTTTCTTCATTTGAGAAATGGGAGTAAAACTTATACCCACATCAGGGAAGTGAAATTTAAATGTTAATTATACTCTAAAACATTACATAAATATTAAGGGTTTTTAATTAGTCATAATGCCCCTTAGAAGCCAGGGTGGTGAGACTTTGTATCTCATATTTTTGGCATGTTGTTAGGAGGGACCAGTCCTTGGAGATTTTCCCATCATGCTTGGTAAAATGGAGGGTCAGAGAAAAAGAAGAAGACCCCCAATGAGATGGATAGACATAATGGCAGCAGCAATGGACTCAAGCATAGCAACGATTATGAGGTTGGCGCAGGACCAGGGAGCGATTTGTTCTGTTGTGCACAAGGTTGCAATGAATCAATACGACTTGATGGTGCCTAACAACAACAAAAACAGCAGTCATAAGATAGTTGTGAGGGCTACTTATACCAGTTCCTGTGATAAGTATGGAGAAACAACGGAAGGCTGACTGAGGTGTGGCCCTACCCTCAGGAGAGCGATGCAGGCAAGGAGAGGAATCCAGGCTTCTGTCTGCTCCACAAAGAAGAGGCAGCAAGGCTAGAGGGAAAGGCATCTGTGGGCTGCAGAGGCAGCCAAGTTCCTGGCCCCAGGCACTCCCTGGAGGATATCTGATGCCGTCTCCACAACCATCAGCTGGAGCTTGTCCAGACTACCTTGCCCCAAGGCCCTAGGGACAGGGCTACAGGATGGATTTCTAAATCTTCAAAATAAACAGACACAGGGAATTTCAAATCAAACACAAATGATTTGAGGGAAGTAGCTTCATTGACTGACGGAGGAAGATGTGTAGGATGAGAAGAGGAAAATCGCTAACCATAGATTTCTGATAGTCAATTAAAAGTGAATTGAAAAAGGAAAAAAAAAAAAAAGTGAATTGAACCACCCAGTTATCCTGGTTTTTAAGCTGAATCAGACAGGCATGCACTTTCAAGCTTCTTTTGTCTTAGTTTCCCTCTTCCTTCTGCTGAGAGGAGAGAAAATGAGTAAGGCAGGGGAAGGCTTCTTACCTAACCATGAGTTAGGAAGAAGCTCAGCCACAGGACAGGCAAGTATGACTTTGCCTAGAGAAAGAAGACTTGTAGAGGCAGATCCCAGGTAGATCCACCCCGGATTTTGCAAAAAAAAGCACCTCCTTCATCGCAAATTCTAAGACTTCCAAGCTCAAGAAGGAATCTGTTTTCTCACTGACACCCTGGCATAATGTACGCAGCAGGGCCAGAGTGAGTAAATCAACGCCTTCGCTAAAACATGACTTACAGGGATGTTGTAGGTCCTGTCTGCAGCCTGAAGTTCATGACTCTTTTGGTTGCCCTAAATCCAGAACTCCTACTCCTGGGAGCCCGTGTGCAGCTTCAAGATAATGGGTATAATGGATTACTTGTGGCAATTAATCCTCAGGTATCCGAGGATCAGAACCTCATCCCAAACATTAAGGTGAGTGACTTAAATATATTAAAACAGTATCATTATCCCATTAGAACAGACCTCTGGTGGTTGTGTGCTGACCTATCGCCAACCTGTATTGGGCTCACCAGAGCAGAAAGCCTCATCTTTCTCCCACGGAGCAGCTGGTAGATTCAAACTACTGACCTTAGGGTTAGCACCCCAGCTCGTAAGCCACTATGCTACCAGAGCTCGTTATAGAAAAAACTTGTAGTCCTCTTTTAAAACTTACCTTGCCTGGTTTGCAGCTTAGCAGGAGAGAGAACAGCATTTGTTAAACATAGTGCCAAAAGTTGCAATTATGGCCAAGCAAATTTGTTACCTAGTTCCCAGTTGTCTCAGCTCATAGACAGTGATCTAGTCCTCTTCTTTTTGTTGGCTCTGGTAGCGAATGGGGCTGAGAACCGCAAGGTCAGCAGTTTGAAACTACTAGCTGTTCCGCGGGAGAAAGATGAGGCTTTCTGCTCCGGTAAAGATTTACAGCCTCGGAAACCCTGTACAGGGTTGCTATGAGTCAGAACCGACTCCATGGCACATAACAACAACAACCACCACTTTCTTTTTAAGCTATTTTGTTGTCTTTCATTGATGTTTTTGGAGTAGTAACTTAAAAACATATATAACAACCCAGTGTCAGTAACAACGCCAGATATTTGATTGGAATAAGTACAATGGTGGTAGTGGTGTTGATGTGCGGTGTAGTCGGTTCCGACTCATAATGACCATGTACAGAGTTTCCGAGGCTGTAAATCTTTACGGGAGCAGAAAGCCTCATCTTTCTCCAGCACAATAGTGCTTATTAAAATCCTGTAGTCTCCATCCTGAGGGGAAGAATTCCCAGAAAGGAAGGATGAGATTCTCTGTGGAGAGCCACAGAGCAAAATTATTTTCTTTTCTTTACCTGGATATTGTATAAAGTAATTGACTGCCTTTTAGCTTAACAGGGAGGATCACAGATCCATTAGTTAAGAGCGTCTTTGGTTTTGTTTCAGGAAAGCCAGTATCATCCTAAGGTGTGGTCTTGAATATGCCCACAAGGGTGATGTGAATTTAAAAGGCTTTCATTAAAATGGGGAAATCCTATAGACAAGCCCAGACATACAATTTAGTATTCTAAAATATCTTCTATATCAGCATTACAAGTTTATTTTGCTCCTAAATCTTCCCAAAGGCTAATGTATTCTCTAAAAGAAATGTTTCCTTCAAAATATTTCAATTTTTTAATTATAACTTATTCAGTTATAACCAGAAAGCCAAGCATGAATGAATGGCTTACGCTTACAAAATAAACTTTTCTTTTGTCTGGCAATAGGAAATGATAAGTGAAGCTTCTTTTTACCTATTCAATGCTACCAAGAAGAGACTGTTTTTCAGAAATGTGAAGATTTTAATACCTGCCACATGGAAAGCTAACAACTACAGCAAAGTAGAACAGGAATCGTATGAAAAGGTAAGATCCAGGGCTCTATGAAATGAGCTTAACTTGAATTCAGCATGTAAAAACAACTAAAATATATGGTGTTTGACTTTATAAGTGAGAACTTAAGGAAAAACAAATCAATATATAAGCACTGTCGCTGCTGCTGCATGCTGTCAAGTCAGTTCTGACACAACAGTGAACCTGTGTAGGGTGTCCGGGAGTCCTGACGTGGAGCTGTAAGGTAATGCGCTGGACTGCAAAATGGATTTGTACCTCAAGGTCTGCGGTTCAATATCACCAGCTGCTCCTTGGAAACACTACACAGGGTCGCTATGGCTTGGAACCAGCTCACTGGAACGTAACAGCAACAACAACATTGAGTTTCTGAGGCTATAAATCTTTAAGGAAGCAGAAAGCCTAACCTTCCTCAGGCAGTGTGGCTGCTGGATTCCAACTACTGAGTTTGTGGTTAACAACCCACTATGCTACCAGGGATCCTAAGTAATATTACTGGGCAGATTCTTATTCACAAAGTATATGGAAATACAATAAATGAGTATAAATTATGGAATAAAAAATAAGTAAAATTCTTTGGCCCTAGTAGCTTCTCAGATCTTATTACTTTGTAACTTATAGTTTCCTTCCTAAAATGTTTGATTAAGGGCCAAGCATTAATTTTATCCCACTAAGTATGAATTGTGGAGTCCTGGTGTGGCACTGTGGGCTAATGCGTCAGACTGCAAAGTCGTTTGAACTGCAAGGCTGGTGGTTCAAGCTCACCAGCTGCTCCTTGGAAACCCTGTGCAGTGTCGCTATGGGCCAAAATCGACTCACCAGCACTTAGCAACAACAACAAGAAGTATGAATTGTAAAGGTAAATAATTGCAGTTATGACTATCTTCATTTAACATCCAGCCAGGGGCAATAAACATGCATGTCCAGACAAACGTAATCTACCCACTTACGTAAAAATATGACTAGCTTCCCATGCCAAAGGATAAATTAACAGAATTTCACATTAGCCTAACTCCAGGATGCAGTTTTAAAGAGTTTAAGAAAAGAAGAAGAAAGACAAGAAGGGCAAACAGGATAAGCAAGATAAGGGATGGGTAATTTTCCTTTTCCAATCAAAATGAACTTAACCCAAAGTAGTTTGGTAAACCGCAGATCACCGTTAAACATCCATCATAATGTCTGACTTATACTGATAAACATTCTGTACATAAATGTTAAATAAAGTTTACAAATAGCGTAGTCAATTACTGTGAACTAAGAGTCAATTATAGCACCAAGAGTAGAGACATTGAGAATTTCGGGGCTTCAGCAATGGAGCAGCTTCAAGATCTATCTATAAAACTATAGCTGAAGCAAAGCAACAGAAAGCATATGGTTATGATTCTCCTTATTTTTTTCTGAAATTTTAAGTCATTGTTTTAAATATTAGCTCTCCTCTGAGATTATCACAGAAATTAAATGATACAGCAATCTAGATGCACATCTCCGTGCCTGAAGGAGTAAACCACCACCAGACACTGTTGAGTGGGCTCCAACTCATGATGACCCTGTATGAGTCAGAGCTGTGTGCCAGAGGATTTTCAATAGCTGATTTTTCAGAAGTAGATCTCCAGGACTTTCTTCCTAGGCACCTCTGTGTAGACTCCAAGCTTTCACACTTACCACTAAGGGACTTGGAAGGAGTCAGAGAGATACCTAAAAATACCTATTAGGACAAGACTAAAACATTTGTTAATGCTTGGTGGTAAAGGTAGAGCATATAGGGAAAGCAGGATAGGCTGGGTAGAGTTTTAATGTTTAGTTTCAACTGTGTGTCAGGTACTTTATAGTTATTAAGACATTTAATTCTCACACACTATAAAAATTCATTCACTAAATATCCTGTACTAGCTTATAACATTTCCATACCAAAGTCATGGGGAAATTAACATTATTTTGGTTTTTTCATTTATTTTTACTATATTCTGCATATAGCACTTAAATTGCCAATTATAGTACAATCTTTATCTATTGTAAAAAATTTTAAATGTACTTATGTACTGGTTTTCCCTTGTAGCATGTTATTTGTGTGTGTGTGTGTGTGTGTGTTTATACTTTATTAATTTTTTTTTTATGTCACTCTTGTTCCTTGGAAACATCTGTAGTATTATTAATCTTCTGACATTTTCTTGTATTTTAAGGATAAGAGCCTCTAGTACATTAAATGCCCAAAAAAATCCATTATCAGTGATTGAAAGTTTATATGTAACCAAGAAACCATAATCATCTCTCGAAAGAGAGTAGTAATGTCAGTGAAGTGTTCTTTGTGTCTGTATTGATGTGGAATCCTGGTGTAGCATTGCAGAATGATTCGTTCAATTGCAAAGTCGGTTTGAACCACAAGG
>NW_006408520.1:31166122-31176122 GCF_000296735.1 Chrysochloris asiatica | reverse complement strand
ATTTTTTGACTTCTTGCTTTTTAATACATTTTGTCCATCTCTCAATAAGCATTCATATTCCCTTATTTAAAAATGTTTTAGGCTGAACTGTGAGCCACAAACGCACCCCTGTCTTCACTTCTTCATCAGAGGTGAATCTTTGTCCTCGAAGGGCTGCTTTCAGGGTGAGCAAACAGGTGAAAATCCAATGGAACAAGATCAGGACTATAGGGAGGATGCTTTATCACCTCAAAATGAAGTTTTTGCAAAGTGTCAAGTCTGTGGGCAGAGGTGTGCAGGCATGCATTGTCATGCAAGATCACAATTCCCCTAGATAGCAGTCCTCTATATTTAATCCAAAGTTTAGGCTTCAGTTCTTCAGTGAGCATCTCACTGTAACTAACACTGCTGATTGTTGAACCTTTTTCTTGATAATGGTACCATACTGATCCTTGAGAATCCCAGAAACTATAAGCATCAATTTTCCAGCTGAAGGTTGACTTTTGAACTTTTCTTGGTTGGCCATTGAAGATGTTTCCATTCCATGGTCTGCTATTTATTCTGATTCCTAGTGATGAAACCATATCTTGTTACCAGTAAAGATTTACTTCAGAAACTTTTACCTTCCTTCGAGTATCGGTCCAAATTTTGTTTGCAGATGTCCATGTTCACACCTGCATAGCACTGACCTTGAATGGAAAGTACTAATCAGACAGTGCAGCCAACAGAAGTTTTAACCTAACCAGAGTGCAGATAATTTTTGATTCACATCATGTGTGTGTGTGTGTATGTATATATATACAACAAAAGCAATATATACATGTACACACACTTATACACATATATATGTTTTTATATATTATCTGCATAATGTGTATGTATTTGTTGTTGTTAAGTGCCTTCCAGTCAATTCTGAATGATCGCGAGCCTACATAGGATACCTGAGGAACAGTGAGTTTGAAGCATTGACCTTGTGGTTGGCAGTCCAGTGCTTATCCTAAAGCCCCCACAATATTTATATATGTGTGTATACATGTGTGTGTATTTCAAATTCTACCTTCATGGCATTTTTTAAAAGTTTTTAAATTGGAGTATAATTGCATGCAGTAAAATGCACCATTGTTAAGTGTAAAGTTCAAAGTATTTTTAACTATTTATAGTGTTATGCCCTCATTTCACCAATATCTCAGTCAAGATATAGAATATCATGAGGTTGTTTTTTTTTTGTTTTGTTTTGCTTTTTAATTTAGGCAAATGTCATTGTGGCTCACTGGTATGGGACACATGGTGATGATCCATATACCCTACAGTACAGAGGATGTGGGAAAGAGGGAAAATACATTCATTTCACTCCTAATTTTCTACTAAACAGTGATTTTACTGCTGGCTATGGACCACGAGGTAAGTTCAATCAATGAAGAAATCACCACTGAACAGTACAGTTTACAATATTCTGTGTTTGGTCACTGGGTAGTATAAATGATTTGCACTCAGGAGTCCAGGTGTGGCTCTGTGGTTTAATGTGCTGAACTGCAATGTTGGTTTGAACCACAACGTTGGCCATTCAAACTCACCAGCCACTCCTTGGAAACCCTATATAGGGTCGCTACAGGTCAGAACTGACTCAATGGCACTTGACAACAACAATAACAGTAGCCTAAAGCTTAGCAGTTTGAGCCACCAAGAAGCATTGTGAAAGAAAGATTTGGTATTCTACTTCCATAGGATTAAAGTCAAGAGATTCCAATGGAGCAGTTCTACTTGGAATGTATGCTTTCACCATGAGTAGAACCAACTTGAAAGCAACAGGGCTAGGGTGTTTGTGTTTGTTTTTGTTTTTGGTGTTTAGTGCTAAAAGAAACTTAAAGTATCTGAAAGCTCCAAGGATTTGACATTTTCATGAGGCGATGGGTCACATGCCCATGAAAAGATGGCAAACAATGTGGGCCAGGAAAAGGTACACTCCAGATGAGTGGTCCAGATGGAATATACTAGAAGTAGTCAGTGAACAGAAAGACCACTTTGAACTAAAAGTGGCCAGTAGTAGGGGAAAGTGCTGAAATACACATCAGGGTTGGGATATTGAGAACCTTAAATACTCAAATTAACAGGTTACCACTGAAGTTTGGTAAGCACACGAGTGACATCATCAAAGTAGTGTTTCAAGAAGATTAATCTGACTGTGTATATAAGACAGATGAATTAAGTAGAAACTGGATGTTGTTGCTGTTTCTGTTAGGTGCCTTACAGTCGGTGTGGACTCATAGTCACCTTATGCACAACAGAACAAAACACTGCCCAACCCTATGCCAATGTCACTATCGTTCCTCACTGCTGTCACTGTACGTCTTCCTCCTTTTCACTGATCCTCCACTTTACCAAGCATGGTGTCCTTCTTCAGGGACTGGTCCCTTCTCATCATATGTCTGAAATATAAGAAACAAAGTTTGGATACCAAAATCTGGATCCCAGAAGAATCATTAGGAGCAGGGCAGCTATGAGACCATCAGTTGCTGAGCACAGGTGGAGGTAGTGAGAATGAGAACATCAGTTAATAAGAATAATGAGCATTTCCAATGTGTTATTTTTTACTCTAAGTAATGAGAGATATTCCAGAGGGAAAAGAACAGAAAAAAAGAGGGAAACAGAGGTCTGAGCTGCTAGAGAGTGAAATCCAAGGGGTGTGGACTGCATGAAGGCATGCCTCAAGTGTTAGTCAGAAATAGAAGGAGCAAATTTACAAGAGAGAGCCACAAGTCTGGATTTAGACAAGTTAATTGTAGAAAGGCCCAGCCTGTGATGGAGCATGGATGGCTGGGGTTTAGGAGGGAAGTCAGAGCCACATTGTCTTCCATAGAAAAGACTGGTATTTAGTGACCAAGATCTGAGAGAGAAGTTGCAGTGAGGAAAGATTAGCAGGTCAAACTCTAACTGCTCCATACTTAATTTTTTTGTTTTTAATTTCAATATACAGTGGTGGTGATGGTGGTGGTGTGCTCTCAAGTCAGTTCTGACTCATAGTGACCCTGTAGAGGGTTTCCTAAGCTGTAAATCTTTACGGGAACAGAAAGTTTCATCTTCCTCCCATAAAGTCATTGGTGGATTCGAACAGCTGACCTAGCGATTAGTAGCCTAACATGTAACCCACTACACTACCAGGGCTTCTTCAACATACGCCTTTCAAATGATACTTTCCTTTCTACCCCCACTTAAGTGTATATAGATCTTGTTATGTTGTGTATAGAGGAACACACTCTATATAACACATTTTATAAAATATTTTACAAGAATTCTACATAAACTGATTTTTCGCTAATAGTCATGGGGTGCTGATAGTCTCTGCCCAAGAAAATTACTTCATTAGCACTTCTGAAATCCATGAGTAGGCACAAATATTTCCTTAACACTTTCAGCTTGGATGGTTCCCCTCCCTTTCTTTGTCCTAAGGATTAAAAATTACGCAATATACCACAGAATGAGTCAATTTAGAAAACACTTCTTGAGTTCCCAGAACTTAAAAGCATTCAGAGGAAAGAAAAAAAGGAAGAAAGGAAGAAAAGACAGAGAGCCACCCTGTTGGGAGGGAAGTAAGTCTGGAAAGTTTTTACGGAGAAATAAGTTTTGCTTTGAACTTTGAAGGAAATTTAAGATTTGAAGCAAGACAGAGAAAGTTACACAGTACTTGATGGGGAGGATGGGTTACTTTGAGTTATGTTGGAGATGAGGCAAATCAGGTATAAAATAAAAGAGAAAGGACCAGCAAAGCTAGAGAGGGGGTACTATGATCTTTTCTGCTCCTCCTCCCTCCTAACCCCAGTGTGCCAGTCATTGTTCTAGATAAGAGAATTGCCTATAAATGAAAGCAGGTTACGAATCAGGCTGTGAACCACAAGGTCAGCAGTTCGAAACTACCAGCTGCTCTGTGGGAGAAAGATGAGGCTTTCTGCTCCCGTAAAGATTTATAGCCTCGGAAATCCTGTTCAGGGTCGCTGTGGGTTGGAACTGACTCGACAGCACTTAACAACAACAACAACATACATGAATAACAGATTAAAGGAGAAGGTAGTTTGCTTTTTTGATTTGCCTTTTTTTTTGCTTGCTTTTCCAAACTCTGAACTTAGAAACTTATCTGAAGCTAAATAAGAACCTGTTCGGCAGGTCATCCGAGAAATTAAAGGATGTGGCACTCCTCATTAGCTTCGAACAGATATGCAACACATAAAGCACTGGTTTGCATTTACAAGATTAAACATTGTCTCTTTCATGATGGTAGAGAATGGAGTAGGAGGAGATGAAAAAGGGGCCAGGGAGAGAGAATCAAATTTCAATTCTTTGAAATTATAGTGTATATTCAAGTTGACTTCAATAAATTCATGGGAAAAATTCCTGTATCGTTTCATTTATATATCCAATGATACTACATATTTATTGCTTAGCAATTCCCATCACTGAGATGAAGAACTCAATAGCTTTCTCTTCCACAGGTAGAGTGTTTGTCCACGAATGGGCCCATCTCCGTTGGGGTGTGTTTGATGAATATAACAATGAGAAACCACTCTATATAAATGGACAAAATCAGATTAAAGTGACAAGGTTAGTACTTTTCTCATCTTTAAAAGTCATTTATTTATTTGACTTTAAATTTATAATGGTGACTAAGACATAGATGATAGGAAGAGATCATTTCAGTTTTTAAACTTTTATTGCATTTTTAAAAAATTGTAAATTGTTGTTATCTTAAAATTGTTGTTAAGTGCCATCAAGTCATTTCTGACTCACAGCAACCCTGCATAAGGTTTCCTAGGAGTGGCTGGTGATTTTGAACCAAGCTGACCTTGTGCTTATCCTACAGTGCCACATATATACATATATAGACTGCAAGGTCAATTTGAACCACAAGGTTGGTGGTTCAAGCTCTCCAGCTGTTGCTCAGAAATCCTATACAGAGTCACTACAAGTCAGAACCAACTCAACAGCACTTAATGATAACACACACACACATATATGTATATATAGAGAGAGCAAGTCCTGGTGTGATGCTGTAGGATAAGCACTGGACCACAAAGTTGGTTTGAACTGCAACTTTGACAGTTCAAACTCACCAGTCATTCCTCAGAAACCTTATAAAGGGTCGCTGTGAGTCGGTACAAACTCCATGGCACTTAACAACATACATATATAGTTGCATAGTCTTTCTTTATATGATGTACTGTAATTTATCAAATATTTTATTATCAATAATACTGCACATCACATATGTCATTTCTCATGTATGTGGGAAACTATCTTTCTATTGAATAGCTTTCAAGAATTCCTGGATCAAATGGTACCTTCAACCATCATTTTGGTAAATATTGACAGGTTTCTCTCCTCAAGGTTGTGCTGTTTTTCACTCCCACCAACAGTGATTAAGATTGCTTAGTTAGGAAGGAATCCTTTTAAATACAACCATTACATGTTTATTCTCTTCTTACCCTGATAACCAGTGGGAAATGAGCTCAGTAGAGCACCAAGTAGCATATGCCATTTATGTCTCCAAAAATTCTTCTTGATTGCCTGGGATCTTTTGCTTTCACCATGATTAATTTCAATAACTCTTGGCAATACAGAATCCCTTCATCCATATCAAATACTTTAAAAAATACAGTAAGACTTATATAACATATTACTATAACAGGTAAATGTATAAAAATCAAAGTTTATTAGTGGTTATCGGGATACTTGGTAGTGCTGTGGGTTAGGTGTTGGGTTGTTAAACTCAAGCATAGTGGTTCAAACCCACATGCTATTCCATGGGGAAAAGATGAGACTGATCTCACAAAGATTTCCAGTCTCATAAATATACATATACTAGACTCCTGATGTGGTGCTATAGGATCAGCACTGGACTGCAAGGCACAAGGTCGGCAGTTCAAACCCACCAGCTGCTCCTCAGAACCCCTATACAGGGTTGCTATGAGTTGTGACTGACTCGATGGCACTTAACATGAGTTGGAATCAATTTGATGGCAGTAGACTTGGTTAACAAGGATGATCAGAGGAAGAAGGAAGGGAAGACATATGCTTAGGGGACACTAAGCTTCTGTTAAGGGTGATAGAAAGATAAGGAACAATGAATGTTGATGGCTGAACAACATGATGAACACAAACTATGTCACTGACACGTGCCTGTGAAGGCGATAGAAATGGCAAGTGTTTTGTCACCTATATATTTACTATACAAATACACAGAAATACAGTGAAGTTGTTGTTGTTAAGTACCGTGGAGTTGGTTCTGACTCATATTGACCCTGTACAGGGTTTCCGAGGCTGCAAATCTTCACTGGATCAGAAAGCCTCATCTGTATCCCACGGAACAGCTGGTAGTTTCGAACTGCCAACCTTGAAGTTAACAGCCCACTACGCCACCAGAGCTATGTCTAAATTACAAAGATTTCTTAATACAGTTGTTCAAAAGTATTTTGTTTGTTTCAAGGATTCTAGTAAGCTAGAGTACTTGAAACAAATTATTACATAAACTAGTGAAAAAGAAACAAGTATTTCTAAAATAGAACCAATTTCTTTTTTCTATTTTAGGTGTTCATCGGACATCACAGGCACTTTTGTGTGTGAAAAGGGCCCTTGCCCACAAGAGAACTGTATTATTAGTAAACTTTTCAAAGAAGGTTGCATGTTCATATATAATAGCACGCAAAATGCAACTGCATCGATAATGTTCATGCAAAGTTTATCTTCTGTAAGTATGGCCTTGGGATGACAAACATCTACAAGAGTCCTTCTCTCAAGATAGACTGACATGTTTTAGCTATTTTACATAAGACTGTCCAATATATGTTAGAGTTTGGGGGTCTTGCAGTTCATCTAGTTCTTCTTTTAAAGATTAAAACAAACAAATGAACATCCCAAGATGATGCCACCTGTATAAAATGTGTTATTTACTTTCTAGGGAAGGTGATTTCACAAGGAAATCTCTGAAGACCACAAAATAAATCACTCATATGATAGTGTTCCTGTATCCTTTCAGAGGAAAATGTAATGAAAGGAATATAATAAATATAATAAATGAGAGAAATATTTCTCTCATTTGAGACCACAAACCATATTACATTTTCACTGCATTTCTTAATTCCTTTTCTTTGTTTTGCAAGAATTTAACAAGAAAGATTAGGCGTCACCAAGGAAAGTCAACTAACCTTTGTATTTCAGAGCTAAACCTTGTCAATATTCCCTGCTAACTGACAAGAGACAAGTATATGAATCCAGAACACCATTTTTTTTTTCTAATTAAAAAGAATATTCTAACTACATAGGTACTCAGTATTTGCATCCTCTGTCCAGTTCACTTTCTCTATAAAGGAAGCAACATGAAAAAGTGAAATTCTTTCTAGAAGTCTCCTCAAGAAGGATAATATACTCCGCAGGAAGCAGAAAGGAGGGACTTCAGTGAGTTCCGAGGTTGAATGACACCATGCGACCTGACCTAATACAGCTTTCCATCTTCACAAAAATCACACTTTGGGTCAACTTTCTCCATGAGGCTGGGATGTTCACTCCAGGCCTCCTATTAACCTTGCTTGTTTCCATGGCTGACCAATGCCTTTTGCATTGACACATTCTTTTCTAGATAAGTTTTTATCTTCAAATTTGGTTTTGGTCAAGCTAGCAATCATTCTGTAGTTTTTAGTGAGTGTTCGTATTTTTATGATTTGTGATCCATTATGTTTTTAAGTTATACCTTTAATATTTGAAGCCAACCTAATTCCTCATTTTTGATCCATGTTGTTTTTGACTAGGTACTATCTTTGTAATTCTTTGAAATATCTACTCTTTAATATCTTATCAGAAAAATTCCTTATTCTTCTAAGCATATTATGAAATGGAGGATAAAAAAAGCAAACAAAACAAAAACCCATGTTCTATTCCATCTCCTCAGCCTACTAAGAAATGCATGTGAACACTTTGAGGAGATAAGTTTCCTCTGATGAAATTAGAGATGGGCCTGCAGGGTCTCTAAGGTTTCTTATTGCTTTAAACTTCCACAGTCCTATCAGCAGAAAGTATTTACTCCTTATAAGATTGTGCTGTTTTTATTGTAAGGTGCCATCGAGTCAGTTCTGACTTACAGAGACCCTGTATAGCATTTCTGAGGAGCAGCAGATGAGTTTGACTTGACAGCCTTGTGGTTTGTAGCCCAGTGCTTATCCTACAGCGCCACACCAGGATTCCTGAAGCTTTATAGCCACTGGTAGTATCTGGAGTTGACTTTCTTTGCAATGCAAACTAGACTCTTAAAGCAAAAAGAGAGAAGAAAGCTAAACCTGCCTTGGAGTCGATTCTCCTCAGAAAACACAAAGTAGAACTATCCTACAGGGTTTCTGAGGCTGTAACTCTTTAAAGACGTAGACCACCTCGTCTTGCTACAGCAGAGCAGCTGGTGGATTTGAACTGCCATTCAATTAGCAGCACAATGCTTAGCCCACTGTGCCACCGGGGGGAGCTGGCACAGATTTAGCCTCACTATATGATTTATATCTATATTTTCATATGGGGGAAAATCAGGAAGTACATTTAAGTTGGTATTTCCTCATTCTGTTCTTACAGAGATCAATATTTGTTGCTACATCAGAATATGTGTACTGGTCAATAAAGGTGCAGCCGACACTAGATTCCTAACCAAGTGTTGACTGACCAAGATAAGATCTCCTGTGAAAAGTTCTGGGGTGTTTTCTTAACACAATAGCCTTCTGAGGAGGGTGGTCTTTTGTTTTTCTTAAACTAAGATATATATACACGTAGTCTGCTTTGTGTTATCCAAGTGCAAATAAACTTAAATGATCTCAGGACCATAATGGTGCTAGTATTTCATGGAAAGAGTGCCAAGGTTTATTGGTAAGCGCGATGTCATTCTTAATGTAAAGAATTATATTACTGGAAGTTTCTGATATCCTATCACTTCATCTCTCTTTTACTTTTAGTTTCTTAAAAATGAGAAAGTATGCTTAATATGGAAGAAGTGCCTTCCTACTCTAACATGTTTTGTCTTTTTCCAGGTGGTTGAATTCTGCAATGCTAGTACTCACAACCAAGAAGCTCCAAACCTACAGAACCAAATGTGTAGCCTCAGAAGTACGTGGGATGTAATCACAGAGTCTGCTGACTTTAATAACAGCGTACCCATGAGTGGAACTGAGCTTCCACCAACTCCCACATTCTCCCTTGTACAGGCTGGTGAGAAAGTGATCTGCTTAGTGCTGGAAGTCTCAAGCAAGATGGCTGAGGTAGTTAATATTTTGAATTGAAACGATTATAAGTCATTCATTCTCATTCTACCATTTTTAAAATTCTTAATGGTTTCGGGGTTGGTGAGGAGGCAAAATAGTTATGCAATCTTATTTTCTTGGGAATAGAAAAAAAAAAAAAAAAAGGAAATTCAGAATAGGGTACAGAAATGAGCTCATGCAAATAAATGAAAGCCCCAGATAAATCTTAACCATCACTTTAGGTACTAATTGCACACTTTTCCAATGTAGACCCTTTTCCAAAACTCTGACATATAACAGAACGCTCCTGTCAAGACACATTTCACTGATTGGTAAACAACCCTGGTATGTACAACAGACCATGAGTTTGCAGAGAGCATGCATGTCCATCATGTATACATTTTCCATATGTCATTGTGTACAGAAAACCATTCTCAGCCATCTGGCAATCTAGCAGCTTACCAGAAATCTACTCTCCAAAAATGTCAGATAATAGTTAAAGATTTAGTCTGGTTAGAAGTTTAGTCTCTGTAATGAATTTGAGGATGCACTTTGAATCCTGGCTCATTCATTTACTATCTTTGTAATCAAGATCTTGATTCTTAACCTCTCGGAAGCTCAGCTTTCTTATCTGTAAAGTAGGGATAAAAGCACTTACTTAAAGCGGTGTGATTGTTGTTGTTGCTGTTGTTAGATGCCCTAGAGTCTGCATCTACTCATAGTGACCTTCTGCACCACAGAACAAACCAATGCACATGCAC
>NW_006408520.1:31163277-31164737 GCF_000296735.1 Chrysochloris asiatica | reverse complement strand
GGGGCTTGTCCTGAGGGGACCCGACCGCTTGCCTTGCTATCTTCTGGGCAAGCAACTTGCTTGTTCTTATAGTAGTCAGTTGAACTGCCATTATTGTTTTGTATTTTTCCTTTTGGTCTTTCTTTCAAGAAGAATCTTCTGTTCTTCTAGCTGCTCCAGGCTGGTCTGCTTGTCCTTTCCAGTGGAAATTTTCCACCTCAGAAGATTCTGGATGATGATTCAGGATTCCACCTACGGTCTTATGTAATGCAGAGGCTCCGCAGGAAGCCTTCTTCACTGGGCGCGTTGTAGCCCCATTTTAGGTATCCCAATCAGTTATAGGCAGAAGGCAGACTTACAAACTTTGTATGGTGATATTTCTGGCTAGTCCTTTCTCTCCCCCGCAAGTGTCTATTTTATAATGGTATGCCAGGAAAAGCAAGATTCAAAAGACAGCCAAGCATCTTAACATTATTTCCCCCCTTTTGATTCCTTGACTTCTGCTTCAGTGAATGCTGATGGTTGATACAGGCAGAATGATGTCTTTGACAACTTCAATCTTTCTCCCTTTATTTTGTTTGTTTGTTTTTTATTGGTCCAGTTGTGAAGATTTTTGTTTTGTTTATATTGAGGTAAAGTGTATTCCAAAGGCTGTGGCCTTTGATCTTCATCAGTAAGTATTTTAAATCCTCTTTACTTTTGGCAAACAAAGTTGTATCATCTGCATACCGATGGTTGTTAATGAACCTTCCTCCAATTCTGTTCTCTTCATATAATCCACATTCTTGGGTTATTTGTTCAGCATACAAATTGAATAAGCATGGTGAAAGAATACAACACTGGTGCATACTTTTCTAATTTTACACTATTCAGTGTTCTCTTGCTCTAACTGCCTCTTGGTCTATGTACAGGTTCTTCATGAGCAAAATAAAGTGTTCTGGAATACTCATTCTCCAATGTTGTCCATTGCTTGTCATGATTCATACAACTGAAAGCCTTTATGTAGTCAATAAGACACAGGTAAACATCTTTTTGGTATTCTCTGCTTTCAGCCAAGATTCGTCTGACATCAGCAATGATATCTCTCATTCTATGTCTTCATCTGAATCTGGTTTGAACCTCTAGCAGTACTCTGTCCATGTACTCTTGGAGCCATTTTTTAATGATCTTTACCAAAATTTTACTTACATGGGATATTAATGATATTGTCCCATGATTTCTTCACTCTGTTGGCTCACCTCTCTTTGGAATGGGCACAAGTGTAGTTTTTTTTTTTTTTTTTTTCCCCCAATCAATTGGCCAACTAGATGCCTTCCAAATTTCTTGGCATAGATGAGTGAGTGCCTCCTGTGCCACATCACTTTGCTAAAAGATTTCAAATTGTATACCAGCAATTTCTGGTGCCTTGCTCTTTGCTGATGCCCTCAGTGCACCTTGGATGTCTTCTTTCAGTATCATTGGCTCTTGATCATATGCTATCT
>NW_006408520.1:31135530-31156792 GCF_000296735.1 Chrysochloris asiatica | reverse complement strand
CACTTTAGAACGTTTCATTGTGCTTATGAGGAACCTGTACATAGACCAAGAGGCAGTTACTTAAACAGAACAAGGAGAAGCTGAATGGTTCAAAATCAGAAGAGGTGTGCACCAGAGTTGTATCCTTTCACCATACTTATTCATTCTGTACACACAGGAAAACAATCCAAGAAACTGGATTATATGAAGAAGTATTTGGCATCAGGATTGGTGGCAGACTCATTAACAACCTGCAATATGCACTTTGCTTGCTGGAAGTGAAGAAGACTTAAAATGCTGATGAAGATCAAACATTACAGCCTTCATTATGTATTGTACCTCAATGTAAACAAAAGTCCTCACCACTGGACCAGTAAGTAACATCATGATACATGGAGAAAAGATTGATGTTTTTAAATATTTCATTTACTTGGATCCACAATCAACTCATAGGAGCAGTAGTCAAGAAATCAAAGGATGTATTGCATTAGGCATATCTGCTGCACAAAACCTCTTTAAAGTGTTTGAGACAAAGGCATCAGTTTGAGGACTAAGGTATGCCTGACCCAACCATTGTGTTTTCAATGGCCTAATTTGCATGTGAAAGTTTGACAATGAATAAGGAAGACTGTAGAAGAATTGATGCATTTGAGTTATGGTGTTGGAGAAGAATATTGAAAGCACCGTGGGCAGCCAGAAGAACAAACAAGTCTTTGGATGATGTACAGCCAGAATGTTCCTTGGAAGTAAGGATCATGAGGATACTTCAGACATTTTATTAGGAGGGACCCATCTCTGGAGAAGGACATCATGCTAGGTAAAGTGGAAGGTCAGCAAAAAGGAGGAAGACCCCAAATGAGGATTGACACAATGGCAGCAGCAGTGGGCGTAAGCATAATAACAATTGTGTGCAGGATTGACTGGTGTTTCATTCTGTTGTGCATAGGATCACTAACCTCACAGAACAACAACAACCCACTGGACTGGCTTGGGAGTAAATGCTCACAATACAATATGTCAAAGACCCCACAGATGTGTGAGTTACTGTAGGGGCATCTGGTACTATAGAAGAGAGTAGTCAAAAGAGACTTCACTGTGACGGTGTACATTTAGCTTAACATTGAAGACAGAGTAGCTAAGAGCTATGTTGGGTGAGGTGAATTCAGAGGAGAAAAGGTGAAGGTAAGAGGAGAAGGGAATGTGTACGGTGACTAAAAAAGTAAAAGTAGAAAGACTTGTTAAGTGGAAGTGTGTGTATTGGTATAGCTATAACTAATACTAGGTGGATCTGAAGGAGTGGCAGATAGGATAGAGAAATGCTGTGGGCCTGAGAGTAATTTAAGATATTGAATTGAATGAACCTATTCAAGGGCACGGGGGTTAGTAAGAAAGGAGGAGTAGAAGCAAGTGCCAGATTTCTATTTAAGTTGGAGTAGAGGTCACAATGGGGAATGATAACCATGATGATGGCAATAGTACTGTTCACAGAGTGTTTGCTAGGAGCCTATTTTGCAGATGAGGAAACTTAGACTAGAAAAATGCATGTGTATTTTTTTTTATATATAGTCAAAAAGTAAGCAAATGTTGAAGGTAGGAATCAAAAACCTTATTATATCTACTCTACCAACCTCTTCCCAACATGGTAAAGGAAGCAATACTTGAGAAAGCAGGCAAGGATTCAATGTGTAGCCTTCGAGACACCTGTGGCCATTAAATTAGTAAAGTTTCCTAAGAAGTGTGAAATACAGGTTCTTAACTTAAGGAGAACAAATGACGTATTGATTTGGCAAATCTGCTGCACAAGACCTCTTTACAAGTAACTATTCAACAGCAAAGATGTCAGTTTGAGGACTAACATGCACCTGACCCAAGCCATGGTATTTTCAATAGCCTCATATACAAGTGAAAGTTGAACAGTGAATAAGGAAGACTGTAGAAGAATTGATGCATTTACATTGTGGTATTGGGGGGAGGATATTAAAATTATGGACTGCCAAAAGAACAAACGAATCTGTGTTGGAAGAAATACAGCCAGAGTGCTCTTTGGAAACCTGGATGGTCAGACTTTGTGTTTCATACTTCTGACATATTACCAGGAGGAACCAGTCTCTGGAGAAGGATGTCATGCTTGATAAAGCGAAGGGTTCGAGAAAAAGAGGAAGGCCACAATGAGATGGATTGGCACGTTGGCAACAACAATCGGCTGAAATGATTGTGATGTTGGCACAAAACTGGGCAGTGTTTCATTCTGTTGTGCACAGGGTTGCTATGAGCTAGTACCGACTCAATAGCACTTAACAACAACAACACTTAGTCTGTGGTTCGAGCCTACCAGCTGCTCTGTTGGAGAAAGATAAGGCTTTCTGCTCCCTAAAAGATTTAAAAAAAAAAAAGCCTGAGAAACTCTACAAGGTCGCTGTGAGTTGGAACTGACTCAAAGACACTTAACAACAACAAATACTAGGCTAGTCCTTGATTGTGTAAGTGTAGTTTTATATAGATATTTCAGTTAATCTTTATAGAAATTTATTATAGGTAAGAAAGATCTTATCTCCATTTTACAGATGAATTACTCAGCCAATGGTGACCATGATAATAAGAGGCAGTGAGTGCCAGGATAGATACTGAGTCTCTGCTTGCTCTTCCTCTCTACCAGAAGGTCTCTTTGGAATGTGTACTCCTAACTACCAGCTGTTCCGCGGGAGAAAGATGAGGCTTTCTGCTCCCGTAAAGATTTACAACCTCAGAAACCCTGTACAGGGTCGATATGAGTCGGAACCGACTCCATGGCACATAACAACAACATCCATACAAAACTGTAAAAGAAGCAGAGTTCTGGTGTAGCGTTGTAGGATAAAGCACTGAACTGCAAGGTCAGTTTGAACCACAAGGTTGGCAGTTCAAATTCACCAGCCACTCCTTAGAAACCCTATACAGGGTTACTATGAGTTGGAACTGACTTGAGGGCATTTAAGAACAACAATCGAGACTGAATTTTAAAATAAGCAATTACAAACCTAGTTTTTATTGGTTGTATTGGGTCTTTTAATTTGGGTGAAGATACTTGCATATATTCTTGGTGATGGTGGTGGTTATGGGCCATGAAGTTGGTTCCAACTCATAATGACCCTACATAGAGTTTCCAAGACTGCAAATTTTTTATAGAAGCAGAAAGCTTCATCTTTCTTCATGGAGCAGCTGGTAGATTTGAACTGCTGACCTGGCTGTTAGCAACCCAGTTCATTATCCACTATGCTACCAGGACTCCTTCACATCTATTCTTGTTGTTGTTGTTGTTAAGTGCAGTCGAGTCGATTCCTGTATAGGGTTTCCAAGGAGCAGCTGGTGAGCTTGAAACGGCGACCTTGCAGTTCAAATGGCTTTTTGCAGTCTGGCGCATTAACCCACAGTGCCACCCAGGATCGCATATATTCTTAGAGAGTGGTAAATTATGAATAGCTTGTTGGGAGCAAATTCTAAATCCTCATTCCCCACTCCCACAAAAATACAAAATTTGAGTTTATATTGAAAATACATTGAAAAATATTCCTAGGTTTATGTGACTCTTTTCAACTCTTAAATTGCAACATCTTTAGAAATTAGCAGAGATATTTGTTAATTGAGTTACTTAGTCATTTTTGACTACCAACGAAATGTTACTTTTCTTTTTTTCTCCTTTTTGGCACATAGGCTGACAGACTCCTTCAACTGCAGCAAGCAGCAGAATTTTACTTGATGCAGATTGTTGAAATTCATACTTTTGTGGGCATTGTCAGTTTTGATAGCCAAGGAGAGATCAGGACCCAGCTACACCAAATCAACAGTGATGATGACCGAAAGTTGCTGGTTTCGTTTTTGCCTTCCACTGTGTCCGCTGAAGCAGAAACCAGTGTCTGTTCAGGGCTTAAGAAAGGATTTGAGGTACAGTCAAGCTTTTCTACCCTTATATCACCTCCACTCTCCTTTCCCTCATTTTATATCTGAGACTGCTTCTGATTGGGGGCAATCTGTCACAATGTGGTCATAGCATCCTCAACTATAGACGAGTAATAGATTAACTTTAAAGGCAGGAACTATGTCTTGTTCACTACAGTGTGCCTAGCAAAGTACTTGGCATGTAATATGTAATTGCTTAATAAATACTTGCTGAAGAAATGAGTAAATAAATGAATGCAGTGTTCCCAACTAGAGGATCTTCACATCCTGTGGGCAGTTTCTGATTCTGTCCATTCTGATACTATTCCAGTTATGTTCATCATTACTCTTGAGTTTTCCATTCAAAAGCCTCATGCCTGGCTCCTGTCTGTTGTCATACTTGCATAATAGGCTTCAAGAAAATTAGAGTCAAGTAAAGCCAGTGGCATGTTTTAGGAATGAGGTAGGGAAAGAATTCATCACAATCAACACAGCATTGGATTCAGCATATGGGATACAGCCATGTGTCACACATCTGATAGCAAGCAAGACATATCAGCTATAGGCAAGTGTTTCTCAATTTTGTCCCCTGAAATCACTTGAGGATTGAAGAGCAATAATGCTTGGATCTTACTCCAGAGACTCTAATTTAATTGATTTTGGATACGGCCTGGCCATTAGAAATATTTTAAGATCATCCTCTTATTCTAATGTTGAGTAATTGTTCTAGAAATTGCCAAAGTAATTCTAGGCCTTTATGAACTATGTAAGAGATTCCTGGTCCTGAGATGCAAGAACCTCACAGAATAATATATCCAATATCCTCTGTGGTGGACATTCTTCTGACCTAAAAGCATACCATGATGATTATGATGAGAAGATACTCTGCCCACACAGAAACCATCAAAGGCATGTAGGCTGACAGTGCTATGATGGAGTGAGTGGAGATGGATGTGAGGTACAGGGGCTACGGAGAACTTGTACGAGTCATTTCTAGTGGGGAGTTTGGAATGAGAGTGAGTTCTTCTGCTCAGTAATACCATTTGAATTACATGTACTCTCAAATGACTGATACCCTGTATTCAGGTGGTTGAAAAACGGAATGGAAAAGCATATGGCTCTGTGATGGTATTAATAACAAGTGGAGATGATGAATATATCAACAATTGCGTACCCACCGTGCTCAGCAGTGGCTCAACCATTCATTCCATTGCCCTGGGTTCATCTGTGGCTGAAAACCTAGAGGAGTTATCACATCTTACAGGTAAATAAATTTCTACAAAATCTTATTTTTCAGAGCATTTCCTTTTGACTTGAAGTTGCAAAGTACAAACATAAGTATTTAATTGAAAACCAGAAGCTTTCTAAAATAAAAACAAAAAATATATAAAATGTTGTGTTTTTGAACTTTTAATCTGTTGTTAAGTGTCATTGAGTTGGTTTCAACTCATGTCCACCCTGTATTAGGTTTCCAAAGAGCATCTGGTGGATTTGAACCACTGACTTTATGAGTGGCAGTCCAATGCTTAACCTATAGTATCATGCTAGGACTTCACTTTTCCTCTAGAAAGTGTCAATTATATATATACATGCTTTTTTGTAATTTTTCACTAAACCAACCTGCTGTGGTTAAGTGCAAGCAAGTCAGTTCTGATTCAAAGCGATCCTGTAAAGGGTTTCTGAGGAGTAACTGGAATATTTGAACCGCCAATCTTGTGATTGTTAGTTTAGTGTGTATCCTACAGCACCAAATCGGGACTCCAAAACCTGTCTAAGAAAGTATAATTATGAAAATTTCAAAAATACGTTTGAAATTAAGTAAACTAACTTATATTTAAGAACAATATTATAAAAAACCTTTTCTTTTTTATACAAAATGAGGCACTTATAATTTTATTTATATCCAATAAAAATGAGTCTGCTAATTTAGAAATTGAACATTGACCTTTATTGAATTATTTCTGAAAACAATAGAAATTAACCTAGCTAGATAGTCTAGAAATTTTACCTTAAATTACAAGACTAAATAAATATTTGATATCTTACCACTTATTTAACAGGCAGGAGCCCTGTGGCACTGAGATAGAGCACTGAACCACAAGGTCTGTTTGAACCATAAGGTTGGCGGTTCAAACTCACTAGCCACTCCTTGGAAATCCTATACAGGATCACTATGAGTCAGAATCGACTCAACGGCACTTAACAACAACAACCAGGAAGAGTTTTTGGCCCTGACATAAATGCCATGAATGGAACAGACAAAAGCACCCCACTTCAGTTTCTTACCACTTACAGGGTGCCATGAAATGCTGATTAAGCACAATCCCTACTTCCCTAAAACTAACATCGTTAATAAACGTCACTGGAAAGGCCTAAAAATTTATTTTTGTTTTGTTTTATTTTATATACTTTACATTGATCAGTTAATATCCTAATCATGTATTCCAGGAGGTTTAAAGTTCTTTGTTCCAGATAAATCAAACTCCAATAGCATGATTGATGCTTTCAGTAGAATTTCCTCTGGAACTGGAGACATTTTTCAGCAACGTGTTCAGGTCAGAATTTCCTCAGTGTTATAACTACATATGGGCTAGGAGTGGCTCCAGGAAAGAAAGGGAAGTAACCATTTCATTAATCTCATTTGAATATGTAACAGTCAGTGTGTGGAAAGCTTTTAATGAACTTCTTATGACCAGAACCAGGCTTCATGCTCACATAATGTCTGTACTTGTCAGGAGTCCCAGCATGGTGCAAATAATTAATGTTCTTGGCTGCTAATCAAAGGCTGGAAGTCTGAGTTCACCCAGAGGGGCCCCAGAAGAGAGACCTGACTATCTACTTCTGAGAAATCAGCCCCTGAAATCCTATGGGACACAGTTCTCCTCTGACACACATGGGGTCAGACCATGAGTCTTGGCTGGGAGGGCAGCTGGTATGGTAGTCCTTAGCCCCAGCAGGCATGGTCTGTAATTTCCAATTCAGTTTTTCAGGGTCTATGAGCAGAGCTTGCTTCTTCCTTTATACTCACATTGGGGTGGGACTGTAGAGTAAAGCCCAAAAGAATGATAAGAAGCTATGTATTTAGTTTCAGTTCCATCATAACGATTGATTGATCTGAAACCATTTTATTTTATTTATTTTAACATCTTTGAAACTCCTCTTTTGTATAAGAAGTACTGTTTGATTAAATTCTAAACCTTTTAAATTATCTCTTCAACTCTCACAATCTGTTTTGCTCACAGAAACTTTCTCTAATCAAGCCATTTTTAAAAGTGACAATTTTTGTTTCCTATGAGTAATTTGAAGATCATAACTGAATAATGTTTTGGACAGTATTTCATCTGTGGCCTCCTCACAGATGGTAAATGAACCTTCCAAGTTAATGACTTGATGTGAATAATGAAGTCAGTAAATTATTGTCAGAAAATATTTAATATAAAGATTATATTTACATAGCAAAGGCAATAACCACAGTTCCATCATTAGAAGAAAATGTGAATGATAGATGTAGTGTGTACTAAAGATTAGATTACAATGGATTCTTCTACTGATGATTCTCAATAATAGTTCTCACCTATGATTTCAACCTTAATAATATGGAATAATTACAAATATTGAAAAGTAGAATATTTTAATATAAATGATTATTCAGTCAGGACCATGTCCTCCCAGCTATGCCAGCATAAAGGCGTATCTTAGCCTCTACCCTGCTCAGGCAATGTTACCAAACTCGTTCAGCACTGCTGATATATGCCCAATGAGCACTCTGTTCTGTTATAAGCTTCAGCCTGACCACATTGGGTTTAGCTACATGAGTTGGCAAACCTATCTCCTCCAGCTAAGTGCCTAGACACACCACCTTCAGCAAGTGAGCCTACTGCCCAAAGTCGTTCAGTTTTACCATCTGTGGCCCAGGAAGCCCACTACTCTCTCTGGTGCTCTGTCTCTCGGTTCTGCTGTTGCTGTTTCTCTACCACTCCTCTACCTCTTGGCTCAGTACATAGGGACCTCTTGGGGTCCAAAGGATGCACTCCACTCCTGGCTCCTCTTTGATTGTATCCAAGTTTTTATAATCACAATTTATCCTTTTAGCAATGACAACTGAATCATATAACCCCATCAGTATCTTTCCAACCTTTCCCTACCCAGACCCATTAGGAAAAAAAGTTTTTGGTTGGGGCTTACAAACAAAGACTATGGATAGAAGAGCTATCTGAAGTAAATCACTGTGCTGTCCTTACACATATATACACACACATACACATATAAAGCTTATTATGAATGACTAAATAATTTTTAATTTTACTAATTCGTTTTGTTATAAAACTAAAGAAGACAAAGATGGAACTATGATGCATATACTAGAAACTCACACATGTATATTTTCTTTAACAGCTTGAAAGTGCTAGTGAAATTGTGAAACCTCATCATCACTTAAAAAACACTGTTTCTCTAGATAAAAGTGTGGGCAATGACACTGTCTTTTTAGTCACATGGCAGACCAGTGGTCCCCCTGAGATTGTATTATTTGATCCTAATGGAAGAAAATACAGCACAAATAATTTTACCAGCAATCTAGCTTTGAAGACTGCTCGCCTTTCCATACCAGGAACTGCTAAGGTAGGTGCTGTGTCCTTGCTCATAATGACAGGATTTGGTCAAGTATATGATTTTCCATTGAACTGCATAATTAAATGCACTGTGTAAAGGAAATCACATTGGATATATAAAAAATATTACCTTGGAACCTTTATGAGTACATTTGTGAATGTTAAAAATGAAGAACTAATGGGGGTTGTGTTTAAAACTTTAAACAATAAATGTCAAATCCTTCTCCCCTAGACAGGTGAAATTAGTATATATGCCAGACTCTATGACACTTAACAACAACAGGCCCTGGTAGCATACTGGTGACACATTGGACTGCTAACTGCACGTCAGTAGTTCCAATCTACCAGTTGCTTCTCTGTAGAAATATGAGGCTTTCTTCTCTAGTCGAGATTTAGAGCCTCGGAAACCCTATGCAGGGTCGCTATGAGTTGGATCTGACTCAGTGGCACACAACCACCACCACTCTTTGGTCCCTATCTCTTGGAGTCCTGGTGTAGGGTAATGCACGGGACAAAAGGTCAGTTTGAACTGCAAGGTTGGCAGTTCAAATTCACCAGCTGCACCCCGGAAACTGTACTCAGAGTCACTATGAGTCGGAACTAACTTAATGGCACTTAACAACAACAACGAGTAGAGTCCTGGTGTGGTCTTGTAGGATAGGCACAGGATTGCTGATACAAGGTTTATGGCTTAACTCACTAGCTGATGGTGGGAAACTACAGGGTTGCTATGAGTTGGATTGGACTAGACAGCACTTAATAACAACAAGATACGTCTGAAGCTCTGGGAAAAGGAAATAGCACATGAAAAGGCCCAGAGATAAAGAACATGACTGTGTACGGAATTTCAAATAGTGCAGTATTGAATAAACCACAGAGTAGCATGTAAGGTGGGGTTTGTGGCAAGGAAGGAGTGAGTGGTAATGAGGATAGAAAGTAAACAAGAGCCATATCAGCAAGGAATTTGTATGCCAATAAACAAAGCAGGGACGGGACTTGAAACCTAAAGGTAAAGGGGCATGACTAACATTTCTAAACAGAACTGACCAGATCCATTCATGCACTGCCTGAATTTAGTCACTCATCCACTTCCTGAATCCCCTCCCCACATCACTGTTGAAAGCCAGATTGACATCTCTCTCATCCATTCTTCATTTCTGTCAAAGTGGGCCTTCTAAAGTCTAACTAGGATCAAAACCCTTTGATAGCTTCAGAATGAAATATAACTGGTTACTATTACATATGATGCTCTTCATGTTCTGGCTTTTGCATAAGCTATCTCTTAACTCTTTTCCATAACATCCTACTTATTTTTGGAATTTAAATGGGTTTCAACCTTGATGTAAGGGCTGAGCTCAAATTTCTCTGTGATAAGTTTTCCTGACTTTGCCAGTGTCGATCTCTGATTCATATGTTAGGGGCTACAGGACACAGAGTTTCTGTTACTAAAATGGAAGTATATAGCTCTGTAGGATAAGCACTGGACTACAAACCACAAGGTTAGTGGTTCAGCCCATCAATCACTCTGTGGGAAAAAGATGCGGCTTTCTGCTCCCACAAAGATTTACAGTCTTGGAAACCCTACACAGGGTCACTATGAGTTGGAACTAACTCCATGGTACTCAACAACATTACCAAAATATCCTATTGAACTTTTCTTCAAACTCATCATGACCTTTTCACACCTGTATACAAGGATAGGAATCCTGGTGTGGCTCAGGAGGATAAGCACTGGACTGCTAACCAAAAGGTCAGCGGTTCCAACCCACCAGCAGCTCCTCAGAAACCCTATGAGTCAGAACCAACTCAATGGCACTTGACAATAGCAACAATACAAGAGCAAGAAACACTTTACCTAATTGTTGCTCCCTGGGCCTGCCCCCTTAGTCTAAATTAGGTGCCCTACATCAAAACACTTACTACTCCAGAGGAGAAGATTCAGACGTAGATGTTCCTGTCATGTCTGTTACTAATATTATTTTTATTATTAAAAAGTAATGGGCAGATGACCTTGATTCTTGAGTTGTTACTTCACTGAAAAATTATAAAGAGGAACCCAATAAAGAAGAAAAAGAGGTTGGATAGAATGTGATAGCACTACAATTGTCCACGATGAGTCACACCTTAATCCATTGCTTTTCTTGGTTCTTCCTTTTGCTCTGTTACATTCATCTTGTTGCTCTCTGGGTTTAATAATAATAATAATAATAATAAAAGAAATATATATATATATATATAGCCTATTAACAATTTGTGATATGCAGATAACACAACCTTATTTGAAGCACTCACTGATTAAGATCTAAGACTTAATTAGTTTTCAATATAAAGAAAACAAAAATCCTCACACCTGGACTAAAAAGCAACATCATGAGAAACAGAGAAAAGTTTGAAGTTGTCATGGATTTCATTTAACTTGAATCTACAGTCTACTCCCATGAAGGCAACAGCAGTGGAAATCAAATAACACGTTGCATTGGAAAAATCTGCTGCACAAAACCTCTTTAAAGGGCTCAAAAACAAACATGTCATTTTGAGGACTAAGGTATGCCTGACCCAAGCCATAGTATTTTCAGTTGCCTCACATATGTGTGAAAGTTGGACGATGAATAAGGAAGACAGAAGAAGAATTGGTGTCTTTGAATAATGATGTTGGTGAAGAATATTAAACATTCATGTACTGGCAGAAGAAGGAACATATCTGTCTTGAGCTAAGTGCAGCTAGAATAGTGCTCAGAAGTGAGGATGGTGAGACTTTTTCTTATACTTTGGACGTGTTGTTAGAAGGATCAGTCCCTGGAGAAGTGTATCATGTTTGGTAGAGTGAAAGTCAGTGAAAAAGAGATGACCCAGAGACTGTAACATGGGCTCCAATACAGCAATGATTCTGAGGCTGGTGCAGGACCAGTCAGCTTCGTTCTGTTGTACATAGGGTCACTATGAGTTGTAGCTGACTCTTAACAAAACACCTAACTAACAACAAGAACAATATGTATAACTTAATCAAGAAAAAAAAAATTCTACATTACAGATTTCACTGTTTTCTTAAATCACCAAAGCACACTGCCATGGAATTGATTGATTCACAGTGACCCTTTGAAACAGAGTACAACTGTTACATCTTTACAGGAACAGATAGCTTCTTATGTCTGTAGCAGAATGACTAGAGGGTTTGAATCACCAACCTTTATAAGTTAGCATCCCGAAACTTAACCCACCAGGGCTCCTTTCATATTTCTCTAAACAGTTTAACTAAGGCAAAAGAGTGGTGTTTAGCAATATTTATACAAATAACATGCACAGTGTAGAACTCTGTTGTTGTTGTTAGGTGCTATCGAGCTGATACCAACCCATAGCGACTCTATGCACAACAGAACAAAACACTGCCCAGTCTTGGGCCAACTTCACAACAGTTGCTACGCCTGGATTCATCGCTGCTGCCACGGTGCCAATCCATCTCATTGTGGGGGTGGGGGGGTTCCTTTCTCTTTTTCTCCTATTAAAAACAGTGTCCTTTTTTTGGTTCCTAATAATATATATGTGATTTTATTGTTATTCTGTTGCTTGATATGAAGGACAGGTTAGAGGTCTGCCTTTTATTTAGGATGTCCTTGTGAATAATAATGGTTCATTTAATTTGTTGTCATTTTCTCAGTTATAGAAAAGGGAAAAAAGCATTGATCCTCTTTCTGTATCAAGGAGTCTGGATTAATATTTGCATAGTACTTTGAAACTGGGCACTATTTTCATTATCTACTAAAAATGAAAATAACGATCTGCCTCCCTATCTCAAATAAATCCTGGGTACATTTCCCTAAAGAGTTGTGAAAACCACAGCTATACTGAATTTAGTTGTTGTTTAAACCAATATTATTTTTCTTGACATCCTTTTAGTATCAAAGAGTGCAAAACCAACAAAACAAGAACAAAAAACAGTAGAGGGTTAGATTTATACTTCAAATTTTAAGGTTGATGTTATTTCTTCACACTTGTTTTGCAGCCTGGGCACTGGAGTTACACACTGAACAATACTCACCAATCTCTTCAAGTCTTGAAATTGATTGTGACCTCTCGGGCCTCCAGCTCAGCTGTGGCCCCTGCCACAGTGGAAGCCTATGTGGAAAAAGACAGCACTCATTTTCCCCATCCAGTGATGATTTATGCAAACGTTAGAAAGGGGTTTTATCCCATAGTTAATGCCACTGTAACTGCTATAATTGAACCAGAGACTGGAGATGCTGTTACACTGAAGCTTTTTGATGATGGAGCAGGTAACAAGGAATGTCATGTTGTTTTTCATGTTACTAAGATGCCATGTTATCATTTCGCAATATGAAGAATAAGCTCCTAAGAGTGTGACTGTGAAATAATAGCATGAGGATGACAGGAAGTGTCTTGACACCTCGCCTTAGCTTCCACTTGGCCATCAGGACATTGTGGCATTGGACACTCTCACTTAGTGAGATCACACAGGAATCGGCTTAGACTTACATATCCTCATAATATCTTGATATCCCTCTAAATTCACCAACTCTACTGCTTACTGATATAATCAGGTTGGACAGTTAAAATAGCAAATGAAACATCCAGAAGAGAGCTACAATGACAGTCGAGCCATTTTATCTGGACCTATGGACATTGAAAGGATCTCTGGTAGTGTAGTGGTTATGAATTGGACTGTGAACCGCACAGTCAGCAGTTCGAAACTACCAGCTGCTTTGCAGGAGAAAGATGAAGCTTTCTGCTCCTGTAAAGATTTATAGCCTTGGAAACCATATTCAGGGTCGCTGTGGGTTGGAACCGACTCGATGGCACTTAACAACAGCATGGACATTAAACTTTATAGTCCATGTTATGACCTGAAATTATCCTTTGGCTAAGTAGCTGGGTTGATGAGACGACGCAGTCCCATCTCTCGCATCATGCAGTGCCCTCTGGTTGTATGATTTTGTCATAAGGCCTCGTTAGAGAGTCTAGTGAAATCAGGATAGAAATTCCTTTACCACTGGGAAAACAAACAAAACAAACTCCTACTTCAAAGCTCTAGTTCTGCAGATACGGAGTCCAGAGTCTCATCTTTATATATTCAGGACAGCACAGAAACAGGTTAAACACTTAGACACTTTCTGACGAATTTATTTTGATTTTCATTGGTTCATAATTTAAATTCTGTTCTTTTCCTACACTAAATTCTCATAATAACAATAGACCATAAAAATCTATGTTAGCAGCCACAAGTATTTGATCTGCTAAAAAAAAAAAAATCACACTCTCTGCCCTGTTGCTTCAAAGTTTATTCAAAGGATATCTAATTCAAGTCCACCTCAAAGGGATGCCAGAGAAATCTTTTTAGCCTAATGGACTGGATCCAAATGAACTTCTCATGTTCTGACGGCTTATCCATGGCTGTCCCTCTTATTTTTTTTGTATATAGTCCAAAAGTGCACTTTACTGAATGTTTTTCCTTTCTTGCCTCAGTCTGTGGGCTGGCCTGGAGAACAGATGATGGCAGTTTTAGTAAAGTCACCTGAGTCAACTCAAAGTGCTTTTATATTTAACCCCTGGAACCATCTCATTTATTTGCCATCTAAATTTAAACTCTAGTGAAAGATATAATGAAAATTATTCCTTAGTCATCAAAGTATACATTTATTTTTTAAAAATACTTAAACACATATGCATAACTGTCTAATACATACTTTCATAATGGAAGCACTATTTAATCTGCTAAATAAATAAATAAATAAACAAAATTAAAATTTATTCTGGTTAAATACTCCACAATTTTTAAATGTACTTTCTCATGCATGGTCTCAAGTTGTGATTACAACAACCCTATGTGGTAAGTTGGAGTCCTGGTGTGGCACTGTGGGTTAATGCGCCAGACTGCAAAGCTATTTGAACTGCAAGGTCGGTGGTTCAAGCTCACCAGCTGCTCCTCAGAATCCCTATACAGAGTCACTATGGGTTGGAACCGACTCAATGGCACTTAACAACAACAACAATGTGATAAGTTATTATCCCCATATTAAAAATGAGAAAACTGAAGCTCAGAGAGATTAAGTTTCATAGCTTAATCAAATCCCTGACTTGAAAGCTAATGTACTTTTCTAGTTCTTGCTGCCTCGATGATTAAATGAGGTAACAGTAAGTGCTTGTGGTATGGAGATCTTTCATTATTTTGAATTTTTTCTTTGTTATTTCTCAACAAAGTTAGACCTTCATGTTAATCACTAAAAGTCAACATTTGATTATTTTCAGTAGACAATTAATAATACAACAAAACATGCTTAGCAGTTTTTTATTTTAATTAAACATACTTTTGTGTTGAGGATCACTGTGCTGCAGTGGGAAAATAAGGATTCTAGAGCACTTTAGCTATTATACAATGCTAGGGTTTAGGGTTTGGTGTATAGTGTGAGCATTGATTTGACCTCTAGGACAGGACAAGCTACTTGCTCAATGTGACCACTTGCACTATGAATTATGAATCTGATCTGCATTTGAGTGAGGCTGGACCTCCCCATGCTGCCTTGGATTCAGTCATGGAATTTACTTGACGTTGAACTTCTCTCTAAGGATAAATACAAAAGGAAGGAAGTTTAGCACTAGTCAAGGCACAGTTGTTGTTGTTGAGTGCCGTAGAGTCGATTCTGACCCATAGCGACCTTGTATAGGGTTTCCAAAGAGCATCTGGTGAGTTTGAACTGCTGACCTTGTAGTTCAAATGGCTTTGCAGTCTGGTGCATTATCCCACAGCGCCACACCAAGACTCCCAAGACACAGTGGATGGAACCAAAGCCTGGGAAACACCAAATCAGCACACCCTTTAAATTCTAGAACAACAATTCTATGTTCCCTCTAATAGTAACATTAAATAATGACACATGATTTAACAACTACCAAACTTATTTTTTTTTCCAGGACAGTTATTAATCAGTTGGTTTCAGGGAGTTTATAAACTCCTTAAAATTTATAAGAATAGTTACATGCACATATATGAGTATGAGTATTTCCTGGGTATAGAATCACTTTCATTCCAAAAGGGTGTGTGATCATAAACAAGTTTAAGAATGTGATTAGTTTCTCTGAGAAACTAGTAAATATCAATTTCAATAATAGTACTAAGAGCTTAAAAGGTGATAATTAAAAGTTGCCTTCATACTGAAACAGGTACAACTTATTCACTTTAAGAAAAATTATTTCTCAGAAGTTAGGGAATCACAGAAAGAAATTATGTAGTCATTGGACTTTAAATCACATGATAATATCAAAAGAAATTTGACAGTTATGGTATATGCTAAAATGGGAAGAATAAGGGAGAAATTCTTGTTTTCAATGGCTTAATTACATACTAGTAATCAAACACAATGACAAATGTTAACTGATTTTTTTCTATATACAGGTGCTGATATTATAAAAAATGATGGAATTTACTCGAGGTATTTTTTCTCCTTTGCTGTAAATGGTAGATACAGCTTGAAAGTGCATGTCTATCAATCTCCCAGCATAAGCAACCGAGTCTACTCTGTTCCAGGGAGTCATGCTATGTACGTACCAGGTTACATAGCAAATGGTAAGAATCATTAGCATTGTTAATCAGATGACCTAATTTTATGTATATATTTCTCTGGTGTATATGTCTATTAGAGAGAGGTTGAGAAAGAAAAAGAGTTTAAATCTTTCCATACTCAGGTCAGTACCGAATTTGTTGACTATTTCTTCAGTCTTCACTGACTGAAAAGAGTATCAGGAAAGTGATAGATAATTCTCACACATTAACTGCATTCTTCATTTTAGTCATCAGTTTGGCCTCTTTCTTGTGACTGTTTAATCAGAATTACTAACTTCTTAACTTAGTAGTAGAGATTTACCATTGAGTTTTCTCATTCCTGCTCCTGAATTTCCTCTATAGAGAGACATTTAGGAAAGATAATGAGGTAAAAAGTTTGCAGTTTAACAAAGGAAAGCTACCTAAATAATCCCCATATTAGAAATGATTTTCTGACTTAATATGTTTGGATGTTACAGACAATTTAGTGATTCCTAAAGATGTTTCATGGGAGAAAGATAAGGCTTTCTGCTCCCATAAAGATTTACAGCCTTAGAAATCCTGTACACGGTCACTATGAGTTGGAACTGACTCAATGGCACATAACCACCACCATCAAAGATGTCTGTATTCCTTCAAGAAAAAACACACCAAATTGTGAACAGAAAACACACATTTTTTAAAAACATGATCATTATGTTCTGTATGAGAATTAGTATTTAGGATATAAAAGACCCACGGAGATATATCACTGTTGTCTTCAAAAAGAATCTAAACAATTTCTTAACATTCGTATTCCCAAAATTGCAGAATCCTTATACACACCATTTTAGCAGCTATAATAAATCATTTATATGATTCTAGCACATGTATCATACCTTAAAATGAGGAGAAATCGCTGTAAATATCCATTAATAAGCAGAACATGGAATGTGCGCAGTATGAGTCTAGGAAAAGTGAGAGGTGTCAAAAATGAATTGGAACACATAAACATCAATATCCTAGGCATTAGTGAACTGAAATAGACCATTTTGAATATTGACCATTTTGAATCTGACAATCCCATGGTTTATTATGCCGAGAATTACAAATTAAAGAAGAATGGCATCACATTCATCATCAAAAAGAACATTTCAAGATTTATCTTAAAATACAGCACTGTCTGTGATAGTATAATATCCATACACCTACAAGGAAGACCAGTAAGTACAACTATTATTCAGTTTTACACACCAGCCACTAAAGCCAGTGATGATGAAATTGAAGAATTCTACCAACTTCTTCAGTCTGAAATTTATCAAACATGCAATACAGATGTATTGCTAATTACTGGTGATTGGAATCCAAAGATTGGGAACAAAGAAAAACGATCAATCATTGGAAAACATGGCTTTGGTGATGCTAGAAATCCCATGATAGAATTTTGTGAAACCAATGACTTTTTCATGGCAAATACCTTTTTAAACAAAATAAAAAATCACTATACACATGGACCTCACCAGATGCAACACACAAAAATCAAATTGATTACATCTGTGGAAAGAGAAAATGGAAAAGATTCATATCAACAGCCAGAACAATACTGGGCAGACTGTGAAACAGACCATCAATTGCTCTTATGCAAGTTCAAGCTGAAGCTGAAGAAAATTAAAACAAGTCCACAAGAGCCAAAATATGTCCTTAAACATATCCCACCTGAATTTAGAGATCCTGTCAAGAACAGATTTGATGAATTAGAAATTAATGACCAAAGACCAGAAGAGTTGTGGGATGATATCAGGAACATCATATAGGAAGAAAGCAAAAGATTATTTAGAAGACAAAAAAGAAGGAAAAGACCAAAATGGATATCAGAGGACTCCACACAGAGTCTTGCTCACTGGTTTAGAGATGCTAAAAGCACTTAGAAGAAAAGAGGAGGTGAAAGAGGTGAATAGAAAATTTCAAAAGGCAGCTTGAGGAGATAAAGTCTTCTCAATGTGCAAAGACCTGGGGTTAGAAAACCAAAGAGAAGAACATGCCTAGCATTTCTAAAGCTGAGGAAACTGAAGGAAAAAATCCAAGCCTTAATTTAAAATATTGAAGGATTCTTTGAGCAAAATACTAAACGATGCAGAAAGCATCAAAAATGATTAAAGGAATATGTAGAGTCACTGTACCAAAAAGAAATAGTCAATGTTCAACCATTTCAAGAGGTAGCAAATGATCAAGTGCCAATGATCCCAAAGGAAGAAGTTCAAGGTGCACTGAAGGCATTGTCAAAGAAAAGGCTCTGGGAATTGATGGGATGCAAATTGAAATCTTTCAACAAACTGAGGCAGCACTACAAGTACTCACTCATCTCTGCCAAGAAATTTGGAACCTGGCCAACTGATTGGAAGAGATCCATGTTTGTGCCCATTCCAAAGAGAGGTGACCCAATGGAATGTGGAAATCATTAGATGATATCATTACTATTGTATGCAAGTAAAATATTGCTATGTTGTTGTTGTTGTTGTTGTTATGTGCCGTGGAGTCAGTTCCAACTCATAGCAACCCTGTACAGGGTCTCCGAGGCTGTAAATCTTTACAGGAGCAGAACGCCTCATCTTTCTCCCACGGAACAGCTGGTAGTTTCGAACTGCTGACCCTGAGGCTCGCAGCCCGATTCGTAATCACTACACTACCAGAGCTCCTTGCTATAGATATTTCAAAACTGGCTGCAGCAAAACATTGACAAAGAATTGCCAGAGGTTCAAGCCAGATTCAGATGAGGACATGAAATGATGGATGTCCTCAATTGCTGATGTCAGGTGGACCTTGGCTGAAAACAGAGAATACCAGAAAGATGTTTACCTGTGGTTTACTGACTATACAAAGGTTTTTGATTGTGAGGATCATGGCAAGCTATGGACAACATTGGGAGAATGAGTATACCAGAACACTAAATTGTGCTCATGAGGAACCTGTACATAGACCAAGAGGTAGTTGTTCAAACTGAATTAGGGAACACTCAGTGGTTTAAAATTAGGAAAAGTACGTGCCAGGGTTGTATTCTTTCACCATATTTATTCAATCTGTATGCTAAGCAAATAATTCGAGAGGAGCATGGCATCAGGATCAAAGGAAGACTCATTAACAATCTGTGATGTGCGGTTTGTACAGCCTTGCTTAATCCAAGTGAGGGGGAGTTAAAATACTTACTGATGAAGATCAAACACTATACCTTTCAGTATGTGTTACACCTCAGTGTAAAGAAAACAAAAATCCTCACCACTGGACCAGTAAATGGCATCAGGATAAATGGAGAAAAGATTGACATTATCAAAGGCTTCATTTTGCTTGGATCCGCTATCAACACTCATGGAAACAGCAGTCAAGAAACAAACAACATATTGCATTAAGGAAATCTGCACAAGACATTTTTAAAGTATTCAAGAGCAAAGATGTCCATTGGACGACTAAAGTGGACCTGACCCCAAACACGATATTTTCAGTCACCTCATATGCATGTGAAAGTTGTACAATGAATAAAGACTAGAAGAATTGATGCATTTGAGTTATGGTGTGGGAGGAGAATGTTAAAATTACCATTGAGTATCAAAAAACAAACCGATCTGTATTGGAAGTACATCCTTGGAAACCAGGATGGCTGGACTTCATTACTTATACTTTGAACTTAATATCTGGAGGTCCGGTCCCTGGAGAAGGACATCACGCTTGGTAAAATGGAGGGTCAGCAAATAAGCGGAAGATTGACAATGAAATGGATTGGCACAGTGGTGGCTGCAGTGGGTTCAAGAATAGCAAAGACCCTGAAGTTAGCACAGAACCAGGCAATGTTTCATTCTGTTGTACAGAAAGTTGCTATAAGTTGGTACCAACTTGATGACACCTAACAACAACAACATCACATGTATCTATATTTTTTTGCTTGAAGTTTTTCATTTTTTACTAGAAAATACTTCTCACTAAAAAACTCAAGATACTACAGTGGATTTTTTATTTCCTGATCTCTTTAGTGGTTTCTAGAATATAATTTACTCTCTCCTCTATTTTAAAATAATTTGGTCTACCTAAAAACTGGTGCAAATCAATTTGCACAATAACATGCAATAATTAATTGTCACCAGGAATTCTAGTGGTATTGTAGGATAAGTACTGGACTACTGACCACAAGTTCAGCAGTTCAAACCCCAGCTGCTCCATAGAAGAAAGATGAAGCTTTCTGTTCCCATAAAGATTAACAGTCTTAGAAACTCTATACCAATTCAACAACACCTAACAACAACATGGTTTTATTGCAGATATAATTTTGTATTTCTAAACATATATTCTCTCTTACATGTGTACATCAAAAAGTTACTAGACGACAAGGTTAGTGCTAGGATCTAGTGACTCCAAGTAGAATACAACCTGATTTTTATGAAGTTGCTTACAGACTTCTGGACTAATTGGAGTTATCGCCCCAAAATTCCATGAGTTTAAAGAATGCAAATAGTAGTAGTGGTGTGGTGCTGTAGGATAAAGCACTAGACTGCAAGGTAGGTTTGAACTACAAGGTCAGAGGTTCATACTCACCATTTGCTCCTTGGAAACCCTATACAGGGTCACTATGCATCAGAACTGACTCAACAGTACTTACCAACAACAACAATGCACCTGCACCCTTCCCCTCCTTCCCAAAGGCCCACCTTTCCACTGGATTTGTTCTGGATCCCATCTCAGCTCTCATTCAAGGACCTTCAGAGAGCTCCCTTGCATATTCCTGCTCTACTACAGCCCTCTTAAACAGCAGCCAAACATGTTTTATTACCTCCCATGTCAAAAAAAAAAAATCTTTCTTGTTTTTCCTCCATCTATCGTCCACCTCTCTGCTACAGATCACAGTCCAGTTCCTTGAAATTACTCTAAACCTGATGACTGTACTTTCTTGTGTCCAGTTTGTCACCTCAGGTCACCACAATCTGACTTCCACCCAAATCACTCCACTGGAATATCTCTCGCCATAGTTACCAATGGCCATTCTGTTGAGAAATCTAAAGGGCATGTGTAATCATCATTGTGCTTGACTTCAGCAAAACTGATTTCTCCCTTCTTTGTCATGTCTTTGTTTTCATGAGACTACATTCTCCTGATTGCCTCTTACTCTCTGGCAGTTTTCTGTCAGACTTTTCCACAGAACACATCCTAACCCTTCTTCTCACTCTGTTATTTGGAGTCACAC
>NW_006408520.1:31131773-31133612 GCF_000296735.1 Chrysochloris asiatica | reverse complement strand
GAGTGACTGACTGACTGAATTAATTAATTATTGAATAAACAAACTCAGCAATTCTAAAAATAATTATTTTAAAAAGGTTTTAATGTGCAATCAATGTTATGATTTGGTGATGGTGAATAATAATCTGTCAAGAACAAGTTAACCTATTCAGGATATTTTTCATTGTTGCTGTCACTGTTTTTTTTTGTTGTTGTTGGTTTGTTTTGTTTTTTGCTGTTCCAGGTAATATTCAGATGAATCCCCCAAGAAAGTCAATGGGCAGAAGTGAGGAGGAACAAGCATGGGGTTTCAGCCGAGTAAGCTCTGGGGGTTCCTTTTCTGTGCTGGGAGTTCCAGCTAACCCCCATCGTGATGTGTTCCCACCATGCAAAATTATTGACCTGGAGGCTGTAAAATTAGAAGATGAGGTGACTCTATCTTGGACAGCCCCGGGAGGAGACTTTGACCAGGGCCAGGGTAAGTCCACCGGTTTCATTACCTAGTTTTCCAGCTATGAAACCATAGTTGGGGCTTAGTTGAGTAACAATATCATTGAGACTTAAGACTGAGATTGTTGCAAAGGATCGTCACAGAAAGCTTTGGGTTGTTGACATGGTCTTAAATCTTGGAGTCCAGGAACAAGAAGGAGCATGCCGGCTCCTCGGGATTGAAAAGGCGAGGTAAACTGACTGACACAAACCACATAGAAACTTTGATTGGAAACAGAAATACCACATGTATCCACAGTTTATTCAGCAGAAATAGGCTCTGTGTTACAGAGCATGTAATTCCAAATACCAGAGGTGATTAATTTTTCTGAAAATTGGATAGCAACTATTTATTCATAGATTTAAAGGTCTATTTTGGATAAATATTCCCCATATGTCACACAAGACTTGGTGCTTTTCCCTTTCTCACATCTGGCAATCGTTTTCATTAGGCAGGCTGGGACCATTCCCCTGAATCGGGACATTCTTATCCTGCTTCAGTGGACGTTGATGAAGTACCTTTTCCTATTTTCTCTTTCTAAATACTATGCAAACCTTCTAACATAAATCTGTTTCATCTCTTCTTCTTTTAGCAAATCAACATAATAACTATTCTGAGAATAACCTTTTCAGCACCTTCACCATCACAAAATCATAACATTGATTGCACATTAAATCATTTGTTTCCTGATGCCTCTGATTGAGACTCCTGTGGGAACCAACTTTCTCTACAAAGAATTGATTTCTGTCAATATCAGTAGGAAATGCGTCTTTGCAGTCTCATTTTCAACGTGGACCATCCTTCTATGTTTAAATTCTGACTACTCACAAAACACATTGGAGGGCTTCTCAATTATAAACAATTATGTTCTGTTGGGAACTAGTCACTACTGTAGCTTTGTCCTCAGATTCTCTTACCACAATCTATTTCTCTTTGCCAGAGATTAGAGAAGTAAAATACTTTTAAATTCTGAATTAAATATTCTTCTAATTTAAAGGTTGGAAATCGGAAAGCAACTATTTGGAACAAACTGTGGGATATCTATGTCTTACATGAACAGCTGCAATTTAGACTCCCATCTAGCTTTCAGTCCAGCTATTTGATCATCTGTAGAATGTTTAAGCCTAAGTTTCTTTATATGTAAAATAAGACTAAAAATATCTCCTTCATGCAGTTTTGAAAGGAAAAAAATGAGATGACACATGCTAAATTAGAAAAGGGAACAAGAATGTGACTAGAAAGTTTCCTAGACTCTTGGTTTGTTGTTGTTGTTAGGTGCCATCAACAACGACCCACAGCAACCTTATGCAAAGCAGAACAAAACACTGCCAGATCTTGGGCCAACCTCACAATTGTTGCCACGCTTGAGTC
>NW_006408520.1:31127087-31130268 GCF_000296735.1 Chrysochloris asiatica | reverse complement strand
TCAACACCACAATTCAAATCCATCAATTCTTCTCCTGTCTTCCTTATTCATTGCCCAACTTTCACAAGCATCTGAGGCAATTGAAATACCTTGGGTTGGGAGCCCCTTACTCTTCAAACTGACATCTTTGCTCTTTAGCACTTTAAAGAGGTCTTGTGTAGCAGATTTGGCTAATGCAATATGTCTATTTCTTGACTGCTGCGTCCATGAATGTTGATTGTGGATCCAAACAATGCTGTTTCCATGATTATTGATTGTGGATCCAAGCACAACTTCAATCTTTTCTCCATTTTTCATGATGCTGCTTCTTGGTCCAGTTGTAAGGATTTATGTTTTCTTTACATTTAGGTGCAATTTATACTAACAGCTGTAATCTGATCCATAAGTATTTCAAGTCTTCTTTCCTTCCAGTAAGCAAGGTTGTGTCATCTGCATATCACAGGTTAATAATGACTTTTCCTCCAATCCTGAAGCCATGTTTATCTTCATATAGTCTAGTTTCTCAGATTACTTGCTCATCATACAGATTAAATAAGTATGGTGAAAGGATGTAACTCTGGTGCACACGTTTCCTGATTTTAAACCATTCAGTATCCCCTTGCTCTATTTGAGCAACTGCCTCTTGGTCAATGTACATGTTTCTTATAAGCACAGTTAAGCATTCTGTAATATCCATTATTCGCAATGTTGTCCCTAGTTTGTTACAATTCACACCATTAAATTCCTTTGCATAGTCAATAAAACACACATAAACATCTTTCTGGAATTCTTTGCTTTCAGCCAGGATCCATCTGATGTCAGCAATGATATTCCCAGTTTCTTGTCTTCTTCTGAATCTGAATTGAATTTCTGTTAGCTCCCTGTAGAGGTATTGCTGCAACCATTTTTTAATTATCTTCAGCAAAATATTACTTGATTGTAATATTGGTGTACTGTTTGATAACTTCTGAAATTTGTTGGGTTATCTTTCTTTGGAGTGAGTACAAATATGGATATTTTCCAATCAATTGGCCAAGTTGCTGTTTTCCAAATTTCTTGGCATAGACGAATGAATGCCTTCAGGGCTGCATCAGTTTGTTGAAACATTTCTATTGGTATTCTGTCAGTTCCTGAAGCTTTGTTTTTTGCCAGTGTAGTGCATATTAGATATCATCCTCAATATCATTGTTTTTTGAACATATGGTAGGTACCTCCTGAAATGGTTGAACATTATCCAATTCTTTTTGACACAGTGACAGTGTATTACTTCCATCTTCTTTAGATTCTTCCTGCATCATTCAATATTTTGCCCATAGAATCCTTCAATATTTCAAATTGAGGCTTGAACTTTTTCTTCTGTTCTTTCAACTTGAGAAATGCTGTGTGTTCTTCCTTATGGTTTTCTAACTCCAGATTTGTCATTTCTTTATAATATTTGACTTTGTCTTCTTGAGCTACCCTTTGAGATTTTCTGTTCAGCTCTTTTACTCATCATTTCTTCCAGTCACTTTAGCTTTTCTATATTTGAGAGCAAGTTTTAGAGTCTCTTTTGATATCCATTTTGGTCTTTCCTTTCTTTCCTGTCTTTTTAGTGACCTTTTGCTTTCTTCATGGAAGATGTTCTTGATGCCTTCCCACAAATAAGCAACTGATGGTCTGTTCCACAGTCTGCTCCTGGATGTCTTTTGGCTGACAATATTGAGCTTCTCTATCATTACTTCCCACATATGTAGTCAACTTGATTCCTGTGCATTCCATCTGGTTAAGTCCATGTGTATAATTTTTGGTTATGTTGTTGAAATGTATTTGTAGTGAATAAGTCTTGTGAAATTCTATCATGTGATCTGCATAGTTTCAAACATCTAGACTATATTTTCCCAACTATAATCCTTCTTTATTTCCAACTTTTGCATTCCAATCGCATTATTAATGCATCTTGAGTGCACGTTTGATCAATTTCAGCCTGAAAATTTTGGTAGAATTCTTCAGTGTCATCATTATTGGCTTTAGTGGTTGATGTGCAGATTTGAATAACACCAGTTCATAGTGGTATTAACTGGTCTTCCTTATAGGAGTATGGGTATTATTCTATCACAAACAGCATTGTGCTTCAAGATAGATCTTGAAAACCTCTTTCTGTTGTGGTTAAGTACCATCAAGTCAGTTCCAATTCATAGTGACCTTATGTACAACACAACAAAGCACTGTGAAGCCCTGTCCTGTCTTCACAATTGTTGCTGTGTTTGAGTCCCTTGTTACAGCCACTGTGTTAATTCTTCTCATTGAGGGACTTCCTCTTTTTCACTGATCATCTATGTTGTCCTTCTTCAGGTCCAAAGTACATTTTACATGTAACATAAAAAAATCTCCCTCCAGTATAATTTCATTTACCTCTCTTTCATCCACTTTGGTCTTACTATCATATATTTTACTTCTACATTTGTTACAAACCTCACAGTTCTTTCTTATCACTTTTGTCTTGAACAATCATCTTTTAAGAAAATTTTAAGAAAATGAAGATTGTTTTTTAAGTTGTCACATAGTCACTGTTTCTAGTCTTCTTCCTTCCTTGCTGTGGTTGTTGCTGTTTTTAAGTACTGTCAAGTCAGTTCTCACTCATAGTGACCCTATAGAGGGTTTCTGAGGAGCATCTGGTTGGTTTGAACCACATACCTTGCCATTACCATCATTTCCCTGGTAGATAAGGGTCTTCTGAGAGAAATTTTCTCATCATTAACTTTTCATAAAATATGTTTATTTCACCTGAATGAATAAAAGCTATTTTCACAAGATATAGAATTTTAGGTCAACAGAATTTTCATTCTGTAGTTTAGAGGCACTATTTTATTGTCATCTGGTCTCCATTTTATTCTGAAGAGTAGTCAGTTGCTTTAATTTGTATTATTTTTACTGACCCATCTTCAAGTTTACTAAACCTTTCTTTTGTTTTGTTCAATGGTGTATTAATCCTTCCCAATAAATTTTTATAATTTAAGATACTGTATTTTTTTATTGTAAAATTTTTGTTTGCTTCTTTTAAAGTTCCCATATGTCTGTTAAAATTTGCCATCACTAGTATGGCACAGAGTCCTGGTGTGATGCTGTGGGCTAATGCGTCAGACTGCAAAGCCATTTGAACCTCAAGATTGGTGATTCAAGCTCACCAGCTACTCCTTGGAAACCCTATACAGGGGTGCTATGG
>NW_006408520.1:31123557-31125142 GCF_000296735.1 Chrysochloris asiatica | reverse complement strand
ATCCAGCAATTCCTCTACTTGGTATATATCCACAAGATATTCGAGCCATAACACAAGTAGATATATGCACACTAATGCTCATAGCAGCACTATTCACAATATTAAAAAGATGAAGACAGCCTAAGTGCCCATCAATGGAAGAATGGACAAACAAACTGTGGTACATACACACAATGGAATATTATGGTACCTTGAAGAATAACAAGGAAGTTGCAAGCCACTGCATAACATGAATGAACCTTGAGGTCATTATGCTGAGTGAAATTAGCCAGTCACAAAAGGACAAATATTGCATAAGACCACTATTGTAAAAACTTACTAAAAGAAAAAAAATTTTGTTCCAAGGAATAGGGGTGAGGGGGATGGTAGAGCACTGGTTAGAAGATGTCACATCGTAGCTTGGGTGTTGGGGAGAGCAATATACAAGAAGGCGGAGGGGTGGGTGGAAGAACAAGGTAGATAGGGGAACACTTATGTAGGTTTGCATGGGCCAAATGGGACAAAGATAAATAGTGATTTATGCTCAACCTTGGAACAATGAGACTCTAGGATCGAGGCATAGCCTGAATGGATAAAAGAGGGGAAATCATGTTATGATGTCTGACTGTCTTTTGGATATTGATTTCCCTTGCCTACTGTTGTAAAATAGACATGTTACTAGGATAGAAAGGAATATCAAGAAACATGATTACTGAAAACATGTAAGCCTGTTTTTAGCCTATAACTGATTGGCATACTTAAAAGAGATTCTAGAACTTGCCTGGTGAAGTGGGCTTCTTGTAGAGCCTTTGTAGTGTACTGGACCTTAGGTAGACTCCTGAGCCCCATCCAGAATCTTCTGAGGTGGGACATTCTGATTTGAAAGGACATGCCAACCAGCCCAGAGCTGCTAGAAGAATAGGGGATATTTCTTGAAAGAAATATCAGCAAGAAAAAACAAAAACAGCAATCTTTTTGGCTATTACAAGAACAAGCAAACTGTTCACCAGGAAGTCAAGGCAAGCAATCAAGTTGCTTCAGAACAAACCCCCCTCCAAGACTGAAACTTGGAGGGAACACATGAGCAGGCATGTAAGCTCACTGGCGACCATGTTGATCTACATGTGAGTGGAAGTGGGGGAAAGGCAGCAATGAAGAAATGGGCTGAGTTCAACCATGTTCCATAGACTCCTGTTGACCTGGAGATGAGAGAGAAAAGAGGGAGGGCAGGTTGGTCTGAAATTTGGGGAGATTTGGGTACTCCTGAGCCATGGACAATCACCTAGCAACAGAGGGATAGAGCTGAGAATGAAGTGTCCAACTGACATGAAGTAGGGGGAGATGCACAAGAACGTCCAAACTTACAGATATATCCATTTGACCTAGCTTCGATGGCTTGATCAGAACTCAAGTAGAGGAAAATAGAGAAATTTGATAAAGGAAGCAAGTGTAAATTGCTACAATTTCATGAACTTGACCTATACTTATGGATGTGTTGTTGTTGTTGTTGTTGTTGTTGTATTCTGTAGAGTTGGTTCTGACTCATAGCTACCCTATGGACCCTATGAAACCCTACAGAGTTCTGAGGCTGTAAATCTTTACGGTT
>NW_006408520.1:31114621-31122357 GCF_000296735.1 Chrysochloris asiatica | reverse complement strand
TTTTTTTTTACTTTATGCTGGACATTGTGGTGGTAAATTGTAGAGACTTAGGAATCTTTTATCTTCTTTTGAGGAGCTTAAAATTTTTTCTAGTAGACCATCAACCAATTTTTGGATCATCTGGAATTTGAGAATACTGGGTTTTATTCTTGGCTACAGCTTGTCTATATCAGCTTTGTTCTTAATCCTAGGTATATCCCTTAATTCTGGAACATAGTATTTATTACTAAAACATGGCCCTTTGAGGTTTCAATGGAAGTCTTGAAATTTTTACTTGGCAAGTCTCACCCTCCAAACTCTTATCTGCACTGTGCTGGGAATTTATGTAAACTTTACTCACTTTTTCAACATTCTAGCTTTTGTTTTTCTCTTGAAATCCTAGATATTTCACCCACACATGTATAGTTCAGAGGTCTTCCAATTACTAAAGAGAAGTTATATACAGATTTTGGCCTCTTTCTCTCTTGCCTCCTCCTTTTTTTTTTTTTTTTTGTATTTTTCCTCTCAATTTCCAGCCCCTCTGGTAATCCTAAACTCAATCCATTGACTTTTCAGACCAATAAGATTGTAGCCTTCTGTTGCTAACCACATGTTGTACTATGATGGGAAGTGCCAACAGGGGAAAAACTCTACAGACATGAATCATTCCTATTTATGCTGATCTGTATCTAAATCTAAAGACTTTAATTTTTTTCAGGCTTAATAAATACTATTTGCTGGTTTATTAGTCCAATAGAATCCACTCTGCCATTACTATAATTAAACTGTCCCTTTGATATTAATTGTGAATATTTTCTCATATTAACATTTATGTTTATATCTTGATTAGAATGGTTACCCCATGTTTAAGTTTTATATTTTATGTATCTAAATTTATTAACATTTTTGTTTTATGACTTTTGGACTTTGAGTCATAATTAGACAATCCTAATATAATCCCCTACTTCAGGACTATATGAGATTTCATCCATTGTTTTCTATTTAATATTTTATATTGCACACCTAACTTTTTGTCATTTTAGAGTTTATCATGGTAGAAGATTTGAGGTATGGCCCAATTTATTTTTCAGATTTTTACCCAATTGTCACAACACCATTTAATGAGTTTATACTTTTCCTTGTTAAATTTAATTCAATCTTTGTCATATACTCAGTTTTTAAGTGTATTTCAGCCTTTTTTGAGGAGGGGTGTATCTATTCATTTACTGGAGTCCTGGTGTGGTTTGGTAAAAGGTCAGCAGTTCAAATCCATGAGTCACTCCTTGGAAACCCTATACAGGGTTGCTATACATCGGAAACGACTCAACAGCACTAACAACAGCAATATTCATCAGCCAGTACCACAATGTTTTAATTGTTGAAGCATCATAGTGTTTTGGGGTTTTTTTTCTTCTTTTTCTTTCTTTTTTTTTTTCATAGTGTTTTTGTATTTAACAGTTTGTTTTTTAGTACTGCATGTTAAAATCTTTATATGTCCATTCTTGCTATTTATTTTTCATAAGACCTTAACAATAATCTTGACTAGTTAAAACAGATGTTTGAGGCATTTATAATAGAAGCACATAACATTTACAGAAATAACCAAGGAAAAGATAGCATCTTTATTATTTTGAATTTTGCTATTCAGAGACCATTATTAAGTCTTCTGCTTGTTTAGACTTTAATTTGAATCCTAATTTAAGGTTTTAAACTTTTACTGATATATACATGTCATGTTATGTTTATTCTTAGGCATTTTGGTTTATTTGTTTCCATTCTCATTAATCATTTCTAATGAACTAGAACACTTTACTTATGTTGACTTTACTTTTCTATTTATGTATTTTTACTTTCAGCTACAAGCTATGAAATAAGAATGAGTAAGAGTCTGCAGAATATTCGAGAAGACTTTAACAGTGCTATTTTAGTGAATACGTCAAAACTAAATCCTCAAAAAGCTGGCATCAAGGAGACATTTACATTCTCACCAAAGCTTTTCACAAATGAACCTGAATATCATCTTGATGGAGAGACAGAAGAAAGTCACAGAATGTATGTGGCGATACGATCAGTGGACAGAAACTTCTTGAAATCTGCTGTTTCTAACATTATCCAGATCTCTCTCTTAGTTTCACAGAATTCTGCTCCTGTTCTTACCAGAGATTATCTCATATTGAGAGGAGTTTTAACAGCAATAGGTTTAATAGGAATTATTTGCCTTACTATAGTTATAACATATTATACTTTAAACAGGAGAAAGAGAACAGCCAAGAAAGAGAATGGATCAAAATCACTGAGAATAAATGTGCAGTACACCTTTCTTCTTAGATGTGACCCATGACCTTTGCTTATTGAAAAAATATACAATGCAAATTAAAAACAAAATTGTACTAAAACACTTTGAGTTTTTAGACAATATTAATCATATTTTCATGTGACAAATAAATGAAAATTATAATACTCATTTTTTTAGAAAAAAGTATTACTCTGTTTCAGAAATTAGAAAAACCTTAGGCTTTCACAATGAAGAAATTAATAAAAATTATTTGAGGAAAATATGTATACCTGGTTTGATGCTGTAGGATAAGCACTGGATGCTAACCAAAAGGTCAGAGTTTCAAACCCATCAGTTGCTCATTGGAAACCCTTTTCAGGGTTGTTATGAGTCAGCATCAACTTAATGTCACAAATATAGATGTAATTTTATTCAATTTTAATCAAAGAAGAAGTCAAAGTGAAGAGATCAGCCTTTGAAAATGATCACCTGGTTCTGTTCTTTGGTTAAATAAAAACTGGCAGTTCAAATTCACCAGCTGCTCCACTGGGAAAAGGTGAGCCTGTCTGCTCCCATAAAGACATACAGTGTCAGAAACCCTACAGAGGGTCACTGAAAGTCGGTGGGCATGTTTTGTGTGTTTTAAGATGGTAGTTATATGAGTGTGTATGCATCTATCAAAACTATGCACATTTGATCTGTGCATTTTACTGTATGCAAATTTTACCTAAAAATCTGAATATCTGTGAATTTATTATATCTTTACCTGCTAACAATATTTATAGTAATGATTCTTAAGGCCTTCAGGAGATATTGGACAAGGTTTTCAATTATTATAAATGATTTAAATTGTTACAATTTGAGGGAAAATGTGCTATTGTAGGCAGAGACCAATGATGCTATTAAAACTCTTACAAGTTGCAGGAGCCCCTGCAACAACAAAGAATATACAGCCCAAAATGCCCAAGAGAAGCAACTAGGAAAGCCTGTTCACAGAGATGCCGAGAAAGGGGCCATTCCTATAAGGAAAAATGACTTCCCTGGGGGCAGAAAACTGGAAGACAGCAATCATTGGTTTGGGGGATTATTTGACCCTTGTGAGGAGAACCAGATTTAAATAAAGTTAAGCCAGGAAAGAAGAGAAACTTAAATTTACAATAAAATAAAGATGAACCATACCATAGTAGTGGCTTCATAAGATTGGTTAGAAAATTCAACTGATTAAAAAAGTAAAGAAGAAAATATAAAGTTAGGGTGAATGCTACATTTTTAGTTAGGATTTATATTGTTGTTAAGTACCATCGAGTTGGTTCCGACCCATAGCAACCCTGAATAGGGTTTCTGAGGCTATACATCTTTACAGGAGTGGAAAGCCTCATTTTTCTCCCGCAGAGCAGCTGGTAGTTTCGAACTGCTGACCTTGCGGTTCACAGCCCGATTCATAACCACTACACTACCAGAGCACCTTAGGATTTATACTAAGATCTGTAAAATATAAGGAAATGTAATCATAATAATAATAACAAGTTGAGTAATGGACTTTAAAAGAAAAGAGAATCTGATTTTATGGACTTGTATTATCCAAGCCAAACCCCTTGCCATCAAAACAATTCTGACTCTTCTGAGTCAGCAAAAGGAAGCAAACGGGCCCATTTTTCTCCCACTGAGAAACTGGTGGTTTCCAAGCACTGATCTTTTGTTTAGCAGCTCAGTGCTCAATCCACTGTGCCTCCTTACATGTATGATTGTTGTTGTTGTTGAGTGCCATCGAGTCGGGTCCGACCCTTAGCGACCCTGTACAGGGTTTCCGAGGGTGTAAATCTTTACGGGAGTAGAAAGCCTCATCTTTCTCCCGCGGAGCGGCTGGTAGTTTCGAACCGCTGACCTTAAGGTTCACAGCCCAATTCGTAACCACTACGCTACATGTATGATAGAAAGTGGAAAAAGCACAAATCAAGCACAAAGAGACAAGATAAGATATGAAAGAGAGAGCAATCACAGAATACATGAGGCTAGAGAAGCACTCAAGAACATCAACATGTTCATATCTATGAAAGTCAAAAGGAATGTCCCCTTTATAAATCCCTCTTGTACTTAAAAAATCTAATCAGCAAGGTGGTTTCTGGGAGGGATGAAAAATGACACAGATGGTGGCCAATTTTCTTTTCCACTCCCTCTCAGCTCCAGGCTGTTGAGTCTTATCAAAAAGCTGCCTACTGACAACACTTGCCTCAAGAGCACAGGAAGGAGGAAGTTATCCAGTACAGTAGATTATTGCTTTCTATCTCCCTAACTATGGAGCAAAAGCAATATAAATAAACAAACATTCAAAAGCAATATTCAAGTTGACATGACCTTACTTCACACCGACATAAGACAGAAGAAGCAAGAATATAAAGAAGATACAAGGAAAAGAAGATGGAAGGCATGGAAGAGTAAAGTTTTAAAAAATCAAAATAAAGAATGGAGAAGAAAGGGCTTACTCTCTTATGTTAACATGTTAGAATTTCAAAATAATGATCTTAAGTCCAATATTTAAATTTTTGTTCATAAATTTATTTCTATTACAAAAGTTGTTGTTTTTAAGTGCCTTTGATTTAGTTCCAACTAATAGCAACCCTGTGTAGGGTTTCCAAGGAGAATGTGGTGAGTTTCAACCATTGACCTTATGGTTCAAACTGACCTTGTAGTTGAGTGCTTATACTACAGCACCACACCAGGACCAGTATACATATAAATGAATAAAAAGATGTATGTTTGTTGTTGTTAAGTACCTTCAAATCAGTTCTGACTTATAGCAACCCTGTATAGGGTTTCCGAGGAGTGTCTGGTAAGTTTGAACCACCAACCTTGTGGTTGAAACTGACCTTACAGTCCAGTGCTTATCTTATAGTGCTACACTAGGACTCCAAAAAGATGTATAAGACATAATAAATAAAATAGATGTGGAATAAATAGCTCCTTTTAATTTATTTCTTCATTGATGTAAATTTAGGGTTTTCAGGTTCTTTCTATAACATAGGCTTTCAGGGAATCATTATATATATAATCTGCCTGTGGAATTAAATCTGTAAGATAATTTCCTAGAAGTTTAATTGCTGTGTTAAAAGATACTTACACTTAAATGTTGATGATTATAGTCCTCTAATACATTTGTACCAATTTTCTTTCCATCAATAATATATGAATACCTGTATGAATGGAATTAAAAGGTGTAATGAATGGGAAGCAGGAATCATACTGAGGCATGGAAAGCAGCTCAAACTGATGCAAGCATCCATGACACTCAAATTCCCCTCGGATATTCTTATTTGCTGCCATCTAATGTAAACCTCTACTTTTGCATGCATATGAGGTTATTGAAAATACCATGGCTTGAGTCAGGTGCACCTTAGTCCTCAAGCTGACATCTTTGCTCTTCAACAGTTTAAAAAGGTCTTTTGCAGCAGACTTGCCTAAAGTAATATGCTATTGATTTCTTGACTGCTTCTTCCATGAGTGGTGATGGTTCATGTGAGAAAAATGAAGTCTTTGGCAACTTCAATCTTTTCTACATTCATAAGAATAATGTTTATTGGTCCAGTGGTGAGGATTTTTGTGTATGCATGTTAAAGTTGGACAGTGAATAAGGAAGACTGTAGAAAAATTGATGCATTTGAGTTGTGGTGTTGGAGGAGAATATTGAAAGTACCATGGGCTGCCAAAAGAACAAATAGATCTGTATTGGACAAAGTATAGCCAGAGTACTCCTTGGAGGCCAGGATGGCCAGACTTTGTCTCTCATACTTCAGACATACTGTCAGGAGGGACCAGTCACTGGATAAGGATATCATGTTTGGTAAGGTGGAGGGTCAGAGAAAAAAAAGGAAGACCCCCCCCCCCCAGCGAGATGGAGTGGCAAAGTGGCAGCATCAATGAGCTCAAAAGTAGCAACAATTGTGAGGTTGGCCCAGGAACTGACAGTGTTTTGTTATGTTGTGCATGGGGTTGCTTTGAGTCGGTACCAACTCGATGGCACCTAACAACAACTACAGCAACAATGTAAACCCCCTGAACTGACTCCACAGCCCATAACAAGAACAACAATGTAAACCCCCAGCATCTTCCATGTTGCTGACTCTTCTCCAATGTCTTCCTCCATGGTTAGGATTTGGGTAAGTCACTGGAGATATAAAGAAAAAAAGTTACTGTGTTTAGTGAATGAATACAGTGTGCCAGGCATTATGCCAGCTATGTTGTATTTGCTTTATAGCTTGTTTGTTCAATATTCAAACAAGCAGCATAGCATAGCTAAGATCATAAAAAGTAAAAATTCATACATATAAAGTAAAAGTAAAAATTGAGACATATTATTAGAGGTAGAAAAGATATTTCATAATGATGATTATATGTTGTTGTTGTTAAGTGCGTCGAGTCAATTCCAACCCACAGCGACCCTGTATAGGGTTTCCAATGAGCAGCTGGTGAGCTTGAACCACCGACCTTGCAGTTCAAATAACTTTGAAGTCTAACGCATTAGTCCACACTACCACACCAGGACTCGGAGCAATCTTAAATTTGTATGCACCAAATAACATAACTTTAAAATATATAGAGTTAACAAAATCAAAACTGAGAAAAGAAAAAGAAACTAACAAATCCACAATCATAATTAGATATTTTAGTATACTTCTCTGAAACAAAAGGAATATGCAGAAAAGGCATAGGTAAGAATAGAAAATATTTTAATAACATAATTAACCTCCTGAGAGAGGGAGCAAAACAAGATATCCCTGTTTCCATCTATAGTCAATATTGTGCTGGAAGTTTTAGTTAGTGCAATAAAAGAAGGAAAGTAAAAGACATAAGATTGCAAAAGAAGAGGTAAACTTGCTATTATTAGCACATGACATGGTCATATGTATATAAAACCCAAAAGAATCTACAAACTACTAGAAATAGTAAGTGAATTTAGCAAATTCACTGAATACAAGGTCAGTATATTAAAATTGATCATATTTTTATAGACCATCAATGAAAAATTAGAAAATAAAATGTTATTTTTAAAATTATATTTACGATAGCACCAATACACACACAATCACACATACATGAACACACATTCCTTGAAATAAATCTAATGAAAAATGTGCAAGACCTCTACCTTGAAAATGATAAAATACTGTCAGGGACCTGCCTCGACATTAGGGTAAGTTTCACGAAGTAGGGAAATCTGGCAGGCAAAAGAGAGAAGCAAACACAAAGAAGACAGACATACAAGTTTGATGCAAGCTGACAGGCAAGCTCATCTGCAGCAGACTGTCTTGCATTGCATGCAGCACTCACTTTACCTCAGTCTTTTATTTTCTTTTTTCAAGGAGGGATTTGTTACAAAGGAAGGATGTAATTCACAAAGGGAGGATGTGATTCTTTAGATAAGATAGCATACAGAACTGAAATGTGATTAATCATTCAAAACAGGACATAATGATTCACAGGAACA
>NW_006408520.1:31113175-31113776 GCF_000296735.1 Chrysochloris asiatica | reverse complement strand
CGGAATTGGATTTTTATCCATGTCACAGGGCCACTGATCAACCCAGGGTCTGCGTATGCTGACGCCAGCAAAATACTGTTGGCACCAATTAAAGACAACTTAAAATAAAGATATATATCATGTTCCTGAAATGAAATACTCATTATAAAGATGTCAATTCTCCCCAAATGGATCGATAGGTTCAGTGCAATCCCATTAAAACCCAACAGTTTATGTATGTGTGTGTCTGTGTGTGTGTAGAATGTTCAGTTGATTCTAAACTTTATGCTAAAATTCTAAGAACCTAAAATAGTTAAAATAACTTGGAATAAAAATAAATCTAGAGTGCTTATGCTACCAGGTATCAAGTTGCAGTAATGAAGGTATGTTCAATTATGCTAAGGATCATCAAAAAGACCAATGGACAGAGCTGAGAGTCCAGAAACAGACCCACACATTTGCAGACACCTGGCTTACAACAAAAAAAGCAACTACATTTCAGTGGAGAAAAGTACTAAGATTCAAAAAATAAATAGCAGTAGGTCTACTGGTTATTCGTAGAGGAAAAAACTAAACCTGGAATTGTGCCTTTATGGATTCTCTGGACAAATTACTGAATGAT
>NW_006408520.1:31103073-31110505 GCF_000296735.1 Chrysochloris asiatica | reverse complement strand
TCAGTATTCTCCTCTAACACCATGCTAAGCATGTTCTTCCCTTTTGGTTTTCTAACTCCAGGTCTTTGTACATTTCATTACAATATTTGACTTTGTCTTCTTAAGCTCCCCTTTGAAATTTTCTTTCAGTTCTTTAACTTCCTTATTTCTTCCATTCACTTTAGAAGTGCTACACTCAAGAGCAAGCTTCAGAACCTCTTCTGACATCCACTTTGATCTTTTCTGCTTTTCTTGTCTTTTTAGTTACTTTTGCTTTCTTCCTGTATGATGTTCTTGATGTCCTCTCACAACTTTCTTGTCTTTGGTCATTAGTGTCTAATGCATTCAATCTTGAGATACACTCTAAATTCAGGTGGGATCTATTCAAGGACATATTTGGGCTCTTCTGGCCTGGCTTTAGTTTTCTTCAGCTTTTGCCTGAATTTGCATATAAGCAATTGATAGACTGTTCCACAGTCTGACTTTGACCTTGTTTTGGCTGATGATATTGAACCTCTCCATCATCACTTCCCACAGATATAGCCAATTTGATTCTTGTGTATTCCATTTGGTGAGGACCAGGTGTATAGTTGTCTTTTATGTTATTGGAAAAAGATATTTGCAATGAAGAAATTGTTGGACTTGCAGAATTCTATCGTGATATCTCCGTGTTCACTTCTACCACCAAGGTCACATTTTCCAACTATTGATCTTTCCTCTTTATTTCCAACCTTTGTATTTCAATCACCAGTAATTATCAGTGCATCTTGATTGCATGTTTAATTTCAGACTGAAAAAGTTGGTGGAATTCTTCAATTTCATCAGCACTGACTTTAGAAGCTGCTGCATAAGTTGAATAATAGCAGTGGTGGTTATGTGTTGTGGAGTCAGTTCATACTCATAGCAACCCTGTATAGGGTTTCTGAGGCTGGAAATCTTTACAGGAGCAGAAAGCCTCATCTTTCTCCCATGGAATGGCTGGTAGTTTCAAACAGCTGACTATGAGATTAGCAGCCCAACATGTAACCACTATGCTACCAGAGCACCTTGAATAATAGTGGTATTAACTGGCATAGGGAGTCCTGGTGTGGCACTGTGGGTTAATGTGCCAGACTGCAAAGCCATTTGAATTGCAAAGTCAGCAGTTCAAGCTCACCAGCTGCTCCTCAGAAACCCTAACCGGGTCGCTATGGGTCGGAACCGACTCAACGGCACTTCACAACAACAACTGGCATATGGCAATTATCCTGTCCCAGACAGCATTGTACTTAAGAATAGAGCTTGAAATATTCTTTTTGGCGATGAATGTAATGTCATTCCTCTTTAACTTTTCATTCCAGGCAAAGGAAACTATATGACTGTTGGATTCAAAATGGCCAAAACCAGTTCATTTCAGCTCATTAATGCCTAGGATACCTATCTTTATGCATTCTGCTTTATTTTTGATAACGTCCAAATTTCATAGGTTTATCCTTCATACATTCCATGTTCTGATTATTAGTGGAGTTTGCGGCTGTTTCTTCTCAGTTGAGTTGTGTCATGTCAGCGAATGAAAGTCTTGGAAGCTTAACTTCATCCATGTCATTATGGTCAACTCTATTTTAAGAAGGCAGTTCTTCCCCAATTGTATTTTGAGTGCCTTTCAACTTGAGGAGCTCATCTTCCAGCACTAGAACTGACGATTTTCAGCTGCTATTCATAACAGTTCAGTGGCTAACTAACCATTCAAATGTGGTCACCTCTCCTTCTTCCTAGTTTGTCCTAATCTGAAAGCTCAGTTAAATACCATGGTAAATCTGCTGTTATTTAAAATATTGGTGGCATAGCTTCCAGCATCACAGCAATATACAAGCCATAACAGTTTCCATCACAGCAATATACAAACAATAATGGTTTCCATCCATTAAACTTCTTTAGTCATCAAAGTGAAATCTTGGTTTTGTTTTTTTAATTTCTTAATTTCTGCTTCCATAGGTGCTTACTGTTGATTCAAGTAGAATGAAATCTTTCAATTTCTTCCTCATTTATCATTGTTTCACTTATGGACCCATTTGTAAGGATTTCCTTTTTTTTCTTCACATATAGGCACAATCCATACAGAAAACTGGAGTCTTTTACCTTATCTTGCTGTTGTTGATGTTAAGTACTATTAGGTGATTCCGGCTCAGAGTGACCCTGTATAGGGTTTCTGAAGAGCAATTGGTGGGTTTGGACCAACGACCTTGTAATTACCTTAACTTGTTCTTAAGTGCTGTTGAGTTGAGTCCGATGCATAGCGACCCTGCATAAGGTTTCTGAGGAGCAGCTGGTGAGTTTGAACTTCCGACCTTGCAGTCTAGTGCTTATCCTATGATGTCACACTAGGGCCTTGCCTTAGGCTCTATTTTTTTTTTTTCAGGAAATCCAAGTGAAGACACAGACTTCAGATAGCTTGTGGAACTTTTCCATTATCTTTTCACTCTATTTTCTACAAACTTTTTGAAGTTCCCTTATATATAGTTGAGAATCTGCTATTATTTAGATGGCAAAATATATTTTTGTTTCATATGTACAATAAATGCATACATATTTTTCTCTATAAAGGCATATTTGGGGCCATTTGGATAACCACTTTATATTTGAATGCTTCCACTCTTTTCTAATTGTTTAAGTGATGTTATCAATAAATGCTAATTTAATTTTTAAGAACCCACGTCAAAGAAAAGGGACATACAAGATAAAAGTGATGTTTACTATTCTGTGAAGGGAAAATGAAGTAATAGAATGAAGGTTCATTTCAAGTAATATGAAGACTAGAAAATGATGGAATCATTGGAGTTTGCATCTGAGGCTGCACAAACTTGAAATAATCTGTGCATTAGCTGACAATCCAGATTCATGATTGTCATGTGAGTAACATGCTGTTAAGTGTCATTGACTCAGTTCTAATTCATAGCAAACACATATAGGGTTTCTGAGGAGCAGCTGGTGAATTTGAACCACCAACCTTGTAGTTCAAACTGACCTTACAGTCCAGCACTTATTTAATGATGTTAATATGAATTTTGCAAGAGTCACAGAGCAGAGGAAGCAGAAGTCTTCTACAGAAGAAAGTTGAGGGAGTTTGCTTTGGAAAGTGATAAATAAATTCTATCAAAATATTTAATAACATTAATGTTGTTTGCCAATGCTTTTGTTGTAACTGGGTTGTCTAAAGGTAAAATCAGATGCTACTAGGGTTTATGTAAAAAGTTGGGATAAAAACAAAGGTCACCATGAGGCCACTCAGTTGAGCATATGAGTTATATTTAATGAATGCTTAATGGATATATTAAATGTTAGGCCTCCACTAGGCAAGTGAGTGTTAGGGGATGAGGTTGGGTGGGTCAATACCCCTGGCTGGACAAACATTTGTGAGAAGTAAACAAGCCTTTCAATGGCCAAGTTGCTTATCAACTATGAGCACTTTCAGAGAACTGGGTGTAGGCTTCCCCACCCTTACTACCAACATCTGGCATAGCTGAAGGGAAGACTAATGCTTTTTTCAAAAAAAAAGAAATATATAATATATATATATATATATATGTATATATACATATACTTATATTTCAAAGTACACAGGGTTTGAGACTAAATTATTGTTCCTCATACTGAAGATAAAAGGAATAGTGAAATAATTTGGGGTCAAGAGGTTAAAATCCTGTGATAAGCCACTTCTGATAATGTTGATAATTGAAACTATGTGTGAATCTATAATCATATATATAGAGGGCTAAAGAAAGACACCTCCCAAAGCAGCATTTTCCAAGAGAGAAATCATTGCTGCTCACAAGCAGCAATGGGGTCATTTAAGACCTCTGTTTTCATCTTGGTCCTCCACCTTCTAGAAGGGGCCTTGAGCAACTCACTTATTCAGCTGAATAATAATGGCTATGAAGGAATTGTAGTTGCAATTGACCCTGATGTGCCAGAAGATGAAGCACTCATTCAACAAATAAAGGTAAGATAATTAAGCATCCCGTCGTCATAGAGACAGCATGAGTTCTTGAACTCCATCTGGGCAAACCTGGCAAGTTATTTTTACATCTCTGAGTCTCAGTTTCTTCATCTGTAAAAGGTTGATAAAAAAATACTTCACCATTAGAATTCTCATGAAGGATGCAATAATATATGAAATGTATTTAATCTAGGCCTTGACACATTACATTGTTAGTGCTCAGTCTATATTTACTAGCTGTGGATTATTTCATTGAAAATTATTTAGTTCTGCATGAGGGTTACTGCTGTTGTTGGTAAGTACTGTGGCATCGATTCCGACTCATAGTGATCCTGCACAGGGCTTCCAAGGCTGTAAATCTTTACAGGAGCAGAACACCTCATCTTTCTCCCGTGGAACCACTGGTAGTTTTGAATTGCTGACCTTGAGGTTGGCAGCCTGACTCATAACCACTATGCTACCTTGTTGTTGTTAAGTGCCATCAAGTCAATTCTGACTCATAGCGACCCTGTAGAGGGTTTCCAAGGAGCAGCAGGTGAGCTTGAACCATCAACATTGCAGTTCAAATGACTTTGCAGTCTGATGCATTAGCCCACAGCGCAACGAGCCACCTAAATTCAGCAGTTTTGTGAGATTCACAGAGTAATTCCTTTGCCTGATTTTATCCTTGGCAAATATCAGATTCTCCCTTTATTCTTAAAAGTGAACACCATCTCTCTGATCCTAATTTCAGAGTCCCAAATACAAAGTTCTCACTTAAGGAACAACTCGGATCCTTTCAATAATAGGGAACTCTACATTTGATTGCCTTTGAAGCCATGGATCCGCTCAGGACTGCTGAGCAGCAGCATCTCACTTGCTCTTCTTTCTCTGAGAATAGAGAAAGCGGCAACTTTAAGTGTTATGAATGTGGGAAGATTAGAGAAGTTATGGTCAAGAATGGAATACCTGTGAGTCATTCTTGCAGTAAACAGTTAAAAATAAGAAGAAAATACTTTATAAACGACCACTCTGAAATCTGATTGTCACATATCCAGGGCCATGATTATGTAATGACTGAGTATTTGTCTCAAATAAGATAATAAGAGTACTGTTAGTAGTAACGTCATAGATTTTGTAGGGATTCGCTTTTAAAATATCATAAGGAGATGCTGGGTGTGAGAACACTGTGTATAATACTTACAATTCTTCTGTCAGTCTAAAATTATCTCATAGTTTAAAAAAAAAAAACAAAACAACTTTAAAAATGCATGCATAGTGATTATACATAGTAAGAACATAGTTATTGTAGACATAATTATTGATCAGCAGTCCCTGTTTTGATCCCTCTCAGATGGAAAGGATTATCCTTCTTACTTATACTAACATAACTGTTGTTTGTCTGGGGGCAAAGCCCCTGAGCATGAGCCGAGACACTCAGAGGTTCCTTACTCTGAGCAGAGGCAAACCACAAAAGGTCAGGCTCGGAGGCAGTTTGGAACAGGAAAACTGAAACCGTGGTGGTGGTGGTTATAGTGGGGAGTTCACTTGTGAATCCAAAGATTGTCAGATAATGCTGTCATTGATAAAAGGGAAATTTGTATCTTTTGAAATCTCTTTCAATACTCAAAAACCTTGGGGGAATTTTTGATTGCCCCAAACTTTGGAAATAGTATCATCAAAAATGAAGTAGCCTCTTGGAACAACAGACATGCAAAATGGAAGAAAAATGTGAATGGTATGTTGCCGTCCTTGGCTAGACAATCAGTGGGGCTCAGGAATATGTCAGAAGGAAGCCAGTGACGGCTTGTCTCTAATGATAGTGGTAATGTAAATAGGATCTCTAGGGTGATTTATAGCCTCCCAAAGTGCCTTAACCTCCTTACCTTTGGCAAGGTTTTCCTCATGAGAAATGTATGTCTCACTGCAATTATTAAATTGACTTTCTGGTAAGAGTCCTAAAGAAAAGTTAGGTGTGAGTTAAGTTGGTTTCTTTCATTTTCTTCTCTGTAACAGAAGAAACATTTAAAACTTTAGGTGCACTAGCATGCTTAGTGTCCTTAACAGAGTAATGGAGAACAATGTGTTCCTTACCACTTGATATTCTGGTCCTGCAGAGTTGAGGAACCTTACCAGGGGCTTTGACACCTTTCTCAGCCACCACTCAATCTCTGTTCCAACAAAAATTTTTGAGTGTGTGCGTGGATGATGAGGACATCTAGTGTCCTTGTAAAGATTGTTGTTAGGTGCCATCGAGTCGGTACCGACCCATAGCGATCCTATGCACAGCAGAACGAAACACTACCCAATCCTGGGCCAAGTTCATGATTGTTGCCATGCTTGAGCCCATTGATGCTGCCACTTGGCCACTCCATCTTGCTGAGGGTCTTTCTCTTTTTCTCTGACCCTCTACCTTACCAAACATGATATCCTTCTCCAATGACTGGTCCCTCCTGACAATATGTCTGAAGTATGAGAGATGAAGTTTGGCCATCCTGGCCTCCAAGGAGCACTCTGGCTGCACTTCTTCCAACACAGATCTGTTGGTTCTATGGGCAGTCCATGGCATTTTCAGTATTCTCCTCCAACACCATAACTCAAAAGCATCAATTCTTCTATGGTCTTCCTTATTCACTGTCCAGCTCTCGCATGCATATGAGGTTATTAAAACTACCATGGCTTCAGTCAGGCGCACCTTAGTCCTCAAGCTGACGTCTTTGCTCTTCAACACTTTAAAAAGATCTTGTGCAGCAGATTTGCCTAATGCAATACGTTATTGATTTCTTGATTACTGCTTCCATGAGTGTTGATAATTGATCCAAGAAGAATGAAGTCCTTGACAACTTCCATCTTTTCTCCGTTGATAAGAATGTTGTTTATTGTCCATGGACGCCTTTAAGTCAGCTCTCAAAGTAGTCACAAACTTTCCCACTGAAAGATGCCTTGAAAGTAAATCTGGCAATGGGCTTCCAAACGTTCACAGCCTTAAAAATACTACACAGTTCTACTCTGCACACATGGGGCCTCCAGGAGTAGGGATTTCTTCCATAGCAACCAATACCTGTTCCCACCTACAAGATTGGCAGATCTTGTAGCAGCTCTATCTATACTGCTCACACTCCAGCCAATACTAATTGTAGAAGCAGTGGGAGTCCACTTCATACCATAAGGAGGGTAAGAATCAGAAGGAAGGTCACACACTTTGATATGTGTGCAAACTGCACACATACATACTCTAGAAAAGGTACACAATAATGGGACTTCGGGTGTCTTCTCGGGTTACTCGAATGCAGGCATTGCCTGTGTTGGCACTGCTGGGCCAGTTTGTCACTCACCATAACCATTTTATTTATTCATTCATTTGCTTACACACTCATTCAAGAAATATTTACTGAGCATCTACACTAGATGCTCAACCTGCGATATGCAGATGATACAAACTTGATTGCTGAAAATGAAGAGGACTTAAAACATTTACTGATGAAAATCAAAGAGCAC
>NW_006408520.1:31101787-31102313 GCF_000296735.1 Chrysochloris asiatica | reverse complement strand
GTTCCTGTTTGCATAGGAAAGGCTTTCAGTTTCTCTCCATTGAGAGTAATGTAGGCTGTTGGTTTTGTTTATACACACCAGAACTCCCTGTAATTATCTATCGATAGGTATGGATTAAGTGCTTCCATTATGTTTGTTTTTTGTGGTGTTCCTGCTTTCTTTGTTCTGTGTGTCTTCCTTTACTGAGTTCATGCTTTTTGTGCTCTTTCTTGTGAGTTTCCTCATAGGTTTAATGTTTTCATGTTCTTCTTGGATTTTCATTTTCTTGGTATGTTGTGTAGGATTAATTTTCTTTGCGGTTGCCTTATAGTCCATTAACTTTTCCCTCCATTTAGTGCAGTCTATTTTATCCTGTAATCTACCAGATCTTCTCACCATCTGGACCACTGTTCCTACCTGTTTACCTCTTTTACATTGTAATTGTTTTGATAATAGACTGACCTCCCAGATTCTCTGAGTTTGTTCTTATAGTTTTGTTCTGTTCTCAACTCTTCCATCTGTTGATTTAGTTCTGGGAGGTGCTGCC
>NW_006408520.1:31094604-31101687 GCF_000296735.1 Chrysochloris asiatica | reverse complement strand
ATTGAAATTGTCAAAGACTTTGTTCTTCTTGGATCAACTATCAACACTCACAGAAGCAGTAGTCAAGAAATAAAATGACATATTGCATTAAGCAAATATGCTGCACAAGACCTTTTTAAAGTGTTGAAAAGCAAAGATGTCAGCTTGAGGAGTAAGGTACACCTGACCAAAGCCATGGTATTTTCAATAACCTCATATACATGTGAAAGTTGGACAGTGAATAAGGAAGACCATAGAAGAATTGATGTATTTGAGTTATGATGTTGGAGGAGAATATTGAGAGTGTCATAGGCTGCCCATAGAACCAACAGATCTGTGTTGGAAGAAGTGCAGCCAGAATGCTCCTTGGAGGCCAGGATGAGCAGACTTCATCTCTCATACTTCGGACATATTGTCAGGATGGACCAGTCACTGGAGAAGGATATCAATGTTTGATAAGGTGGAGGGTCAGAGAAAAAGAGGAAGACCCTCAGCGAGATGGGTTGGCCAAGTGGCAGCATCAATGGGCTCAACCGTGGCAACAATTGTGTAGTTGGCCCAGGATTAGGCAGTCTTTTGTTCTGCTCTGCATAAGGTTGCTATGAGTCTGAACCAACTCGATGGCACCTAACAACAACACTAGAAATCCAATAGTGCACAGTATACTCTTGTCCTAAAGGAAGAGATACCTTATTGTCACAAACAAATTGTGTTTGACTAGTAACCTAAGGAGTATTAGTGTGGTGCTGAAGGATAAACATTGGACCTCAAGATAAGTTTAAACCACAAGATCAGTGGTTCGAACTCACCAGCCGCTCCTTGGAAACCCTATACAGGGTTGCTATGTGTCAGAACTAACTGGACCACACTTAACAACTAACCTAAAGTTTAGCAGTTTAAACTAATGCAGAGGTATCATGGACAAAAGTTCTAACTGTCTCTTTCTGTAAAGATTATAGCCAAGAAAACTCTTGGAGCAATTCTACTGTGTAACACATGGCATCACCATGAGTGGGAATCAATTCAATTGCAATGAGTTTGGTTTGGGGTTAGTCCTTAAGGAATTCCAGTACATTTTTATAAACTGTCACCCTCAAACTTGTCTTAGCCTGCAAAGTTTAAATGTCTATTTGAATATGATGTTACCTTCTCAAAATTTTAAACAAATCCCAAAGCAAAGATCCCTTATTTATGTGTGTGTGTTTTTCATTATTTCATCATGAACCGCCAACCTTGCAATTCAATCGACTTTGCCGAATTAATCCACAACACCACACCGGGACTCTTAATACCGTATCAGAAATATCTATTACTATACATTTAGTAAAGGAGCTCTGGTAAGGTAGTGGTTACGAGTTGGGCTGCTAACTTCAAGGTCAGAAGTTCGAAACTACCAGCGGTTCCACTGGAGAAAGATGAGGCTTTCTGCTCCCATAAAGATTAACAGCCTCGGAAACCCTATAAAGGGTCGCTATGAGTCGGAACCTAGTCAACGGCACACCACCACCACTACCATACATTTAGTATGCTGAAAACTTTTCAAAAATATATTACAGAACCCAGCAGATCTGGCATTCATAGTGACTTTTAGAGTTTCTCTCTACTATACCTGCTCTAAGAGCTTGAGATTTGTACTCTCTAATTCTGTTTTTCACTCATAGTTTTACTGATCTCAAAAGGATCAAATGAAATGAAATTAAACAGTTAGCATTTAATAAGGACTTACTATGTGTCTTGGAGTAGCACTGTAAGGTAAGCACTGGACTGTGAACCACAAAGTCGGCAGTTCAAACCTGCTCCTCAGAAATCCTATATCAGGTCACTATGAGTCAAAATCCATTCAATGCCACATAACAATATGTATCCTGGTGTGGCACTGTAGGCTAAGCACTGAACTGCTACACAAGCTTGGTTATTCAAGCCCACCTTGGAAATCTTATGCAGGATTGCTACGAGTCAGAACTGACTACACAGCACTTAACAACATGTGCTAAGTCACCATGAGTAATGATCCACTGGAGGACAACTAACAACAACATATGCTAAATAGAGTCAGTAGATAGTGAAAATGGTTAAACACTACTAACTGGAAGGTTGGCAGTTCAAATCCACCCTGAGGCCCCTCAGAAGAAAGGTCTGGTGATCGACTTCCTAACAATCACAACCACTGATGGTCCTATGAAACTCAATTCCACTCTGAAATACATAGGGTCACAGTAAATCAAAATTGACTTAACAGCAATTGAAATATAAACATAATTCCAATTATGCCACATGTTTAGCTTCATTTGACCTTCACAGCAACCTTGTGAGCTAGTAATTAAAAGAGTTTTCATTTTATAAATTGGGGAATTAAGGTTCAGGAGAGGTTAAGGAATTACCTGATATCCCCAATATATTATGGAGCCAGGGGTAGTGTTTGACTCTGGAGTTAGCATTGTTAACCTCTATACTGTAATGCAGAGTATGTGCTAAGCACCCAAACAAAGGTTAACTATTATTTTTAATAAAGCTCTTTCCAAATTTCCCCTTCCCATCTTGCTGAATATCTCATCTTTGAAAATATGAAATACAGATGATTGGTGATTGAGCTCATTTTCAGTCATAACTGTGCTTGCTACATATATAGACATATTTTTTTCTCTCCAGGACATGGTGACCCAGGCATCGCCATATCTATTTAAAGCTACAGAGAAAAGATTTTATTTCAAAAATGTTGCCATTTTGATTCCTGCAAAATGGAAGACAAAACCTGAGTATGTGAGACCAAAACTCGAGACCTACAAAAATGTGAGAATATCAAGTTCTTCATTCAAATTCAATTTTCTCCAGTAATCTAGATTTTTAATCAAATTTTATGGAATCAAATGAAATTATTTGAATAAGGTTAATTCATCTACTGAAATTTTTTTATATTAAAAGTTTTTTCTTAAATTTCAGGCTGATGTCCTAGTTGTTAAAGACAGTCCTCTGGGTAATGATAACCCCTATACTGAGCAGATTGGGAACTGTGGAGAAAAGGGTGAAAGGATGTACTTCACTCCTGACTTCTTAGCAGGAAAAAAGTTGCCTGAGTATGGGCCACAAGGTATGGTTACAAATGAAATATCTACTATACTACTCATAATTTAGCAGTCTTTTGTTAAAAGGTGATCCGTAATAGCATCAATAATAACATCTTGTGTAAAGACATATAAATAAAGCCTTTTATAGCTTCAGATAACAGTAAAATAATTTAATATAGGTATATCGTTATTCAATTATAAGGTAAATGTGATTATAATGTTAAAATACAGAATAGCGTAGAGTCAAATTCCACATGTTAAAACTTCGTTTCATTCCATATCCTGAGTTATAGGATACTACTAGTCTGCCAGCAAAAGCTGTTTATTCTCCTTACTGTTTTCTAGAACATTTTTTGTTATGTAAGATATGACAGAAATAAGAAAAAACACTTTCTTGTATACTGAAGGATTTGTCAATGCCACGTCTATCTTTTCAATGTTTCTTCTCTTTTCTTTTTATAAGATATATTGAGTACTGCAATAATCTGGGTTCTCTATCTTCCAAAATAAAAATTTTAATTGAGTACTTTATAAACATCAACCATTTTGCTAGGCATAGAGATTATAAAAATAAATGAGATACAGCACCTGGTCTCGCAGACCTTATAATCTAAAGAAAGAGTTAGTCAAATAAATGGTTAAATAAAAATTTGAATTAGACACTTTTGGATCTGTGAGGTGACCTCCGTGAATGAATTGAACTTCCTGTCTGCAATTCAATTAGTAGCCGCTAGATGTTGATGATGCAGAGAATTCACATTCAAATTACAAATCTTGTGAAAATGCAGTCTGAGTCAGTAAGTCTGGGATAGGACTCAGGAATCACGCAGAACATCAAGAGATAAGATTGCAGAGAGAGGCAGGGTGCATGTTAAGGAGTTGGACTTAACCCTGAGGACCACAGGGGAACCACTGGACACTAGAAACACAGAGAACTGTTGGTTGCTGTTGCAGTAACTCAAAAGGAAGATGTAAAGATGGGGGTAGTCCAAGTAAATGATATGGTTAAGGTAATGATGGATTTAAGCAAAAAAAGTAGAGGTGGAGTAGGCAAGATTCGAAGTTCCATTAGAATTAGAATGAACAGTGAGGGTGAAGTACCTGTTGAGGTTGCTGACCTGGTTGCACTATGATACCTCTGGCTCTCACAGCAGCCTGCACCAACCCTAACATTGCAACTGTACTACCAAGCATCGTAGTTATCTGACAGTGTGTGTCAGCCACTAGACCAGGAACTATACCTAAGGACAAGATGCTTATTTTATCTTTTTCTGACACCCACCAGGCGCTCACTTCATATTTGATGAGCTGAAATATCTATTTATGAGGATGTCAAAAGTGCTGTTACTTAGGGTTCCAGTTCATACACGCATGGGCTATTCTAAACTAAACTTGTTCAGAAATGTTTCTACCATAAGTGGATGGCTGCCGACAACTTCTCCCAGTAACGTATTTGTCTTAGTGTCATTAGGATGCCTTCCAAAAATCGGTGGTTATGAGTCGGAACCGACTCCATGAGCACTTAACAAAAAGATGGAGGAAACGTCAAGGAACAATAGCTTCCCCCTCCCCCTTTTTTTTTTGTTTAGCAAAATTTTCTTGATTTTATAGCAATAATTTTTTTACGTATGCTTGTACACTTGTATACTTTATAAAGACTTGTTGTTGTTGTTAATTGCCTTCGTGTCAGTTTTGACTCATAAAGACCTTGTATAGCATTTTCAAGTAGTGGTTGGTGAGTTTGAATCGTCCACCTTGCGGTTCAAACTGACCTTGCAGTCCAGTGCATCAACCCACAGCGCCACATCAGAGGTCCTTATAAAGACTTAGGAGTTTCACATTCGATTTCTCTAAGGAAACAAACCTTTATTTTAAAATAATATATCAAATTGTTAGGAACAAAAGTCCAAAGAGAAGCTAGGCAGCCAATAACAGAGATAGGGTGAGAATCAACATGCATTTTGCTACGTTTTATTGACAGATATGGAAGGAAGCAAGAATCCTTCTCTGAAAGACTGAAGGGCTTACTCCTTATGGTTGAAGTTTTTATACCCTCAAGGACATTAACATCCCTTTCTCAGAGCTTAATGCACACTCCTCTCCAGGAACTCTGTCTGCACTCCACCAACTCAGGGCCCTTTATCCTTTGGGAGTAACTCCCTTTTCCTGTCAAACAAAGGGTAGTTTTATAGAGGACACCTGGGCTCCGGACACCTTCTCTCCTCTGGGTTTCCTCCTCTCAACTTATCTTTTCTGAGTTTGAATTAACAATACACAACTAAACCCTTCAGCTTCATGTCCCAGGAATATGTACACAAGGGAAAAGCTAGACAGGGCAGTAATGTTGGGAACAATGATCCTTGTTGTTGTTGTTACGTGTCACAGAGATGGTTCTGACTCATAGTGACCCTGTGTAGGGTTTCCAAGGGGCTGGTGAGCTTGCACCGCCGACCTGTAGTTCAAATCAACCTTGCTGTCCAGCTCATTAATCCATAGTGTTAAACCAAGTTTGGGAAAAATAATTTAAAAGAATTAAAACATATAGATCTAAAAAAAACTATTAAAATTCTCCTCTTGAAAATATAATAAATGTTCTGAAGAATTGTTTTATTCAATGTGAGAAGGTGATTTTGCCATTCTTAGTAACCAGAAGGAGACCTGGTGGCACAGTGGTAAAACAGTCAGCTGCTAACTAAAATGTGGCTGTTCAAGCCCCCAGTCACTCTGCAGGAGAATGATGGGGCCGTCCATTTTTGTAAAGATTACAGACTAGGAAACTCTATGGGGCAGTTCTGTTCTCTACTATAGGGTTGTTATGAGCCAGAGTCAACTCCACAAAAATAGCTTTTGTAGTTTTGGATTGTATTCAGTTATTTAAAATATTTTCTTACAGGTAGGTCATTTGTCCATGAATGGGCTCATCTACGATGGGGAGTATTTGATGAATACAATAATGACGAGAAATTCTACACTTCCAAAGGAAAAATCAAAGCCACAATGTATGTATATTTTAACATACCTTTTTCCAAACTATTATAAATTGTAAACAATTTATTTCTTGAATTTATTGCTTTTAAAAATACTAGTCTTCTATCTTATTTTCTAACTGTAATTCATTTTCTCTGGTGCCTTATTTTATTTTTGCATACCAACAATTGTTGTTGTTGTTGTGTAGTGCCATCGAGTCAGTTCCAACCCATAGCGACCCTGTATAGGGTTTCTGAGGAGCAGCTGGTGAACTTGAACCACCAAACTTGCAGTTCAAATGGCTGTGCAGTCTGGCGCATTAGCCCACAGCACCACACCAGGACTCCCATACCAAGGATAAGAAATCAAAAGTAGCTACATTCCATGTCTCCTGGTTAAAGGTACTTAAAGTTGAAACCAGAATGAGGGACATAAACAGAGCTAATTGAACCTTTTCAATGCCTTGAGGGAAGAATGACACAAGGGAACATCAAAAAGTTCAAGGAAAAATTCTATTATTTTTTAATTGCATTTTCCAGAAACTTTTTGAAGCCTCCTCATATGTGCAGACTTTATGAGCATGTGGAGTTTCCCAGCTAAACAAGCTAACTACTAAAACAAAACAGAAAATTTCTCACATTCTGATTAAATCCACTGTAGTACTAGTAGAAAACATATTGAACAATAGAAAGTTTTGGATTCCCATGGTTTCATGGCAAGTTCCTGGAACACAGTTTCAGTGTATATAAACTGCTTTAGTACAAACATAAAAAGCAGGGAACTTTGAATTTATTTTTCAAAGCCTGTGTAGCATAGTGAGTGACATATTGGGCAGCCAACCACAAGTTGAACCTACCAACCACTCCATGGGAGAAAGAGGAGGCTTTCTGCTCCTGTGAAGATTTACAGCCTCAGAAACTCTATACAAGGTTGCTGTGAGTCGGAACTGACTTGATGGAACACAACTACCACCACCGGCAGCATGAATCAGGTACTAAAACTGGATCGAGGCACAATTCTGTGCACACAATTCTCTAGACAGATAGAGACAAAAAGTTTAAATGAAAAGATA
>NW_006408520.1:31060301-31090189 GCF_000296735.1 Chrysochloris asiatica | reverse complement strand
AAGATTTACAGCTTCAGAAATCTTATTCAGGGTCATTAGGAGTAGGAACCAGCTCCACGGCACATAACACCAAACAACCAGCCATCCAATCTCTAATTTTCTTTTATACTTTTTGAGCCAATAATTTCATATTTAACCCATTCTAAGAAAATGAGTGGACAAGCTGTATCAATGTTCAAACTTTTGAATGTTTGAACTTTAATGTTCAAACTTTTTAATCTGATCACTTAAAACTGTAGTCAAATTTTTATTTATTTTGTTTATTCATTGAAGAGTTACTTCTAGTACTGATAAGTTGGGGGAAGAGTAAAACAAATAAGTGAAGCTAAAATTACATTACAGGATCAAAAAGAAATGATAAATTTGTTAATATCTTGTTTGAAAGAATATTAAATAATGTATTGTTTTTATTATTACTAAATTTTTAATATTGTTGTTGTTGTTAAATGCCATCGAGTCGGATTCCGACTCATAGCAACCCTGTATAGGTTTTCCAAGGAGCAGCTAGAACTTGAACCACAGGCCTCCCAGTTCAAAGTGGACTTTACAGTCCAGTGCATTAACCCACAGCACCACACCAAGACTCCGCCACTTAATTTTTAACATACTATTATACTAACTGGAAGGAGCTCTGAATCTGGCTGCTAAACTCAGGGTTAGCAGGTTGAAACTACCAGCTTTTCCGTGGGAGAAAGAGGCTTTCTGCTCCCGTAAAGATTTGCAGTCTCAGAAACCCTATGCAGAGTTGCTGTGAGTCTGGCACCGACTCCACTGCATGTAACTACTACCACCATACTAAGTGGAGGAGTCCTGGTGTGGCGCTCTGGGTTAATGTGCTGGACTACAAAGTCAGTTTGGACCACAAGGTCGGCAGTTCAAGCTCACCAGACACTCCTTGAAAAAACTCTACAGAGGGTTCTTATGAGTCGGAACTGACTCCACAAACTTAACAACAACTCAATGGAGTCCTGGTGTGACACTATGAGATAAACATTGCACTAGTAACCACTAGGTTGGCAGTCCAAACCCACCAGCCACTTGGAAACCCTATACAGGGCCATAGACTGATGCCACTTACAAACATCCTGGGGGTGGTAGTGCTGGTTATGTGCTGTGGAGTCGGTTCCCCTCCATACCGACCTTGTAAGGGATTTCCAAGATTGTAAATCTTTACGGAAGCAGAAAGCCTCATGTTTCTCCCATGGAGTAGCTAGTGGTTTCAAACTGCTGACCATGAAATTAGCAGCCCAATAAGTAACCACTACATTACCAGAGCTTCCTAACAATATGCTAAGTATATTTTTTTAAAAAAGAAAACAAAACTGCATGTGCAATACCGTTTTGATACACAGAGGGAGAAGGAAATCCATCTAAGCATGTTGTTGTTGTGAAGTGCCTTCAAGTCAGTTCAACTCATAGTGACTCTGTATAGGGTTTTGTAGGAGCAGCTGACCTTGTGGTTCAAACCAACTTGCATTCTAGTACAATAACTTGCAGCGTCACATCAGGACTCCTCTAAACATGTTAACAATAGTTTATTTCTAATGGTGGGATATGATTTCTTTTATTTTTATACTTTTATTTTCTCTCTGTCTCTTTTTCTTTTTTTTTGCTATTTTCCAAATTCTCTATGGTGGTGGTAGTGGTTATGTGCTGTGGAGTTGGTTCTGACTCCTAGTGACCCTGTATAGGGTTTTCAAGGTTATAAATCTTTTGGGGATCGGAAAGCCTCCTAGTGCTCATGTGTTGGTTATATACTAAAAAGAAAAGAAAAAGTAGAATTAAAAATTTAGATATAGGGGTTGGGAAAATAGTCCATTTATAATAGCAACAAAACCTGTAAAATAAAACTTAAGGAAACAAATTTGAAAACCTATGAACACACATGGGTCACTATGAGTTGGACTCAAGTGGACAACAGTAATAGGAACATTACAAGGACTATGCAAAAACAATGGACTAAACTAATAAGTGTGTGGAAGGGGACAAGTAGAAGTCCACAAAAGAGGGCTCCTGTTTTGTCAGGAATGAGGGACATGGATTAGCAGATGACTGAGGACTCTTGTTGGTGTTGTTGTAAGTGCTGTCAAGTCGGTTCTGAATCATAGTGACCCTGTACAACATTTCTGAGCAGCAGCTGGTACATTTGAACTGCTGATTTTGCTCAAACTGACCTTGTGGTCCAGTGCATTATCCTGCAGTGTCGCATCCATATTAAATCTACACCATTTATAAACCAGACATAGCTTTTCTGCTACAGCAGAGACACAAATCCAAATACCATTCTGGGAATACCTCAGATACTTTCCAAAAAACACAAATGACTCTGTTGAGAACATACTTTTCATTTTGAAGGGTATGTATTTGCTTCTTGAATTGATGAGTGGAAATCATAGACAAGACCATCTGTCAGAAACAAAGCAGAGAGTCTAACCTTTTGAAGTATCTTCATTACCTACCTAAAGAGCCAATTTTCATTTATTTTCAGGTGTTCTGGAGCTATTACTGGTAAAAATGTAATCACTAAGTGTCAGGGAGGCAGCTGCATCACCAAAGCCTGTAGACCAGACAAAGGAACAGGGATGTACGAAAAAGAGTGCGAATTCGTACCTAACAAACAGCAGACTGAGAAAGCTTCCATAATGTTTTCACAAAGTATTAATTCTGTAAGTATCTTATTCTTTTTGTATATTTGAGTTTGCCTAGACTCTTGTGAATTTATAAGATTTTCCCCCAGTGCTCTGACATTTTAGGGAACCTATAGTGGGCAGCTGACTGTGAAACAAGCTAAAATGGAGAAGTAGGGATAAAGTCTTATCTTCCTCTGACCCCTCCCCCTTAGGCCCATCTTCTATCTCCCTCTTGTCCCTCACACTTGCTTTTAGTATCAATACTTAGAACTATTTTGAGTATCCTTGAAGTCATACAAGTACAAAAATCCTTAGGTAAAAAGAAATTTATCAAAGGTTTAGGTATTTTTATTAAGACTATCAATAAGGACATTATCAATTTAATTTTCAGAGAGCTCTTTCCAGCTCACCTATTTGTTTTTGGTGTTAACTGAAATGTTCTGACTTTTTTAGAGTGTTGGTATCCTTAGGGAATTTATACATAGTTATAATAGCTTGAGGAGTTCTGGTGTGACACTGTGGGCTAATGTGTCAGACTGCAATGTCGTTTGAATTACAAGGTCGTTGGTTCAAGCTCACCAACTGCTCCTTGGAAACCCTACATAGGTCAGAATTGATTTGATGGCACTTCACAACAACAACATAATAGCTTGAGAGTTCTGGGGTGACACTGCCAGTTAACGCACTGGACTGCAATATTGTTTTGAACCACAAGGTCGTTGGTTCAAGCTCACCAACTGCTCCTCAGAAACCCTATACAGGATCGCTATGAGTCAGAATTGACTCAACAGCACCGAACAACAACAACATAACAGCTTTAAATCATTTTTTAAAATAGTTTATAAATGGTTTTGTTTATGACCAACTGGTCATAAAGTGAGTTTGACTTAATTATCCATATTAATACCAAATAAATGTATCTCAGCTAATTTGCACGAAATAAGATTAAAAATGTCTGTTAAATGACTTTAGTAGGGAGTTCCTCTGATCTTCCAGTTTCTTGACATAAAATTATGTTTACCTTTTGGAGCAGAGGGTGAAATAATTTGAAAAAGTTGCATCAATGTGATATGAATCGTCTTAGAGTTTGGTTTGGGAACGTCTGTTTAGAGATTACACAGAAGTTTTTCAAATTCCCTTCCTAAACAGTGGCCCATATTGATATATGAAAATGGTACCCAAATAAATGACCCGAAATGAACAAGTGTTTCATACTGATGATTTCCTTCAATATTTAGGGTTTAGAACCGTTAGTACATGGGATCTTAAATTGAATAATTAAAAATGATTTAACCTACCTTCTTTGTACATTGTTCCTCTTTTTACAATTCCCTATAAATTACTAAGGAAGAGAAAGTATCCAGCATTTATTGGCCATATTGCATATAATGTCATTTAAGTTTGCACAATAATTACCCATATTTTATAGATTAAAAAAAAACTACTGAGGTGAAGTCAGGTTAAGTTTTAACTGAAAAAGTATATTGAGCTTTTATGCTTTTATGTGTGTCAAACACTGGGCTAAGTTTTAAGGATATAAAATGTAATGGGAATGGTTTCTGCCATAGTTGGATTTATAGCTCAAAAAGTGTACTACAAGATTAAAAGGACCTTATCTGAGTCTCTATAGAGTACTGTGAGGACACAAAGGATTGATTGACAAACCTGGGGGGGAGGAGAAGAAAGGGGAAAAAAATATTTAACGCTTGTGATTTTCCCATTATTTCCCGTTGCCTTCATCATTTAGTGCTAAAGGAGGCCCCCTTGTTGTATATTGCCTTTCCCTTCACCCAAGTTAATGTGTCTACCCTTTAGCCAGTGATTCACCCTTTCTTCCCCTCCTACCCTTGGTAACATTCATAGAATGATTCTTCTGTGTGTAAACCTTTTCTTGACTTTTTACAGTAGTGGACTCAAACAATATTTATCCTTTTGTGATGGTCTAATTTCACTCAGCATAATGTCCTCTCTAAGTTCATCCATCTTATCCGGTATTTCTAAGATTTGGCATCATTCTTAACGTTTCAGAGCATTCTATTGTGTGCATGTACCAAATTTGTTTATACATATATCCACTGATAAGCACAGGTAATTCTCATCTTTTTGCTGTTGTGAATAATGCTGTGATGATCATGGGCATGCATAAAAAGTGCCTATGGAGCTGAAACAGGAAAGTAAATTTCACAACGAAGAAGGTAGAGAAAGAGGCATTTCTTGGCAATGTGGGGCTAGTGAGCAAAAATGCAGATATAAAACAGTCAGACAAATGTTGGAAATTTAGAGAGCTGGAATACACATTCAGAGTAAGGGTGAACAAGAAAGTAAAATTCAGATCTCAGAGGTTGATCTTGTCTATGTGAGAGAGTCTGGATTTTAGTGTGTGAGCAATCATTAGTCACCAAAGGGTGGTGAGAACAGGTATAAGATGGAAGGTCATTAAGAGGGAAACAAGATGGGTAACTGTAACCGACCAAGAGAGAAAGTATGAGAGCTTGAATGATGGAGATTCCATCAGAGATGGAGAAAGACGGTGGACTGGAAAAAGGGTGAAATTTATTGATCTTTGTTATTTTCCAGGGTAGTATTAGGGGACAGGATCTGGGTGAGTGTGTGGATTATAGGGACATTTATCAGGCAAGGAAATACATGAGGAGGAGAAACCGAGTTGAAGAAAAGTTGATGGGTTCAATTATGAACGCATGGAGTTTCAAGTGTCTGTGGGACATACAAATTTTATGAGAACTAGAATGTTGGGTGTTGAAGAGTGGACTATAGCAGTTTGGTAACTGAGTGGTAAGTGAGGAAGTGAAATTTGGTGGTGAAAGAATGGAAAAATAAAATGGTATCAAGAGAAGGATCCTAGGATGTGGGTGGCTTGAAGAGAATGGTTATGCCATTGAAGACTAACGGCCAATTCGAGTAATAGGAAAGAAGCCTCTTGGAGGTGGTAGATGGATTGCTGAGGTGCACTAAGGATCCAGTAAGCCGAGGACATGGTGCTGATTGGATCTCTGTGAATTATGACTCTCATTTTCCTCAGCAATGCTCTGCACTCTGAGTATGGATTCAGTCAAGGTTATAGATTAGAAGAGTAGACTAGGGAGAAGAACAAAGGGGTTAAAATATTTTAAATGTGAGTTTTAAATACCTTTAAATCAAGCTAATAAAGATTTTAGCTAGTGGTTTACTGTTATCTCTATCATTTTATTCACAATTACAGGTGGTCGAATTCTGTACAGAAAAAAATCACAACAAAGAAGCCCCAAACAAGCAAAATAAAAAATGTAATCTCCGGAGCACATGGGAAGTAATCAGTGATTCTGAGGATTTTAAGAAAACCACTCCTATGACTGCACAGCCTCCCAGTCCCACCTTCTCATTACTACAGATTGGACAACGAATTGTGTGTTTAGTACTTGATAAATCTGGAAGCATGGCGGTACGTTTTATGAGTCTCATTCTTCTGGACACTGCTTACAAATATGTTTGCAATATGATTATATATTCCAGGAGCTGGAATTGACTGGGAATAAACATATTCCCAAGGGTCAGAACATTTAACACTGCTATCAGAAATATTGCCATCTATTTTATTAAATAAACATTCAGCATCAACTGTTTCATTTGCTAATTAAATTAGCTTTTATTGTCTGAGTAAAGATTGAATGAATTACTGAAGCATTAATTTATTTATGCTGTGTTAGCAATTAGCATGAATACTCTATATAGGTCTATTGAACTATTAGGAGTTCCTGGGTGATACCAACCAAAATGTTGGTGATTCAGGTTCTGTGGCATCCAGAGGTACCACAGAAGAAAGACCTGGTATTCTACTTCTGAAAGTTCACAGCAATTGAAAGCCCTTTGAACAGTTCTACTCTGAAACACATGGGATTTTCATGTATTAGAATCAACTCATCAAAAAAAAATAATAATAAAATAATAATAGAATGATTACTAAGGTATTGTGCTAATGTGGTACTATAGGATCTGCACTGGAATGAGAACCACAAGGTCAGCAGTTCAATCCCACCAACAGTCCTGGGAACCCCTACACAGGGTCTCTATGAATTGGAACAGACTCAACGGCACTTAACAATTAAAAAAAAACATTTTGACTTTTGGAGCCCTGGTAGCATTGTAGGATAAGCACTGGACTGCCAACTACAAGGTTGACAGTTAAAATCTACTAGCTCCTTCATGGGAGAATGATAAGGCTTTCTGCTTTTGAAAAGATTTACAGCCTCAGAAACCCTATGGTGGTCATGGTTATGTGCCAGTTGAGACTAGTAGTGGCCCTGTATAGTATTTCTGAGGCTGTAAATCTTTACAGGAGCAGAAGGTCTCATCTTTCTCCTGCAGAGTGACTGGTAGATTTGAACTACTGATCTTGTGGTTAGCAGCCCAACTCATAATCCACTATGCTACCAGGGTTCCTTCAGAAACCCTACACAGGGTCATAATGAGTCAGAATTGACTCTGTGGCAGTGAGCTTAGTTTCATTTGAATTTGGCTTTATTTTTTGCTATTTATACAAAGGCTCTAAAATTCTACCCAAAGATGCTGCTAAATATAAAGTAGAAATATTTCTCCGAGTAGAAGAATATGTGTTATCAAGTAAGCTTGTTGTCCTTTATATTGAAATTATTTGTCGTTGTTGTTAAGTGCCAAGGAGCAGCTAATGAGTTTGAACCACCAACCTTGTGGTTTACTGAAATAACCACTTCCAAATTCCCTCTAACCTGCTTTGTTGTTAGTCTGCCCACCTAAAACCAATCTATTTTCCTTCCATGTATCCATTCAGTCTGGTGACCGCATAAATCGATTGAATCAAGCGGGCAAACTTTTCCTGCTGCAGACCATTGAGCAGGGGTCCTGGGTTGGGATGGTGACTTTTGACAGTGCTGCCTACGTAAGAAGTGAACTATTGCAAATACAGAGTAGCAGCGACAGAGATGTGCTCATCAAAAGCTTACCCACCACAGCTTCTGGAGGCACCTCCATCTGCTCCGGGCTTCGATCGGCATTTACCGTAAGATACTCCTCTGTTACAGTTTGTCAATGGTTACAATTTGTTTCTGTCTAATTAAAAAAAATATATTTAAAAAAATATATTAGTGAAAATAAATGTATCCTACAAGGACAGGGTGGTTGTTCAAATAATGCAAAGGTACAGGTCTTCAAAGCTTTTTAAACCAATTTGTTCATGGTTTTGTGCTTTTGCACATTTGTGCATTCAAGCTTTTCTGCATGCATGTCTGTATGCAAGGTATGAATAGTGCCCCTTCTATATGCCAGATACTATAATAAGCCTTAAGAATACTATGAGGGTCACATACATAAGATCTCTTCTGTCATAGAACTTAGAATCTTACTGGAGAAGACACCTTAATCCCAACTACATAAATAAATGTATACTCATAAACTCTAATGAGTGCTTATAAAGGAAAGGTACACAGGGATATGAGAGAGAGTGTTTTCTAGTGGCAAAATAAACTATGAGTTAGGGTTATACTTTGGCCAATTGGACACTCTAAAGTTCTACGTGTTAAACATCCTTTTGAGTAAGCAATTGGTTTATTTATTGAAGCAGGATGCCTCAGAACTACAGACTATGGTTGCATTGATTCCAGAGATCTCATCTGACCATCTGGCCATACCGCTCCTCACTTAGATTTCATCAATGTCTTCCCATTATCAAGAAAATTAAGAAAATATTCCCCCATATAATATTTAAGGTCTTCCATAATATAACTCTTACCTACTTTTCCAAAGTTAAATATGATGGATTCTTTACTAGGTAACCTAGATTAAGCAAATTAAGACAGCACCACGCCAGGACTCCAGATAGGTATCAATTTCAATAAAATAAAAATAGAAATATATATGTCGTTGTTGTTGTTAGGTGCTGTGTACCCTGTGTACGGTTTCTGAGAAGCAGCTGGTATGGCACTGTAGGATTAGTACTGGTTTTGAACCACAAGATAGGCAGTTAAAATCTACCAGTTGCACCTCAGAAACCCTATACAGGGTCGTTGAGTTGATATTGACTTTAATGGCACATAAAAAAACAATTATATATGCATATATGTCTTGTGGGATAAGCTGTAGGATAAGCTTGAGACTGTTAACCACAAGGTCGGTGGTTCAAAGCCACCAATCATTCCTCTGAAACCCTATATGAGTCACTGTGAGTCAGAACTGACTCAAAGGCACTAAACAACAACAACAATGTCATGTCTTCTAATATCTTCTGTTTTATATTCCAATTGTGGATCTACATGTTTCACAAACTTCACTTGTGCAAAGCTCTGTTAGGCTTAAAGACTTATCATTTACCTCCCATTCCCTAACATAATATCTTTTATATTGGAGGTTCTCAATAAACTGAATGTACTTATTTTATGTAGTAACAACACTTGTTGTTTAATCATTCCAAACACAGAATACAGTCAGAAAGTCTCACGGAAAGAGAACAGGCAGCTAAAGAAAGTTGACTGGCTTAATGTCTCAGATCTTTCACTGTGTCTTGGGCACTGCTGTCCACTCTGCCTACTTGTGCGCACTGCACATGTCAATGGGGCATTCCACGTTCCCAGTGGGAAGAGTTAGTTTTCAGATCATGCTGTTTGATGTGGATTCAACTATTTCCTCACATTCTGTCTGTCCCTCTGGCTCTTGTATTCTACTTTAAAGGTCAGTTCCCTAAAGGCAATTTCTATTTCATATACAACCCCTTCCCCAGATGTCTCTGTGCATCTGCTTCTATGGCCTAAGCCACCCACTCAAGCTCTGATTAGAGAAACAAATGAGAGAGAAAAACTGACAAAGAACTCACCGGTGTGTTCTACTAAGGTCCTGCTATGCCAAGTCCTTAGAGACATGAGTAACATGTGAAGGGGCAGTGGTAGAGAGAGAACCCCTGCTCTGCATCCTTTCCATGAGAAAGGATGTGAGGGATGCCCTCAGGATTTAGAAAGCTCCTCCTCTCCAGTGAAGTCTGGATTTAGGGTCAGAGGACTTCAGAATAATGAGGTAAAGGGCCTTGTGTCCCACACTGTCCTCAAGATCCTCCCTAGTAGCTGCTGCAGTACCCTCATCAGATCTATCTGGTACTCCTTGCAGTGATGTCTGCTGAGGTGTGGCCACTAGACTCTGGCTTGGTCTCTTGGCTTGATCAGGGCCCTTCTAATGTTGTCAGTGTTGGAACAGCCCCAAGTTCCACCTCATTCTCCATCCAGCTCCCAGCTTGACTATACACCCCTCAGACTCCATGGCAGCAATCTCTCACCTGCTAGCTCTCAATTCCACTGCAGTCTGTTTTCCTTAGGTAATATGTCAGAACTTCTGGATATTTTCCATGAGAATGATAGAGAGTTGTTGTTGTTAGGTGCCATTGTGTCCATTCCGACCCATAGTGAACATACACACAACAGAATGAAACCATCCTCACAGTTGTTACATTTGAGTCTGGTGCTTCTGCTACTGTGTCAAGCCATCTCATTGGTGGGGGCATCCTCTTCTTGGCTAACTCTCTACTTTGCCAGGCATAATGTACCTCTCCAGAGACTGGCTCTGCTGATAACATCTCTGAAGTATGAGAAACGAAGTCTCACCATCCTGGCTTCTATGGAACACTCTGAGTGCACCCCCAACACAGACCTGTTTGTTCATCTGGCAATCTATGGCACCTTCAATATTCTTCTCCAACACCACAATTCAAATGCAACAATTCTTCTCTGGTCTTCCTTAATCATTGTCCAACTTACACACGCATATGAGGTTATTAAAAATACCATGACTTGGGTCAGTCGCATCTTAGTCCTCAAACTGATCTCTTTGCTCTTGACTGCTTTAAAGAGGTCTTGTGAAGAAAATTTGCCTAATGCAATATGTCATTTGACACTTTGGCAGCTGTTTGCATGAGTGTTCTTTGTGGACCCAAACAAAATGAAGTCTATGACAACTTCAATCTTTTCTCCATTTGTTGTTGTTAACTGCTGTCAAATAGTTCCAACTCATAGGGACCCTGTATAGGTTTTCCTAGTAAAAGCTGGTGGGTTTGAACTGCGGACCTTATGGTTGGAAGTCCAGTGCTGATCCTGTAACACCATACCAGGAGTTCTTTATCCATTTATCATAATGTTATTAATTAGTCCAGTTGTTAGAATTTTTGCTTTCTTTACATTGAGATGCAATCCATATTGAAGGCTGTAGTCTTTGATATTCTTCAGTATTTTAAGTTTGCTTTGTTTGAATCAGTAAGAAAGGTTGTATATCATCTGCATATCATAGGCTATTAATGAGTATTCCAATCTTGATGCCACATGGTGAAGAGTTCTTAAGTGCCATTGAGTCAGTTCTGATTTGGATAAGGAAACCCAAATTGGACTCTTTTCCTGACTTCTCAGGTCCTGCAGCTTGGTCAGACAAGGCCAGTGTCACCACTGACAGATTCTTGTGATCCTTTATACAACAGGATTAACAGATCTGCTCTTTTCCCACATCACCAAAGGCCATCCGTGCAGTAGCCTCCTCTTAGAGTTCAAACAGGTAGTAAGGCAAGAGAATTCCTCTCAATCCTTTTAACACACTTTTTCTTTCTGAGATTGTGGTCCAGAGAAGGGAGGTTGTATATCCTTGATTGATTGTTTCCCCTCCCCCTATATCTATCCTTTCAATTCTTTCTTGGAGGCTAGAAGGAATGGAATTCATCTTCCTCTTCTTCAATAGATAATACTATTCATTTCTTGAATTCTCCTCTAAAGTTGTTGTGGTTAGGTGCCATAGAGTTGGTACTGACTCACAGCGACCCAATGTACAACAGAGCAAAACACTGCCCAATCCTGGGCCAACCTCACAATTGTTGCCACGGTTGAGCCCATTGATGCTGCCACTTTGCTAATCCACCTCACTAGGGGTCTTCCTCTTTTTCTCTGACCCTCTACCTTACCAAACATGATATCCTTCTCCAGAAACTGTTCCCTCCTGACAATATGTCCAAAGTATGAGAGACGAAGTTTGGCCATCCTGGCCTCCAAGGAGCACTCTGGCTGCACTTCTTCCAACACAGACCTGTTGGTTCTTTTGGCAGACTATGGCACTTTCAATATTCTTCTCCAAAACCATAACTCAAAAGCATCAATTCTTCTATGGTCTTCCTTATTCACTGTCCAGCTCTCACCTGCATATGAGGTTATTGAAAGTACCATGGCTTGGATCAGGTGCACCTGAGTCTTCAAGCTGACGTAGCTGTAATATTATTCAACATGGGCAGAAGGAGTATCCTCTTTTCATTATATGTTATAGGGATGTTGTTGTTGTTATATGCCGTGGAGTAGGGTTTCTGAGGCTGTAAATCTTTACGAGAGCAGAAAGCCTCATCTTTCTCATGCAGAACAGCTGGTAGTTTCAAACTGCTGACCCTGAGGTTCGCAGCCCGACTCGTAACCACTACACAACCAGAGCTCCTGGTTATAGGGATATTATAACAGAAATACCAAAAGTGGACACCTTTAATAAAGAGAAATGTATTCTCTCTCACATTATAGGAAGTTAGAAGTTCAAATTCAGAGCTGTGACTCTAAAGGCAGACTTTCTTCCTTTGTCACCTCTGGAGAAAGGTCCATGTCTTTTTCAGCATCTGTAGGTCCAGAATTTCTTGGAAATCTCCATGCATCTTATCATCACTCTTCCAGAGACTTTATGAGCATCCTAGTGCAGAGATCCCAGGCCCAAAGGGTGCACTCCACTCCAGGCTCTTCTTTCTCAGTGGTAGTAGGTCCCTATCATTTCTGCTTGCTTTTTTCATCAAAGAGATTGACTCAAGATACAACCTAATCCTGTAGATGGCATCCATTCTCGTTAACAACATAAGGAGAGTGAGAGGCAAACCACTTCTGAAAGGTTAGCCACTGAGGACCTTATGAATAGCAGCAGAACGTTAGCATCAAAATTATTTACAACACGTAAGATAATTACATCAGATCAGGGCTGATCACATCAGATCACATCATGGTGGGGGAAAGTAATTACATCATTACATAACTGTCATAGTATATCATTACATAACTGCAAAACTACTGAGAATCATAGCCCAGCCAAGTTTTGGGAGGACACAATTCATTCTATGACACCATGAAAAATGATAACGAGTCAACCAAGAATAACTCAGATAAAGATGTCATAGGATAACTAAGAACTAAGGATTAATAGGAACAAATATGTGTTGCTTTAATCAGAAGGATACTGAAATTTTTAACAACTTATGTGACATAAGCACTGACTAGTCAGCATCAATGCAAGCCATAAACAACTAGACTGCTCATACTAGTGTATATCATACAAAGTAAAATCTGCTCTGGATCTTCTAATATTATTCCCATTAAATAAGAATGGCTTATATAGGCATCTGAGAACCTCTGAAAGCCTGACAAGGAGAGATCCATGAAGAAAACCAGAAACTCCTTCTGTGGTGCTTCCTCCATGCTGTCCATCCCTAGAACTGTCCTGCATCCCACTTTATAGAGCTCTGTCTTCATCAGGAGAGCAAAAGAAAGCTCATTGTCAAGTTCCATGAATGCTGCTGACTTTAAATTGTATTATCTCAAGACATGGAAGTTATGTTTCCTGGAACTTTTGTTTATTCTTCTAGGTATTTCTTTTGATTCATAAACACATTGATCACCCTTAATCTGATAAATCACACTTAAATTATGTCCTTAGGTGATTAGAAGAAAATATCCAACAGATGGATCTGAAATAGTGCTGCTGACTGATGGGGAGGACAATACTATAAGTGGGTGCTTTAACGAGGTGAGACAAAGTGGAGCCATCATTCACACAGTTGCCCTGGGACCCTCTGCAGCCAAAGAACTAGAGGAGCTGTCCAAAATGACAGGTAATGGATAATCTACTGAATCCCACTGGATTGTAAGTGGCGGGGGGAGGATGAGGTTGGGAAGAGGTGAAGATGATCTGATTGACAACCAGCTGTCTCTAACCCAAGTGGCCATCAGAAGTGACTCTGCCCTTTTTTAAGGCCTTAGTTTTCGGAATCAGGGAGTCTGGAGGAGATGGGACCAGCAGAGCAGCCTAAGGAAGACTCAGACTCTTTTCCCAGGCACTTTATAAGGACTTGGGGGAATCTAATAAGTTAACCAAGAACTACTCACTTCCAGTTGGCAGCCGACTAAGAGACCCATGGGAGATAGATGACAAACCACTAACTAAATAACATGAAGATACAAGTGAAATATTAGCAGTAAAAAATATAGTGAGCCAAGAAAAAGGGAGTCTTTAGCATTACCTGGGGAGGGAGAACAATACAGAAAGATGACATACAAATGGGACCTTTAAGGAGGAGTAGCAGGGAAAGGACCAAGATCATAGAGAACAATGCTATGTGACTAGAGCATAGGATGGGGTGAGCAAAGATGGGAGAGTGAGGTAGGTAGGAAGTGGCAGAAAATCACCCTGAAAATGTAAAATATAGTGCAGTTTCTCCTACAAACACTTATTTACTGTGCTTCTAGATCTCATACATAGACATATGGTTAAATAGACTCCATATCAATTATTATGCTGAACTGCCATCTGAGGCAGTTGAAATGACAGACTGTTTGCTCCTAACACTACCTGTGTTGGCCAGGTGTCCTAGCAGGAAGTTTGAAAGAGGGATTCACAGGGCACGTGATTCACAGAAAGGGGGGGCAGGGCGGGGAAGCAGGCTAGCACAGGGAGCTGAGCTTGGATGTGAGCTTAGGGTCTCACTGAAGTCTGACACCACAAGGGGCTCTGGGTCTGGAATTAGATCACTGACTCAAAGACTTTGGCTCCATTTTGAAGCAATAAGACTGGCCTTGTGAGATCTTGTGTCCATCAGTGAGGGGACGTGTCCTCTTCCTTGTGATAAATTATCTGAAAAAGGAAGCAGCTGTATGTCATTAATAGCCAATAGTTATACTAGCTGGGGATAGACACAGCTGTCCAATTAGAGGATCTGTGTGGACATTAACAGCATTATCCGACCTCTTCCCTTCCTTTGATTGGCTTTTCATAGTTTAAAGGTGTTTTCACAACACATATGTTAGGTCCACCTATTCTAAAAGGACCCAGACTGCTAGGTGTCTTATAATTCTATAATTACTGTATATTGTATTTTTATATAACAGTATCTTTGTTTACTGTTGTTTCACATATCTGTCTTTAACAGCTCTCGCTCCTTCCAATTTGCTGCTTCTGATTTGAGGGAAAACCAAAATATCAGTCTTGTTAGAAATATGTCTCAAATAAAACAATATCAATAGACTTGGAATCAAGTTTAACAGATTTTTCATATGAAAGTGGATGACATTTTAAAACATGATTTTAAGATATTAATTTTTACAATATTAATTTAGGCTTGTCACCATTCATAGCTACTTTGCAAATAATCAAAGTCACCAGAAAACTGAGCTGTTTCTGTGGCTATTATATTTATTTTAAGGTTTAGATATTTGCATCAACTTCTGAGTTAATCTGGTACCTATTTGAACTGTATTTATTAATACTTTCTTAATGCAATGGAATGTTTACTTTCTATGAAGTTATCTTGACAATAGCTAAGATTTGGGAAAAACTTGCTTTCTAGAAATTAACTTCTGGTAATGTAATTCATTGCATTTTAGGAGGCTTACAGACATATGCTTCAGATCAAATTCAGAACAATGGCCTCATTGATGCTTTTGGAGCCCTTTCGTCAGGGAACGGAGCTCTCTCCCAGCGCTCCATCCAGGTCTGAGTTCTTACTCTTTGTTTTTTCATGTTTATACAGAACCATAGACAAGATGGAGAATTTAATGGTCAGAAGTCTTAAGTTCTACTCTCTTCTTTTGTTGTTGTTGTTGTTACGTGCCATTAAGTAGGTTCCAATTCATAATGAATTGGGTTGTATATATAGGGTCGCCAAGGAGTGGCTGGTGATTCAAACCACCAACCTTGTGATTCAAACTGACCTTGCAGTCCAGTGCTTTAGCCCACAGTGGATAAAATTCTTAAAATTCAACACTAATCACTTAAAGGAAATTAGTATGTACTTGTGTGAAAATAATACCTAAGTGATTTCCTCATGCAAATCAGTAACATAAAATATTGTGACCCCAAGAATTATTGTTCAACATCTGTTAACAAGCACCCACAGTAATATAATTGACTCAGGGTTTTCTTCAGAATAGATCATCTCAATTACAAATTTTCTAGGACATGTGTTCAGAGAATACTTGCTCTATTTTTCCATTACCTCAAACTCCGGATATTGGCCAAGATTTTCATATAATGGACTGAAAGTGCTTTGTATTATGCACAGCTTATGTGTAAATCCAAACATCTGGATCTTAGTCCTGACTTTGCCATAACTTTCTGACCTTGGGCAAAGCATATAACCTCTTTGGGCCTCAGTTTCTCAGCCAGGTATGAAACAGAAAACCTCCTTCCTTCTGGTTTTAAATTTCAAGAAAATCAAACTGTCTTTAAAATATTTGGGATTATTTTTGAAAAGACAAATTTATTTTCAAATGCTCTCTTATAGCTCCTTTAGCTGCAGAAATTATTCACATAAATTTTTAAACTACAGCACGTGAACAACCAGCGCTTATACCTATGTGAGTTATAGATTTTATTATAGCTTTGAATAATCATAAAGGAAAATTGTTATATGAAAGCCTAATAATGACATGGCGTCCTGGTGTGGCACTGTAGGATAAGCACTGGACTTCAAGGTAGGTTTGAACTCCAAGGTTGGTGGTTCAAATCCACCAGCTGCTCCTTGGAAACCCTATACAGGGTTACTATGCGTTGGAACCGACTCGACGGCACTATTCAACAATAATGACATATTTCAAAGCAATAGACTTTCTGGTCTAGTGATGCAACGTCTATTCATTCTAGGAAGGTAGAAATTATATTAATCTAAGCTATCCTAGTTCAGATTTAGAAAATTAAATACAAGGGCCTGTTTTGAAGATGGAAAGACTTTGCCTTAGGAAACTAATCAAATTGATGAGAGCACATGTTTATGAACAGACACTTCCTGCCCATTACTTTCATACTTAAGAATTCTAATAGAGAGAGAGCCAGGGAAAGGATCAGGACTCAAATACTGACCTGCCACAAGCACTCAGATCTAAAAACCATTGGCTTTCTCTGTATGTAAGGTCTTTATGAGAAAGTATGGCTTCTTGACCAGTCTATCCTATCTCCTAATAGGTAGCAATTTAAGGATAATGCATGCTTATCAAGGAGATAATCCCCAAAGTAAGAGTTCTACAAAAGCCTTGTTAGTCTTTCAATTCATTCCAGGCTCTTTAGCAGCTTCATTCTGCCCCACCCAACAAATCAGCCTTGTCCAATGATGTATTTCTCTTCACAGGACTACAGGAATACTTGACTTGGCAATACCCCAAAACTAAAAACCAAAACCACTGCTATTAAGTTGATTCCAACTCATAGTGACCCAGTATAGGGTTTCCAAGGCTGTAAATCTTGATGGAGCCAAATGACTCATCTTTCTTACACTGACCTGGCAATGCTGTTGTTGTTAGGTGGGGTAGAATGTTGTTGTTTAATATTGTTAAATCAGTTCTGATTCATAGTGACCCTGCATAGGGTTTCTGAGGAGCAACTGGTGGATTTGAACTGTCAACCTTGTGGTTAGGAGTCAAGTGCTTATCCTACAGCGCTGTACCAGGAGTCCTGGAACAGTTTTGTCTGTAACTCAAACAAATGGTATGTGGGGTAAAATAAGTCCCAGCTAGAGTCTCTTTAAAAAGGAGCCCTTGTAGTGTAGTGGGTTACACATTGTATTGCTAACCACAAGGTCAGCAGTTCAAGTCTACCAGTTACTCTGCAGAAGAAAGATGAGGCTTTCTGCTCCAGTAAAGATTTACTGGAAACCTTGGAAACCCTATACAGGGTCACTGTGAGTTGGAATCGACTTCACAGCACACCACCAGTCTTTTTAAAAGGTGCCCTAGTGGTGTAGTCGATTATGGGTTGGCTTGCTACCTACAAGATAGGTGGTTGAAACTCACCAGCCACTCTGCAGTAGAAAGATGAGGCAGTCTGCTCCCATAAAGATTCAAACTTGGAAACACTATGCAGTAGTTCTACTCTGTCATATAAGACTGCTATGAGTTGGAACCGACATGATAGGAATGGGTTTGATTTGGGGGTTTAGTCTCTTTAAGATTTTATACTCTAGTAAATAAAATAAGCTGTGTATATAAATAGGCATAATGTGATGGATGTTTAAGGACTGATTTGTATCAGTCTTTGGGAGTTCACAAGGAGAGATCTTTTAGTCATTAGTGAGTTGGTCATCAGAAAAAGTTTTAGAGAGAGAGTGGCATTTGAACTGAATGTTGCAGGATGGGTGCAATTTATACAAATGAAAGAGACATAAAGACTTCCAGGGGAAACAAAGAATGACAAAGGCTTAGACTCAGGATTTTATGAGAATCATTTGGGGAAATGGTCTGGTTTGGGTGTAAGAATGAAAATTGTTCAAGTTACAGCTGGAATTATAATTTAGAACTCAATCATTAAACATTCTCAGTGCCATGACTAGGAATTAGGCATCACTGAAGACACTGGGTCTCAGGGCAGAATGAAAGAGACTATGCAATGGAAACTTTACTGTCCAGAAAGTAAGTACTCGTCTTCTTAACAGCTTGAGAGTAAAGGATTGACCCTCCAGAACACTCAGTGGATGAATGGCACAGTGATTGTGGATAGCACCGTGGGAAATGACACTTTATTTCTCATCACCTGGACGACACAATCTCCTGAAATTCTTCTTTTGGATCCCAGTGGAAAGAAACAAGATGGCTTTTTAGTGGATGCGCAATCCAAAATGGCTTACCTCCAAATCCCAGGCACTGCTAAGGTTTGAAATTAGCCTCCTTTCCTTCCGATAATTTGAAAAGATCAAATAAAGTTTTTGCAGAATTATTGTCGCTTTTAAACTGTTGCTGGTTACTAGGAGGAGAGATAGTACTCAACAAAGAAAGGAAAAGGAAACTTCTCAATCCCACAGAAATCATTCAGTATGACAGCAAATCAAGAGAAAGGAAATTGGTGATATTCAAATTTCAGAGCAATTAAGGATGCAAAATGATTCTTGAAGCTTTAGGGTCATTCAGACTATTTCTTCTACCTCAGGAATTTATCACTTTCATCCTACTCTTGAGAAACAAAGGATAAGATAAGGACTTCATTTTTCTAACTAGGGTTTTCTTGACATACAAACCACGTAGTAAGTCCTTTGACTGACAGAATATCAAAGATGTTCCATTTATCTAGGATATGCTTATAACATGCTTGCATCAGACAGGATTTTCTGTAGGTAACACTAAAGAATGATATTGCCATCCACAATTATTAACTGGAAATGTCTGCATTTGTTTTGGCCAGGTTGGCACTTGGAATTACAGTCTGAAAGCAAGCTCACAAACCCTGACTCTGACTGTCACCTCGCGTCCATCAAGTACTACCGTGCCTCCAATTACAGTGACCTCCAAAATGAACAAAGATACAGGCAAATTCCCCAACCCTATGGTAGTTTATGCAAATATTCGCCAAGGAGCCATGCCGATCCTCAGGGCCAGTGTCACAGCCTTGATTGAATCCGTGGATGGAAAAACAGTTAGCTTGGAATTATTGGACAATGGAGCAGGTAATCAACCCCTCAAATTGGAAAACACACCTTTCTTTGCCGAGAAGGAGCCAGGAAATCACAGGAGGGCAAGGAACATTGAGGACAGGCAGAAACAGGGAATCTAGCATTAGAGTTTGGGCTGGAAGAGTCTCAGCTTCCCCACAATTCATATATTTCAAAATTTGGACAGCATGAAGAAGTACATAGCTTTAGCTTCTTCAAAGCCCAAAATGTTTTAGAGACTCAAACCTTTTAGCTCAAAGACTCTGAAGAGTTTTCAAATATACTTTGCACCCCAAAAAAAAAAGAAAAGAAAGAAAGAAAGGAGGAAACTTAATAGTTCTCTCATACTACAAACTCTGTGTGTGTGTATTCATCTTATCTTCACCACACACTTTTAAGGTATTATTATCACTGCTTGGAGTCCTGGTGTGGCGTTGTGGGTTAATGCACCAGAATGCAAAGCCGTTTGAACTGCAAGGTCGGCGGTTCAAGCTCACCAGTTGCTCCTCGGAAACCCTGTATAGGATCGTTATGGGTTGGATCCAACTCGACGGCACTTAACAACAACATCACTGCTTAGTTGTTGTTAGGTGTTGAGTTGTTTCCAACTTACAGTGAACAGAATGTAACAGCGCTCTGTCTTGCAACTTCTTCACAATCTTTGTTGTTTGAGACCCTTGTTGCAACCATTGCATCAGCCCATCTTGTTGAAGGTCTGCTTCCTTTTCACTGACACTCTACTTTATCAGGAACTGGTCCCGCTTGTTAACATGTCCAAAGTACATGAGATGATATCTCACCATTGTCTCTGATAAGAAGCATTCTGGCTGTACTTCTTTCAGACATATTTTTTCCTTCTTCTGGCAGTCAATAGCATAGTCATTATTCGTCACCAACACCATAATTCAAGTGCATCAAGTCTTCTCCTTTCCTCCTTATTCATTGTCTTTCACAATGTATATGAGGCAACTGAAAATGCATATGAAATATGAGGCAACTGAAAAAACCATGGCTAGGGTCAGGCGCACCTTAGTCCTTGAATGTATCTTTGCTTTTTAACACTTTAGAGATTTGTCTATTGTAACTTGTTATTTGGTTTCTTGACTGCTGCTTCCATGGACTGCTGCTTCCATTGATTACAGAAACAAGTAAGATAAAATTATTGACAACTTCAGTATTTCCTCTGTTTATCATGATTTGCTTATTGGTCCGGTTGTGAGGATTTTTGCTTTCTGTATGTTGAGATGTAATCCATACTGAAGGTTGTATTCTTTGATCATCAGATCCAGAAATGGAGATTCACACATTTAGAAAGTAGCAGAAGTGAAATTCAAGTACAGTTCCTATAACCATGAAGACTCTGTATTAGCTTGCTTCCAAAGTAACAATCTGATCCATTCTTTTTTAACTCAAGAACTCTAATTGGGAGAGAGAGATAATTATACATTTCCTGTTAAAAGAAACTTAACTGCTTGCTGTAACACAAAGGATCATTTTAGAACAAATTCTGTAAACTAATTTCCCACCTAAATCTACAGTGGGAGAAGTCATGAGTTTTATTAAATAACCATGTCACAATTTTTTTCTTCCAAGTAACATGCAGTAATTGTATTTAATTCAACAAATATTTATTGAGCAAATTATTGTGCCTAGTCCTATGCTGAATATGACAGAGGCCCAAGACACGATCTCTGATTTCAAAGAGAAAAGACAATTCTTTAGGAAGAAGGGACATACACTTATGAAACTGTGCACATATCCAACACAGTGAACATCTAAAAGAAGATAGTAGGCATCATGCTTAATACAGTCAAACGCTAAACTCTTTTGGAAATAATGCTGTATTCCTCATTTTTGCTGTGAAAAATTTTAACCCACAGAAGGGTTGGAAATATACAAATGCTTATTTAACTTTCAGATATTTATTAATTCCTTAATTTCCCTCTCAAGGTGCTGATGCTACTAAGAATGATGGTGTTTATTCAAGGTATTTTACCGCTTATGATACCAATGGTAGATACAGTTTAAAAATACGGGCTCTGGGAGGAATAAATGCAGCCAGACAGATGGTGATACCCCAGCAGAGTGGTAGCATGTACATGCCCGGCTGGATTACAAATGGTAAGTAATCTGTAATATTAGACTTGGATTAATTAAAAGGCTTGGAATCAGCAGGAAATCATTAACCCTATAACTCTGAGCAGTGCAATGATTAGATCCGGGTGTCTCAACTCTTGACACTGCTGAGTCCCTGAAGCAGACACTTCTTTATTTAGGTAAAATGTTTAGCAGCACCCGTGGCCTCTTTTCACTCTGCCAATAGCAACCCATCAATCATGATCACCAAAATTGTGTCCAGATATTGTCAAACATGCTCTAGAAAGCTAAGTCATCCTCAGCTGAAAACCAATAGATTAAATGTCATTTTGGACTACCTTGATTCAAATCCCAGCCCTCCACCTAATTAAGCATTTTGGGCAGTCTTTTTGTGCTTTCCTTTCCTCAGTGGTAAAATAGGGATAATCGTAATAACTCTCTCATCAAACAGCCAGAAGGAATCAACAAGGAAACACATCCAATAAGCTCTTTCTGGGAAAAAGCAGATGCTTAATTAATGATCGTTATTATTTTAATGGAGTCTTAGTGCAGCGCTGCTGGCTAATGTGCTGGACAGCAAGGTCAGTTTGAATGGCAAGGTTGGCAGTTCAAACTCAACAGTCACTCCTCAGAAACCCCAGACAGGTTGCTATGAGTCAGAGTCAACTTGGCAATATTTAACAACAACAACAATTATTTTTAATAAAATGTAAAGCATTTTGTAATGAAGTTCTTTCCACTGATATTATTGGTTTTTTCATATAATCAAAACAGTACAATTTAGTGCTTACTGATCTACATCAGTATAATTATTAGAAGCCCCTGTCTCCGTTTCATTTTCTGTCCCCTTGTTTAGACCAGGGAGAGTAGTGTTGTTGTAGCTTTGTTGAGTTGCGTGGAGTCGGTTCTGACTCATAGTGACCCTGAACAGGGTTTCTGAGGCTGCAAATCTTTGCAGAAGCTGAAAGCCTCATTTTTCTCCCGCAGAACAGCTGGTAGTTTCGAACTGCCGATCTTGAGGTTAGCAGCCAGATTCGTAACCAGTTGTGCCATCAAACTGGTTGTGACTCATAACAACCCTATATAGGATTTCCGAGGAGCAACTGATGGGTTTGAACTGCCAATCTTGTGGTTCACAGTCCAGTACTGATCCTACAGCACCACACCAGGAGTCCAGGAAGAGTAGTAGATAAGCATACTATCAGCAATTACACAGACTCTACAGGTACAAGGGGGCTTCAAAAAGTTTGTGGAAATTTTATCTTTTAAATTCCATTGTCCAGGAACTTTCTGAAACCTCCTCATATGCAAAGAGGAAAATTATACTCTGTAAAACAGAGCATCATGCACCACTCTGTTTCAAACACTTGCCATGGACTAGAATGGAAATTGGGATCAAAACTACATTTTAATGTGTTCCATGACTGTTGATGTGTTCCATCAGTCTCTACTCGGTCCCTGGAAGGCCTTTTCTGGGTGCTGGAATGTAGTAAGAACAGTTCCTTCAGAAGCTCCTCACTTCTTCTTTACTTGGACATGTGTTCAGTATAGGGTAGGCTCTCCCAGATGTGATATCCCCTCAGACAAAGGTTATTCTGCTTTAAAAAAAAGATGTCATTGCTTCCAAAATCCTTTCATGTCCTTCAATTTATTTTCTTTTCATTCATGCTTTTCTTTGAGTTGGGAGAAGGAAAGGCTGATTTAGTGGCTGTGACTTGTAGGGTGCTCAGTGTTTTACTTACATGAGTCCCTTTCATACTCCTAAGTATCTCATTCTGCAGATGGAGAGACAGAAGCTAGAAAGGTTTGTATTCCATATAGCTAAGAGTGATAGCACCAGTTCAACAGCGAGAAGCCAAGTGCTTTTCTTCTTCCCTTGATGTGCTTTAGTACCAAGAGAGAGAATCTCTAGTGCTGAATGCTTGAATACTTGCCCTGAATCTGTCAAAGCACTCACTTCATCTTTGCACAAGACAAGGTTAATGAATAGAAAGATCAATCAGTCTTAACAGATGAAAATTTTGAGGACTAAAGAAGTAGCATTTATGAGAGAGTCGATTCTCAGAGATGGCATATTGGGTTATTATGAAATATTCTTATTGAAAAAGACAATCTCTAAACTCCACAGTTTAAGCCTGTTTTAAAATTCCAGGGCTACTTTTATGCAGCCTTTCAATAAGAAAGCGAAGGATTGGTATTTGTCTAACAACCAGGGAACTATGTATCCATAGAGAATATCAGGAGTCTTTCAAAAACAGATAATTGTGAAACTCCTATCATGAAACATAATATGATATATTTCCTATCATGAAATATGGTAAGAAATATAAAACACAAAGATGGAAAACTAGACATAGTTTTAAAAGTGATTTTGTAGAAGAGTAGGTATCTGGATAGGCAAAAAGATGGGGGGGGGGTGGGAATCTAGGACAAATGTCATTAAAGTAATTTCCAAAAGTTGATTCTGTTAAATATCCAGGGAATACATATGTTAGATGAAGAAAACTATGATTCTCTCTTCTTGTTGCCTTGATCCAACCTGATTTGAAGTCTTTTCATGAAAATGTTAAAATGATTATTTGTTGGGGAGGGGAGAAGGGGAAGGGGAGAGTAGGAAGAAGATATAGATGGCTAAGTATTGAGACAATTTTTAATGCAGGTGAAGTAAAATGGAATCCACCGAGACCTGAAACTAGTAAACATGATCTTCGAGGCAAGCAAGTGTGTTTCACTAGAACATCCTCTGGTGGTTCATTTGTGGCCTCCAATGTCCCAGTGGCTCCCATATCTGATGTTTTCCCACCATGTCAAATCACCGACCTGAAGGCAACAATCCAAGAGAACACATTTATTCATCTGACTTGGACGGCTCCTGGGGATGATTATGACCATGGAAGAGGTAAGCTGAATGTGGTGTGGGCCCAGCAAAGGACTTTCTCAGCCAAGGGTAGATTTAGAAGGGGCTGAGAGAAGCAGGCATGTGATCCATGAATAGGGCAAAAGGCAGGAAGGATTTTGAAAATCCTCTGAAGTGTACAGTAAAGATTTTAAAATAAGAGATATTTAGAGTCTAAAAAATTTTAGGAGTAAAAAGTTTTAGCCAGGAAACATTTTTTTTCTCAGTTTTTTCTGAAATTTTGTCAATCTGACTCCTGGTATGGCACTGTAGGATCAGCACTGGACTGCGAACCACAAGGTCGATAATTCAAACCCACCAGCTGCTCCTTGGAAACACTATACAGGGTCTCTAGGCATCGGTACATACTCAACGGCACTTAACAAAACCAACATATATTCAGTAACAGTTCAGGAGAAGGATTGGGATATCCTTTGGAAATAATCTCAGGTTCTACCAGACTTTTTCTGTTAAAAGGTGGGTCTCCAACTAGTAACATGGGCATCACCTGAACACTCATTAGAAATGCAGATTTTCAGACCTCATCCCTCATGTTCTGAGCCATACTCTGCATTTTATGATCCTTGGGTGATTTGTATTTACATTAAAGTTTGAGAGGTATCAGTACCAGAAATCCTTCTATAAATAATGGAATGATATTGTTGTTGTTGTTAAGTGCCGTAGAATCAATTCCAACCCATAGCAACCCTGTATAGGATTTCCTAGGAGCAACTAGTGAGCCTGAACCACTGACCTTGCAGTTTAAACTGACTTTGCAATCCAGTGCATTAATCCACAGTGCCACACTAAGACTCAATAAAATGATAAGCAGCTATTAAATTATCTCTTCTCTCAACCATGCAAAGGCATAGAAATGTTTATTGTGGCTTTTAGTCATGCATAGGCAGTTCAAATTCACCAGCCACTCCTTGGAAACCCTCAGAATTGACTCAACCGCACTTAACAACAACAACAAAGTCTACACATGTATCATTCTGTGAGGATGCAGGAATAAGAATGTAGAAGAGATGCTAACATTTAGAAATATGGACTATTGATTAAATGTATTCTTTGGAATCTTATGGGATGGGGATATCATTTCTAGCAAACTTACAAATGCCTTTAAGATATGAGAATTACATTCATGTTGTTTTTGTTTTTAGCTCACAAGTATATCATTCGAATAAATGAAGATATTCTTGAACTCAGAGACAAGTTTGATGATTCTCTTCAAGTGAACACTACTGATCTCATCCCAAAGGATGCCAACTTTGAAGAAATCTTTGTGTTTGAACCAAAAAACATTACTTTTGAGAATGGCACTGATCTCTTCATTGCAATTCAGGCTGTTGATGATGTCAGTCTGAAGTCAGAAATATCCAACATTGCACGAGTGTCTTTGTTTATTCCCCCACAGACTCCTACAGAGCCCCCTCAGCCTTCTGTCCCTTGTCCTGATATTAGCATCAATAGCACAATCCCTGGCGTCCATATTCTAAAAATTATGTGGAAGTGGATAGGAGAATTGCAGCTAGCAGTAGGCTTGAACTAAGTTCTCTGAGGTAAATAAATCATCTATCCTTCTTTTGATAGTACAATTTTTTAAAATGCACTTTAGACTTCATATAGGGGTTGACATAATGAAATGAAATTCTAGACATCAGGTTATATGTGTGTAAAAATCATTCATATTCTGAAAGTTCAATCATCTCTCAATTTTTTAAGTAATAATTTTGAATACTAGAATAAAGGAGTACTTGCATCTCTAAACAGAAGTATGTATTAATTCATCTTAAAGAAGCTTTGCCAATTAAAAAGAGCATAGATCTGCAGTTAGCACAACATAAACCAAATCCAAACCCACTGCTGCCTGTCCAGTTAATTCCAACTCACAGCAGCGCTATAAGACAGAATAGAACCACCTCATTGAGTTTCCAAGGCTTTAATCTTAATGAAAGCAAACTGACACATCATTCTCCTATGGAGGGACCGGTGGGCTTGAATCATCAATCTTTGGATTAGCAGTGGACTGTTTTAACCACTGTACCACCAGGGTTCCCTAACCTCACATAGTTGCTAAAGATTGTTTGTATTAGCTTGATTTCTTTTGGTGAAAAATGCCAGAGATACCCAAGTCAAATTACTTACATATAAATGCAATGGTTTGATGGAGAGGCATTTTCACCAAGATCTGGTCAATGTCACTAGGTTTGGCCAAGGCTGATGGATTTAAGACAGTGAGTGCATTGTAGAAAGCAATACTAGCATGAAGGAAGCTTCCACAGTCATGGAATGTGTGCCGTGCACATGAAGGGTCTGTCATGCTTAAAACCACATTAGTGGGGGAGAAGAATTAGGAAAAGTAGGTTGGGCAAAGTGTGAAGAAAAGTGATTGAGATGGAAAAGGCATTATTTGTGTAAAGTTCTCTTATTGTTCCTTAAGTGTGTTTCCTTATTTAATGTAATTTAGTTTGTTTAACAAACATTTGTTAGCTGCTTTCCATACTCCAGGTCTGTGCTAGGTACTAAAGAGACAAAGATGAATAAAAGTTGATCTTTCTTTTGGTGGCAATAAAGAGCATGTGAGTTTTTTTTTAATCAGAAGATGGATATGATCCGAGCTGTACTTGGAAAAGGTACTGAGAAGATCCCAGGAAGAGCTATATCAGCAAAAGTGGGGGAAGCTGGAGACATGACAGATGGGAGAAGAAGAAAAGAGTAAAGAGATGCACATATAGGGTTACCCGTCTAGAATTCCTCACCAAGGACTAATTACAGATACCAGTGCCTCCAGAAAAAAGTATTTGTGTGAAAAGTGTTTCAGATTCTCAGTCCTTCAGCAAAGTGAGTTCAAAATGTGGGCAATTCTTTTTATAATAGAAAATAAAATACCTTAGAGGTTTTTTTTACATAGTCTTAGTATTTGTTTATTATTTATAGACCTTCTTCATTTCAAAATAAGATTTAAGGCAGTTGAAAGATTCATACAATAGTATGAATAGTAAAAAAATGAAGAAATAAAGATGAGTACCAATTTAATAAAAGCCAGAGGAAAGATCCACATATCAAATTGTTACAGCCAGGTCATGCGTTTCATTTTGAGCTTCTATGCAGATAGAGCAAAGGACAGATGTACAGTGACGTGGTTAACAGAGCCTACATTAAAAGCACACCAGGAGTAAGAACTTGGTTTTTCCTAGTCCTGGCACCCACAGAAGTTTTAGCCATGAATCATCCATGTGCTATTGCATACGAGACTATCAGCCTCAGCAACACCCATGTAGTAATCATAACAGCCAGCTCAATGTCATGCTATCCATATATTTTTCACTATAAGCCAATGAAGAGACACCACAGCATGATTCAAGACAGGCAAATATATAAGTTCTCAGACAATGCAGGCCTAGCAAATAGCTCTTAAACTTGCTCCAAAGATAAACTTTGGAGCGAAAGGATTAGACAATCTTCAGGAAGTCTTCTATTACTAATATTTCATATGTATGAGTTTGTTATATTTGAACACCAGAGTCTCAAACCTAGGAAGACACTGATGTTCTAAGATTCAGTATTGTTCACAATGGGCACATTAGAAGCTTTGCCAGTCATCTGGGCAGAAGATGAGGTGGGAGTCCTCTACTAAAAATTCCAAAACCAAACTCCACTGGGTCACTTACTGGCCCCATATGGTAAATGTATCTGGGTCCCTTCATTCAGATTCTTAAAACATAGCTGCTATGGACATAACGCTGTAAAATTTTGTAAAAAATTTACTTATTGAGGTTTTAATTTCCTATTGAGTGATCTCCATGGAATGTTGAAAGGGATATAGTGAAGAGCTGTCTAAGAGGCTGGATCTAATATGTCTTGCGAAGAGAAAGGTAAATTCTATCTACAAGGATAAGGCAGAAAGTAGAAAACATCAAAGGAAAAATATTTTTACGTGCTCTGGGCTATGAGACATAGTGTGGTAAAATTATTCTGAGTCATGTAATAAAATAGGCCAAAATTTTGCTCATCTCCTCAAAGTAACCTTAGTTTTTGAGATTCTGATTCATTTGATTTCTTGACTGCTGCTTCCATGGGCATTGATCAAGGATCAAAGTAAAATGAACTCCTTGATGAATTCAATCTCTTCTCCATTTATCATGAGGTTTATTGGTCCAGTTGTGAAGACAGGGTTGTTAAGTTCCATTGGCTTGGTTCCTACTCAAAGCAAACCTCTATAGGATTTGTGAGGAGCAGCTGGTGAGTTTGAACTGCTGAACCTACTTTAACAAACTACTAGGTTGAGTCATGACAGTCTTTTCTTAACTAAAAATGGGAGGCTATTGGCAATTCCCCATGGTTTGCTCTACTATTTTTAAGGCCAAATCTAGACCTAGGGATGAGCTGGAACAGCTTCACATCCAAAATCTTAACATTTAGCCTTCTACTTCTGGCCACAACTTCCTAACTGTCTGAATTACTCACTTCTTATCCCACAGAATTGGCTTTGTAGTTTCATGATCTCCATTTTTTTTTTTTTTTTAATCCAGTCCATTGCATATCTCCTCTACACAGTCTCTAGAAGCTTCATTGTATCACCTCAGTTTTCTCTTACCAGCTTCTTCAACTGCCTCATTTACATCTCTTAATCACATCTACCCTGGGAATTCCTAACTTTGCATCAGTTTACACTCTCTGTGCACTTGAGGCATTAATGTAACCATTCATCAAATTTTAAGTACTCACATTGTATTCCAAATGTTGTGTTAGATGCTAAGGATACAATGGGTTAAAAAAAAAAAAAAAAAAAAACTAGTCTGTTCCCCAGGCTAATGAGGAATTTACATCCAGCAGACTTATAAGTAAGCAAACAAGCAATTAATAATGCACTGAATCTAGACATTTTTTAGGGCCTAAAATAAAAGTGATGCTTACACTTTGTGGTGTCTGACTATAAGTATAAAGTAAAGAGAGAAAACCAAGAAAAAGAAGAGAAATAAAACTATCCCCAGAAAAACAATTTCCCCTGAATATTATTACATCTTGACATTGATCAGAATGAAAGTACATCCAAGGAAGAGGGAAACAATATAAGATGGTTGCTATTTAAATCATACTTTAAGCAACTATCTGCCACAAGACTTTAATGAATTCAACAAGTCCCCAATAGCTTTACAGAGTTTCAGACTTGAAAAAGAAATGACAAATGCTTTCCAAAGAACTCAGAAGATATAACTAACAGGACAAAATGTGTTTGCTAGGGTGATTCATTAAAGAAAAGAAAGAGAAGAAAACCCAACAAAATAGTGTTCAAAGGCTTACAGTATATTTTTACATAAAGAGTCAAATATTACAATCCAGTTAACAACTCCACAATGAGGGTAAGGAATTCATTGGATTAAAAAGCCAATGCTGTTGAGTTGATTCTGGCTCATGGTGACCATTGTTTGTCAGGGTGGCACTGTGCATGCTGTTTCCAGTGACTGATTTTTTGGAAGTAGATTCCCAAACTTTTCTTCCAAGGTACCTCTAGGTAGACTCAAACATTCTCATTTAGCAGCCAGTCATTAACTATTTACACCAT
>NW_006408520.1:31057878-31059791 GCF_000296735.1 Chrysochloris asiatica | reverse complement strand
GGCAGCATTTTGTTCTGTTGCACATAGGGTCACTATGAGTTGGTAATGACTCAATGGCACCTAAAAACAACAAGGGTTACAGAATGGGCTTCACAATTCAAACTCTAGAGGGCATACTAAGCTCATGAATAGTTCAGGCAGCCACAAGGACACAGCCCTGCCAATGGTTCAGTCAGCCAGTCCATTTAGAGCAAGGTGTTATTATCTGGGACTTGCAAAGCAGAATTCTAATGACACCACCCACCCAACTATCCCACCACTGTGGTGGGGGAAGAGAGGGAACGCTGAGCAGGACGTTGGTGAAGAAGAGAATTATAGGACATTATTATCATTAGCTTGGTTTTATTGTCAGTTAATGCCTTGGAAACCCTGTACAGGGTCGCTATGGGTCGGAACCGACTCGATGGCACTTAACAACAACAACAATGCTAATAAACACCATTTGTTTGTTTTTGCTGACAGGCACTAAGTGCTTTACACATTATGTCTACATCTAGATCCTTTCCTAATATTTGCACAACCTATTTCAAGAGTACAAATGTGGACCAGATACCATATGTCTAAAAATGAAAAAATTGTAAATCAAACTGTTAACTGAAATGTGTTTAATCTCCTAACTTACATAATTATCTAGAAGGTCAGGTTCAAATGTATAATTCTTAGACCCCTCCGATTGTCATGCTAGAACATGAAAACTTAGGACTAGATGCCCATCTTCTCCTCCAGCTGTATTCTGCCCCCTGAGGGGCCTCATGCACTTACTTGTGGCCCTTTCAGCTCACATACCACATGACAGCTGACCCTTGTCCACCTTTCTAGCCTGGAGGCGTACACACTGTGATGCAATCTATCCTTGGGTGACCTGACCTGTAGAAGCGATTGGCATAACCATGCAAACAGGATTAGACTAATTTGTCAGAGAATTTTAGATTACAGGTGTGTGTAGTATATTAGAAGTAGAAGAGGGTACTTTCTGGATAAGTAACCATATGTCTTTGTGGACTCCTCACTCCATAGGATAACAGCTACAAAATTTGAGAGACACATATGCATGTGAAAGCTGGACCATAGAATGAAAACCATAGAATTGATGCATTGGAGAAAAGTATTAAAAGTGTCATGGACTGCCAGAAGAGCAAATGAATCTATGTTGAAAGAAGTACAGTCAGAATGCTTCTTAGAGACCAAGATGGTGAGATTTCATCTATCATGCTTGATACATATTATCAGGAGAGAAAACTCCCTGGAGAATGACATCATGCTTGGTAAAGCAGAGGGTCAGCAAAAAAGAGGAAACCCATACCAGAGATGGATTGGCACAGTGGCAACAATTGTGAGGTGTCATAACAATTGTGAGAATCGGGCAGTGTTTTATTCCTTTGTATATTGGTTCACTCTGAGTTGACACCTATTCAGTGGCACACAAAAACAACAACAAAGTCTGTACTGAAACTACAGGAGAACCCTTTGCTCAAAAAACAGGAAAAGAAAAGGTCATTAAAAGAGCTAAAATAAAAAGCTTTTTCCTTTCATCCAGTTTTCCAAACAGTTCGTCATGATGTTTTAAATTTTCTACTTAATTATGCTTCAAGTAAAAAAAGTTAAAATGTTCAAGTATTAGTATGAGCACTGGTTTGGCACTAAAGGATTGAAATGCTAACCACAACGTTGGTGGTTCAAACCCTATACAGTCGCTCTTGGAAACCCTCTACATGATTACTATGAGTTGGAACCTAAATAACAACAGGCAGTATGAATCTTACTGTTCATCTTTTATTTTATTATTTTGGTGTGTTGTTGTTATGTGTCGTCAAGTCGGTTCCGACCCATAGCGACCCTGTACAGGGTTTCTGAGGCTGTAAATCTTTACGGGAGCAGAAAGCCTCATCTTTCTCCCACGGAACAGCTGGTAG
>NW_006408520.1:31054788-31056313 GCF_000296735.1 Chrysochloris asiatica | reverse complement strand
GAACAGCTGGTAGTTTCAAACTGCTGACCTTGAGGCCAATACCTAGATAGCTAGTATTAATCGATTATTTTTAAAAAAATAGTTTTATGTCCTTAAAAATACTTGGTTCATTTCCCATTTAACTTCAGATAGCTATTCATCTGCCATCCTGAACTACTAAAAAAAAAAACAATGAAAAATGGCAATGCCTATACTCTGGGCTTCTTGTTAAGTGGATCCTAAAGACTAAACTTTGGGATTTCAACAGAAGAAGCATATGGGATTCTCTTGGAAGACACCTTTTAGCCAATTGTTTCAATCTGGAAGCCAATGGTTTGTAGCCCATTCAGGACACGTCGTCCATCGAAGATCAAGGCTGGCTTCAGCATTTTTTTATGAATGGGTTCATAATCCAATTCCTTAAACATGTCCCACTCAGTACAAATGACAACAGCATGGGCATTATCACATGCTTCATATAGATCCTTGGAAATGGTCCCGAGTCGGGGCACTTGGTCATCCTCTGAAACTCTTGGATGAGAAAGATCCACAACAACTTGTTCCCTTGGTACTTTAGGGTCATATGTATGGAGGTGTGTACCTTCATCCATCAGATATTTGCTGATATATATACTAGAGCATTCTCTTGTATCACTAATGTCCTTTTTGAATACAAACCCCAAAATAGCTATTTTATCAGTCACAGTTTTAAACAGACTATCTATAATCCTGGAAGCAAACCTCCTTCTCTGGTAGCCATTCATGTCTATGACCTGCTGCTAATAACGAGCTACTTCAGGCAAATTCAGAGCCTTCGCAGAGATAAACCAAATTCAGAACATCTTTTTGAAAGCAGCTCCCATCAAAACCAGCACTGGCTTTCAGAAACTTATTTCCAATTCTCTGGTCCATTCCAATGGCTGTTGCTACTTCTATATCAGCTCCTGTTGCTTCACACAGAGCACTTATAGAGTTAATGCTGCTGATTTTCTGGGCAAGAAAAGCATTTGCTGCCAGTTTGGAAAGCTCTGAAGACCAAGTATTAGTGGTGAGTGTCTTTTCTCTGGGAACCTAGTGTTCATACACAGCACACAGTGTCTGCACAGCACTCTGACCCTCGGGGGTTTCATCCCCTCCAAACAGTACTCTGTTGGGCTTCTGTGACCCTTGATGGCTGTCCCCTTTGCCAAGAATTCAAGGTTGGACAGCACCTGTAAAAGTTCAAGTTGGGTTTTGTGTTCTTGTCAAATATGCGACAATACTTTCTGCTGCCCACACTGGAACTGTGCTTTTCTCAGTCACAATTTTGTACCCATGTGAGTTTTGCACAATGCATCTGCAGCCCAGCCTTTGCCAATTCCATAGGGTTTTATTGGAGTGTTCACAGAAATAAATATGAGATCAGCTTCTTTAATGGCATCATCAATATTCGTAGAAAAAATGAGATTTTTTTCCTCGACAGGATTCCACCACTTTTATCAGTCCTGACTCTTAAATAGGAAGTGTAGGAGAGTTCCATGCATTGATTCTTTCTTTTTTTTTTTTT
>NW_006408520.1:31033300-31052838 GCF_000296735.1 Chrysochloris asiatica | reverse complement strand
CCATTCTTCAGTTGATGGGCACTTTAGCTAGCTCCATCTTTTTGCTATTGTAAATAGTGCTGCTATGAACATTGGTGTGCATATATCTTCTCGGATTGTGGCTCTTTTTTCTTGTGGGTAAATACCAAGTAGAGGAATTGCTGGATCATAAGGTATTTCTATTTTTAACCTTCTGAGGAAGCGCCATGCATTGATTCTTGATTCATTAACATCAAACCGTTACACTGATTTCAAGGCACATACGAGCAATGACACTCCACGTGGGTTCTCCAATATAGCCTGCAACATGGGTCCTCCAACGTAGCCTGCATCAATGCAACATAACTTCTTAATTTCAAGCATGATTGTACCACTTCCAACCCCGAACACGGCAGCTGTTTCTGACCCCGCTACTCTGACAACACCTCCTTTTGGGCCGCAGACTCTGCACCCGCGCCTGTCTGCCTAGTCTTCACTCACTGCACGCCCCTGCTCAGGCTGCCAAGCGCCACATCCCGAGTCCCAGGCCAGAGCTGGTATTTAAAGGATTCTGTCGCCGAAGCAGCTCTGGTTGCGTAGTGGTTACGAATCGGGCTGAAACCCTTAAGGTCAGTAGTTCCAAACTACCAGCTGTTCTGTGGGAGAAAGATTTACAGCCTTGGAAACCCTGTACAGGTTGCTATGAGTCGGAACCGACTCCACGGTACATCCATCCGTGTAGACGGAGGCTTCATTCCCCCACAGCCAGGCCCTCCCCGACTTTGCCCTCCGCCGAATCCCTGTACCCGCTTACTGTTCATCTTCATATTGTGCAATGACAATTTTAATACAAATATAGGAATATTTAACTTGCATGTGAAATACACACTTCGCATTTCATAACTTGTACATACATGTAAATTTTGTTCATATTAGAATAGCGACAACACTCCATAAAACTAACGAATATTTTCATGGTACTTCTTGTTAAGCACATATTCTGTAAATAGTGTCTACCTTGGGCTGTTCAAGAGTTAGGAAGGACTCAAGAAAAACGGAACAATGCGTTGCCCAGTTTTTCTCTTTCCTTCTATTTCATTTTCAGTAAAAGTGGTTGGCTAATAGCAGGAATCTAGAACGTATGCAGTAGGGTTGCTTGATCATCCATGTATCTTAGAACATCATTGGCTTCTTTCTGTGTTCAAAATAACTTCTCATTTAAACAAAGTGTGGACTCTTTGAGCTGTCAGGACCCCTACTTAGTCAGTCTTAGATGTTGTAATGATTAGGGTTCTGTGTCAACTGGAATAGGTCGGTATTTCCAGAGATTTAGCAGCTGATGTGCTTATTCCCATGGTGATGAAAGCTAATACAGGTATACTTACACTATGATGAGTGGCAATCAATTGAAGGAATGCTTCCTTGGGGGTGTGACCTTCTCCCAATATAATGAGCACTTAAGAGGGTCTCTCTCTTCTACTAGGGACCTGGGACTCTACAAGTGTAAGATACCAAACTTCTCTTTAGATATATATGCTTCACTGTTTTTACTTCTCCAGAAAACCTGGCCTAAGACATGTAGTATCGAGAGTGGAGTTCTAGAGAAACAAAATAGTAAGGATGAGTTTTCTAAATTTGTTCTCAAGTCTGACTAATTTTAATGGCACTGATATTGGGTGGAGGTATGTCTGACCTCCACTTCATAGGAATCAGTCTTGGGCTGATTTTGAGTTTGGTCCTCTTTCCCTCTTGTGGAGTCAAAGTAAGTCAGACATAGTCCCCACGTGGTTTAAGCAGTTGGCACTGTGGACAGGATTCATTGCAATGACTCCAGACCTATGAAATTATGAGGTTTTATAAGAGTAAAAACAAAGGGGCATGGGATAAAATATTTCAACAGAGGGGAGAGCAGCAGCTTCTGGAGTTGCCTTGAGCTGATGACACTCTGGTTAAAAAGAGAGGCTGATAGAAGGCCTGGGCCTACTGGAATCCATCCTGCCAGAGGCCCAAGACCATATGCATATTGTGAGAAATAATTCTTTGGATGGTCCATCTTCAGGAAAGAAGTGGGGTCCAGGAAGTTGCAGGCCAGTATCATAGAAGCTCATTGAGGGTAAGATACTTATTTGGCCTACTAGGAACTTTAAATAAGAATACAATCATCAAGGAATTAGGGGAAACTCCTGGGGGAAGGGGAAGACTAACTTTAAATAAGAATGCTACCATCAAGGGAAAGTAGGTGGGATCCAGGAAAGATTGTTAACCCCAAAGTACTCAGCCAATGAGGAACCCTGAAGGTCTTTTCAAATGCAAATGTATCAAGTCTGAAGGTTCTGGGTAGGGCTCAGGATTCCACCTAAAGTTCACTACTCCAGAAAGGCTTAAAGAGGAGTAGAAAGCCTCGTCTTTCTCTCGCAGACAGCTGGTAGTTTCAAACTGCCGACCTTGAGGTTAGCAGCCTGATTCGTAACCACTAGGCTACCAGAACTACCTTAAAATAGACATACATGTGTGATAAAAATATTGGTAATTATGATTACAGAAAGCTTGTAAATGCATCTACAACTTATACTTCATTGCATTTTATAAAAGGGGAATTAGAATTTGCTCCCCCAAAATAGGCTTGTTCCTTTAAGCCTTTGTAGAGTAGTGAATTTTAGGTGGAATTCTGAGCCCTACCCAGAACCTTCAGACTTGATACATTTACATTTGAAAGACCTTCAGACTGAGCCAGAAACTAGCTGGAAGAGCAGGAGATTCAAGCAGAGGGAAAAAGCCCACAGTTGGCCTTTTGAATTTTGGAGCATCAAGGCAAGGAAAGTTAGCCCATCAAAGAAAACCCTCTTCTAGGGCTGAAAACTAAAGGGAACCAGAGTCATATGCTCGTTGGTGACCATCTGGGTCCACATGTGAGTGGAATTGGAGGAAAGGCGGCAGTAAAGACGCAGGCAGAGTTTGGACACCCATTGACCTTGAGGTAAAAAGAGCTGTAAGACTGGCTGATTTGAAGTTTAGGGAGTTGTGAGTACTCTTGAGTCCATGAGCACTGATATAGCCCACAGAGGCTAGGGCTAAGAGTGAAGGGCAGCTGATCTGAAGTGCAGGGAGGTGTATGTGAATTCCCAAATTTGCAGCTGATACCCATTTGACCTAGCTTGGGTGGCTAAGGTTGAACTGACCCGAATCTGACTGAAAGAAGATAAAGATGTTTGATACTCTGAGCAAGTGCCAATTGCTACAATTTATTGGACTGAACTTTTGCTTGTGAATGCAGTTGGTCAAAATTCTAACTGGAATGGAGAATTCTTCATATCCAAGAACATGTTTGTCTCCTCAATATACTGGGTTGACAGGGATGGGCAATTTAGATTTTGGCTATCAAAAGTGGGAGAGCTGTAAAGACATGAAGTGGCTGGCTTGCAAACTTTCATAGGTATGTTTAGTTTTAGAATGAGGGGACAAAGAAGAATCCCCACTGGCCAGTTTTTTTTCTTTTTCCAGATGGGTCTGGTGAAAGGGGAATGGAGGATAATGCTGATAGGATTCTATGATTTCAATTGTGAGTACTTGTCAGTAGGATTAATTGTGATTGTCAAAACTGTAATTGTAGAAAATGTGTAACTCAAAGGAGGGAGTAATTATCTTTCATTTCAGGAACAGATGATTCCAGGACCATCATTAAGGAAGAGCACGAGTGGAGTGTGGGATCCCTATCTGGAAAAGCAGCTACAGCAGAGACCATAGCAGAAGTGGTGGCATGGAAAGACCACAGAGCAGCTGTGAAATCTAGGCCCATGGACTGAGTAAAGCTGCGTGCCTATGGGCAGGAGGCTGGTTTGCAGAGTGTGCTTTTTGGATTTTTAAATGAATATATATTTTTTGTTTTGTTTTGTATGTATGCATCAAATATTTTTTGCTTTATTTGTTACATAAAGATGTTAATGAGGCCAGTGTGTTTTTTGTATGTGTTTAAATTAAATCATGTTAGGTGCAAGTATGGCTTTTTAATTTTCTTTATTTAGAGATTATACATGTAATTTATAGGTTTTGAGTTGCCAAGGGTGGACAACAACTCAACTAGGCTGGGATTTCCAGGCAGTCGGGATGTGCTTATTCTTACGGTGATGAAACCTAATACAGGCATAGTTAGCTCTATGATGAGTGGCTATGAGTAGCCAATCAATTGAAGAGAAGCTTTCTTGGGGATGTGGCCTTTTCCTATTATAATGGACACACAGGAGGGATTCTCTCTTTTTCTTCCACTGGGGACTTGAGACTCTACAATTGTAAGATAATAAACTTTATATATACGTATCCATATGTGTTTCACTAGTTTTGCTTCTCTAGAAAATCAGGCCTAAGGCAAATGCTGTACACTCAATCTGTACTCAGTTTGAGCCTTACTGAATTGTAATAAATTTGGGTCCACCAGAATTCTGTGTTCATGAGGTATCATGAATGGCATGTACAAACAGGACAACAAGGATTGTCAGACAAGCATGTTACACATATGTTTCACATGCAACCTCTATTGTCCTTGGACTTCACTTACAAAACACAAGTTTTGGTTTAAAATTATTAAGAATTTCAGGCAGCCGAACATTCAACCAAATGCAAGGCCCTTCTGAGTACAGCGTCCTATGTGACTGACAGGTCACATGACCATGAAGCCAGTCCTGGAGACACCGCGAGAGAAAGGCCAGAAGAGCTCCCACCCAAGGGAAGGTACACCAAATCTTAAAACTGTACAGATTGGGAATTAAGGCTCAGAGTTCAGCAACCTGTCTGCAATCTCAATTGGTAAATTACCTAGATTCTCAATCAGAATTAGTCTGACTCTGGAGACCAACATCTTTAATCAGTGTACTATACTCCCTCTTGAGACAGAAATACACTTGCAGTAATGGGCTCAAACATAACATTGTGAGGATGGCACAGGACCAAGCACTTATATAACTGGGTCAGTACTGTCAGTTCCCGTTCTGTACTATTTTCAGGTGTTCAGATTGATTCATTGCAACCATACGATGATGCTGTTCACAAAACAGCTTGATGGAGAAAGAAGAGGCAAGTAACATTCCTTAGTAGTAGTAATAATCACACAACCTACAGCTGTTGAGACAATTCTGACTCACAGCAACCCTGTAGGGCAGACCAGAACTGCCCTGCAGTGTTTCCAATCCTATAAATCTTTACAGAACCAGACTGCCACAACTGTCACCCATGGGATCGCTAGAAGGAACAGCCAAGCACTTAACCACTGTGCCACCAGGGCTCCTGTAGCAATAATAAGAGTATCTAATGTTGACTAGGGATTGATGATGGCTCTGTAAGAAAAGCACTGCTCTGCTAATCAACGGGGTGGCAGTTCAAACCCATCAGCCACTCCTCAGGAGAAAGATGAGGCTTTCTGCTGTGCTAAAGGTTTGCAGCCTTGGAAACCCTATACAAGTTTGCTAAGTGTTGGTACCAACTTGATGGCAATTAACAACAACAATAATATTTAGTAAGCACTTATGTGTCAGACACTTCTCTAAGAACTTCTGTTATATTATTTCATCTTTTCTGCACAGAAGTTCTGTGAGGTTGGTAACATTAGCCACAATTTCTAAGGAGAAAACTGAGGTAAAGAGCTGTTAAATCAACCGAGGTCACACAGCTAGCAAATAACACCACCAGGATCTTGAACTCATTTCTACTCTGAGGCCACCCTGAACCATCTCACTCTCTACATGGATTCATTCCTACATCAATGAGGTCTACTTGCAGGCAGGTGGTGACTAAAGTAGAACTAAAGTAGCCCAGGCCAGATGATCAGCAAATCTGTCTAGAATAATAGTATAGAGAACTTAACATTTTAGTTTATCTGGCATAACTAATGTCTCATATTAATTAGTTTTTCTTGACTTTTCAGAACAGGATTTTAAAATATTCCCTTTATAAACCTAAGTTTTCATTATTTAACCAAGGCCATATATCCAGGAAATGCTTTTATTTTAACGTAATATCCTTGTACTTTTCTTATTTACACTGAAGACACAGCCAGGAACCAGGAAGTAAGGGTAAAACACCGCTGACTCACATAAGAAATGCTTTGTGTTATATGTAACTAGAAATGTGTGCCAATCAAGACAAGAACTTAACGTACACAGTTAATCAAGTAGATTTCTTGTTTGTTCTGGTCTTCTGCTTTAAGGTTGGATTTTGTGTTGAACACATTTGCTAATTTAACAAAAACATAGTGGTCTGATTGTTGTGTTGCTCTGTGTTATTGCTGAAGAGGATTGGCTCTTTCTGGAAACTCATGTATCAAGTATGCATACCTAGTCATTCATTCACTACCCTGAGTAACAAACAATGACAACAGTAACTAAGAATAACAAAATGAAGATCCTAAATACTAGAACTGGCTGATTCACTCAATTTCCTCATCTTAGAATAAGGGTATCTTCTAGACCTAATTCTCGGTGTGCTGTAAAGGATCCCCTCTTTAATAGCATTGAAGAAAGAAATTCAAGCAGGACCGAAGGCACTGGCAAAAAAAAAAAAAAAAACAAGACTCCAGGAACTGACTTAATACAAATTGAAATGTTTCCACAAAGTGATGCAGCACTAGAGGTGTTTATTTATCTATGCAAAGAAATTTGGAAGACAGCTACCTGGCCAATTAATTAGAAAAGATTTGTGCCCATTCCAAAGAAAGGTATCCCAATGGAATGTGAAAATCATCAAACAATAGCATTAATATCACATGCAAGTAAAATTTTGCTGAAGAGAACCGAATAATGCTTGCAGCAGTACATGAACAGGGAGCTGCCAGAAATTCAAGCTAGATTCAGAAGAGGACATGGAACAATTGCTAATTAACATCTAATTGATCTTGGCTCAAAGCAGAGAATACCAGAAAGATGTTTACTTGTGCTATGTTGATTACTATAATTCAACTCTGTGAATCATAACTAGCTATGGATAACATTGAGAAGAATGGGTATTCAGAACACTTTATTGTGCTCAGGAGGAACCTGTACATAGGTCAAAAAGAGGTCATTAGAATGGAACAAAGGGATAATGAGTGGTTTAAAATCAGGAAAGATGTGTTCCAAGGTTGTATTCTTTCATGATACTTATTGAATCTATAGGTTGAGCAAAGTATCTGTCAGAATGATCTTTAGAAGTCAGGATGCTGAGACTTCATCTCTCATACGTAGGACATCTTGTCAGGAGGGAACAGTCCCTGGGGAAAAATATCATGCTTGGTAAAGTAGAGGGACAATGAAACAGAGGAAGACCCCCAAAGAGATGGATTGACACAGTGGCAGCAATGTGGGCTCAAACACAACTATTGTGAGGATGGCGTAGGACCATGCAGTGCTTCCTTCTGTTGGGCTGACTAGACAGCACCTAACAACAATAAGAGATCCCAAATGACTGGCGACAATAACACCAAAACTCCACGTTACTAAATGTTAAAAGATAAATGTAAAACACAGTTTCTATTTTTCAAAATAACAAAGATAAACTTTAATGGCTAGTACTGCTAAAGTACACTGAGATATAAGTCCTCATACACTATCTCATGAACAATAAATGGGCACTGACTTTCTAGTAAGCAATTGGCAATATCAAGGGCCATAAACATCCTTATTCCTTGACACATTGTCTTGCATTCAGATTTAGTCATAAGGAAAGAGCTGTATTTGCAGGTAAAAATGCCCATAATGCCATTATTTAAAAGATCTCCAAGTTGAAAACAATCTGAATATGATAATAGTAAATTAGGATGTGTTCATATGATAAAATTTAATTCATATGTGTAAAATGGTATTTATGAAATTTTTTACTGACATCACAAAAAATGCTTTAAAATATATATCTACTCAGTAGAACACGGGACATATTTTTTTACTCTCTGTACTATCTATACTACCTTTCTCTCTGGTGTCATTTGCTGTAATGTCAGAGTAATAACAGTGTTATGTCATAAGCTTGATGTGAAGATGAAATAAGGGAATCTAAAGTAAGCAGTTCAAACCTACCAGGTGCTCCTCAGAAACCCTGCATAGGGCCTCCATGAGTAGGAATTAACTCAACAGCACTTAACAACAACAACAACAAGTGGAGGGGGTAGGACAGTGCCGGGTAAAGTGGAGGCAGTCAGTAAATATTCCTTATTTATTACCTCTATCATCAACTTCATCCTCATTCCAAAATTGTCTTTGATAGAATGCTTTTAATATAATGTCCAGTTCTTAAATGTTCATGAAAAAGAATATACAAATAATCTTAATGGGTTAAGAAAAATATATATACGTGTATATAAAATAACAAAAATCAAAAGACCAAGCCCTCTGCCATTGAGTCGATTCTGACTCATAGTGACCCTGTATAGTGCTTCCAAGGCTGTATACCTTTATGGGAGTAGAAAACCGTCTCTTTCATCCTTGTTGTCACTGGTGGATTTGAACGGCTGACCCACTACACCACCAGAACTCATAAGAATTAATGTTATTGTTGTTTGTAAGTGCTGTTGACTTGGTTCTGACCCATAGAAACCCTGTATAGGGTTTCCAAGGAGCAATTGGTGAGCTTGAACTGCCGATCTTATGGTTCAAACTGAGTTTGCAGTCTAGTGCATTAACTCACAGTGCCACACCAAGACTCCATATAAAGTAAAAGGTAATTACATTTTTTCCTTAAGTCTTTCAGTACAAATAAATACATATTTATTTGGAATACATTACCCAAAAAATTTTGTATTGAGGCCTATACACCTCAATAAAAATTTGGTTTCTTTGGTGAAAGCCTAGAAATAGATGATCTTGGCCGAAACCATGGTGCCTACTGGAGGACATTCATAAAGGTTCTGGTCACCAGTTCTTGCTCTTAGGTCCCATTATATTACCAAACTTACCTTTGCTATATTCTAGTCAAAATGGATTTGTTGTGGCTGTTGCTAAGTGCTGTTGAATTAGTTCCAACTCATAGCGATCGTGATAGAGTTTCCAAGGAGTGACTGGAACTGGTGGGTTTGAATCGTTGAACTTGAAGTTAGCAGTCCAGTGCTTATCCGATAGCACCATATCAGAACGCTATCAAAATAAATAGAATCATGAATAGTTAAAATTAAGTTTTTAAACTAAAGAGTTCAACTTCAGTCATCTCAAAAGCTAAATAATATTATTTATTCTTGATTAATACCAGTCAAGGTTATAGAACAGTCATACAAATAAGAACAAGGAATATGAGACTGGGTCTCCCAGAAGGGCCTAGATAGCAGAATATTTATGCCTGGGACCATCTCAGACTTCAGGAAATGCCCCAGCTACTTTCTGAATCTGGTCTAAATTTTTTAAATTGCCAGTAAAACATATTCTATGTTAGTATCCTGGGTAATCTTCTATCAGACTTATTCTGAATTCTTTCAGGGATTTACTTTCTGAAGGAGAAATAGTTTAACTGACTTCCAGTTAATCTTGGACCAAATGAAGAGGGTCTTTTGCTGTTTTACTGTTGTTGTTAAGTGCCATCGAGTCAGTTCTGACCCATAGAGATCCTGTATAGGGTTTCCGAGGAGTGGCTGGTGAGCTTGAACCACCGATCTTGTGGTTCAAACCAACTTTGCAGTCCAGTGCTTTAACATAGAGCTCCACACCAGACTGCTTTGACTGCTTTAATTTCATTATAATTCTGATGGACAAGGTTGCTTCTTTGGAAGCCATCTAACCGTAAAGCAAAACATTCAGAAAATGAAAGGCAAATAATTATACATGGGCAAGAAGCCGTATTCTCTTTGATTACTGTGCCAGAGAATAATCTAGATCAATGAAATTACAAATCAATACCCATTTCTTCAGTTTATCTCCTCTTATTTTCAAAGTGAAGAAAGAGGAGCTAAATTGTGAAATGTCCTATAAATCTTAGATTCATTAACCTACAAGTAATAAGAAGAGAATCCTTTTGGAACTACCAAAAGAGATTGAATACTTTGCTCAATGTCTGTCTAAAATAAAATGTTACAGACTTGTTTTGTACTTGTATGAGCATTTGGATGGGGCAGAAAAACTCAGAAAGACAAGTATATGTCTGATTTTCAAAGTACAGAATCCTATTTTCTTATCAAAAGAAATTCTCACTTTTCCATTTTCTTTGTGTATAAGTGAAGCTCTTTGAAAAACCTTCTATACTTAAAATTAGGGTAAGTGCATAGCCTAATTAGATCTTCTTCCCTTTCTGCAAAAGACACTAAATAAAATTATTGCAATAGAAATGATTCTTAAATTTGGAAGCCCAGAATTTTGCTAAATGTTATACAATAATGTCACTGGTGGGCGTTATTGAAAAATTTACAAGACTTTGAATCAGAATTCTGAGTGGGTAAGTAATTTTGTTGTTGTTGTTATGTGCCGTGGAGTTGGTTCCGACTCATAGCAACCCTGTACGGGGTTGCCGAGGCTATAAATCTTTACAGGAACAGAAAGCCTCATCTTTCTCCTTCCGAACAGCTGGTAGTTTCCAAAACCATTATGCTGCCAGAGCTCCCATCTTTGTCTCAAAAGGATAAATAAATAAGTAAGTAAATAAATAACATCCAAAAAGATTTAAACCATGAAGCAAAGAAACAGAACCCTAACAGAAAACAAAAAAAACAAAAACAAGCATATTTGTATATTTCAATTTACATCATCAATAACAAGTGACATAAACAATTCTGTAAAAAGTCAAAGTCCCTTTTTAACTGTTTTTTAGTACTTTGGAAATCTGTTATTGACCTTTGTTTTGAGCAATAACCTAGACAAACCTGTTTTTTTTTGTTTTGTTTTGTTTTTAAGATCAGATACAAAGAGAAAGTGAAGAGAATTTTTAGTTCTTGGAACTGTTTTCAACTTCAGTCATCTACAAAACAAAGTCCTTGCTGTCAAACAGCATTTTGAAGACCTCACCTAGAATGTATCTGAAGAGAAGATTGATAAGTTCAAGAAGTCAGTCAATTCAAGCTTAATGCACAAATGAATTTTTCCTTTTCATTCTTTCCAGGAGGAACTTTCACAATACTGGGCACAGCTGTATGTACAGATGACCTAGGGGCTCAAATCTGTTGACTGGTGAGCCTGGGTCACTGATATACAAGCCCAGAAAGTATATTAATACCACTGCAAGATCACTCTTGGAATTACCATAGTCAATGCCTAGTTATATAATCAGAGGCATTTGGGAGTAAACACCAAAAGAGTAGACCCCAAGGAGAAGACAGGTCACTAGTATAGAACTGGGACTGCCAGAAGGCCAGAATTTAGGCTCTGAGGTATGAGTGTAAATGAAGTTGATGACTGTTTCTGACCATTTGTTTTGGAGTCTTAAATTTGTTATAAAACGATTGACAGAAAAGGAAGTTGAAATGTCTCTCTCTATATTTTTGACATATATAAAAACTATCCCAGAGAAAAATAATGTATAATATTTCTTCTCCCCACCTCCTCCCTCACCAAACAAAACCAAGTCACTTTATCTTCTGTTTTAAACATTTTGGATAATTTCCCTAAGATATCTCCTGCTACCATTTAAAAGGAGTCCTGATATGGCACTTCAAGAATATGCACTGGACTGCAAGATCAGTTTGAACTGCAAGGTTGGCAGTTCAAACCCATCAGCCACTCCCCGGGAACCCTACAGAGGGTCAGAACTGACTCGGTGGCACAACAACCATTTAAAAGCAATACTAGTTTTCCCAACTTCAGCAGAAATAATGACCAAGTTAATGTGTCCTGATCTATTAAACCATAATGAGTACACAGATCATTTGGAGAGCTTGTAAAAATGCAGATTGTGATTCCATAGGTCCAGGGTGGTACCAGAGATTCTTCATTTCTAACAATGTTGGTGATGCCAGAGGACCTTATTTGTAGTGGCAAGGATTCAGATGTTCCCACTTATCATATCTTTGCTACTCATCCCTGATCTCCTTATTATAGGTGATTCATCCAGGATGAGCACCTGACTCAGAACAGGCTGCTCAGAGATCTTCTTCTGGACTTTTTAAACTGAATCTAGGGAAGAATATCATTATATCTCTGACAAAAAAATTATTCATGTGACCAACTGAGAGGGAAGAAGTCTTCACATCAAGGATCAATCCCATCTCCTCTGTACACAGGGTTGATAGGGATGGGCAACTTAGACATTGGCTGCCTACAATGGGGGACGGGGGACAATAAAGGCACGAAGTGACTGGCTTACAAGTTTTCAAAAGGGGGTTTAGTTTCGGAGTATGCAGCGGAAGGTAGAGTCCCCACTGAAGAGTTTTCATCTTGTCTAGACGGGTCTGGTGAAAAGAGATGAGGATAAGATTCTTATGATTCAATAGTATGATAAATTGCAATTGCCACAACTGTAAAGGTAGAAGTTTTGTAACATAAAGGAGAGAGTAGTTAACCTTACATTCCAGGAAGAGAGAATCCTAGGGCCATCAAGGGAGAAGAGCACAGGTGGAATGTGGGACCAGAGAAGCAGCGACAACAGAGATGGAGGCAGAGATGAGGACATGGAGAGATAGAGCCGCTGAGGACACTGGGCTCATGGAAGGAGAAAGGCTGTGTGCTTGCAGTTAGGAGGCAGACTTGCAAAACGTGCCCTTTGGTTGTTTAAATGATTATATATTCCTGAGTGCTTTTGTGTACATCCAAAAAATAAAAGAAACAAACAAACAAAAAAAAAACAGAGGGAATAGAATCAACTACTGTTAAATGATGATGCACAGAGAAGATTGTAATCATTGCAATGAAATGAAATACAATAGGATAAGTGTAAAATCTATGTTCTCCCAAGTACACTATCACTTAATTCACAATAAAAACTTAAAAAAAAAACAATTCATGTGAGGTTCAGGACCAATCTGTGTCCATGTTTCCTGCTGAAAGGGAAAAACCAGTATGAGAGAATGAGGCTAACAGGCAAAAAAGATGGACCAAAATCTGGCTTTTTGTTGTTGCTGTTAAGTGCCGTGGAGAGTTTCTAAGACTGGATCTTTGTGAGAACAAAAAGCCTCAGATTTCTCCTGTGGAGCGGCTGATTCCCTAACTCCCTCTTTCCCCAAGTTCCTGCTTAACGTGAACTCTTGGGCACTATTGTCCTTGCAGTGCTGTGTAAGATACCCCTAACGTTCCTCCAGTGTATTTATCTTTTTATCTAATGTGCTTAAGTTGGTTTAATGTCACCTGCAACCAATAGTGCTGCTAAAAGTTTACTTGTACAATTAATATTTAAGAAAAGAACTTGTTTATTTTACTTAGCTTTCACTTTCATGAGCTAAGTAACCCATTCATGTAAACTTTTTATGCAGAACCTATATCATAAGTTTTGATTTCTTGATTCTTTGTCTAACTCTAGCACAGCTAGCAACTGGCACATAATATTCATTGTCTTGGATTCATTTATCCATTTAGCACATTTATGCAAGACAGGCACCAACTTGGAGGCCAAAACCACATGATCCTTGCTCTTCCAGTGGCTTACCATTTAGTGAGGGAAACAAACAGAAAATAAATAAATGATTTTATGTGTTTTTACTAGATGCTCCAGGAGCCCTGGTGGCTCGGTAGTTAAGGGCTCAGCTGCTAACCAAACGATCAGTGGTTTGAACCCACCAGTTACTCCATGGGGAGAAAAATGTGGCTGACTGTTTCTATAAAGATTCCAAGACTTGGAAACCATGTGTTGTTGCTGTTAAGTGCTGCCAACTCAGTTCTGACTCACAGTGACCCTGTATAGGGTTTCTGAGGAGCAACTGGTGGGTTTAAATTGCCAAGCTTGCAGTTCAAGTGGACCTTTCAGTCCATTGCATTATCCCACAACGCCACACCAGAACTCTTTCTCCCCATCCTATTTGTTCTTTTAGAGTTGGATGAGGTGCCATGTCTTTCATGAGGCTTTCTCCTATAGATAGTTTTCAAAAAACAAAATAAAACGCATTGCTACTGAATGAGTCACAAGTCAAAGTGGAAACGCTCTATATAGTTTCCAAGTGAGTCATGACTGATTCAATAGCAATATGTTTTGTTTTGTTTTCTGGAACCTATGGAGAAAGTCTCATGAAAGACATGACACCTCATCCAAGTCTAAAAGGACAAAAAGGAAATTCCCATCAGAAAGAGTCCAGCAGATGAAGACATAGAAATGAGAAAGTTTTCCACTTGGCAAAGTGTAAATGATTCTGTCTTCTTGAAACATGAGGAGGGGTAGACAGGTGGAGCTTGTGGAATAGGGAGACAGTAGTGAGGATTAGATTTGGAGAGGTAGTCAAGTCACAAATAAAGAAAGGCCTTGAAAATCATGCCAAAATATTGGAAATGAACTTTAGGGAATAGAGAATAATTGTTCAAGATAAAGAAAAAAGCAAAAAACAAAACCCAGTAGGACATAATCCTTATTTTGTAACATGCAGCAGAATATCATGGGAAGAATCAGAATAGAGACAAAGAGTTCTGAGTTCTGTTAGGACAGAAATTGCAATCTTTGAGCTTGTGAACTATTATGCAAAGTTATAGGCAAAACGAAATCCTTCAGCGTCAACCAATTTCATCATTTTCATCATCTGTTACAAATATCCATCTATCTGATATTTTCTTTTGCTTATAATTTTATAAAGGAGCTCTAGTAGCGTAGTGGTTATGAATCGGGCTGTGAATCGCAAGGTCAGCAGTTCGAAACTACCAGCTGTTCCACAGGAGAAAGATGAGGTGTTCTGCTCCCGTAAAGATTTACAGCCTCGGAAACCCTGTACAGGGTCGCTGTAAGTCAGAACAGACTCCAGGGCACATAACAACAACAACATAATTCTATAATTGTTATAATATCATTTAAAATGCTTCTATGAATAACACAAGATTTCATCTTCTAAAAATCTGAGATGCTCTGTTTTATAAAAAGTAATTTTAACCAATTTACATATTTAATTTCTTATTAGGAATTAGTTCTGTCACATTCTTTAATGTTTTTCATTTAAAATATTTCCTATTTGCTTCTTCTGTTGACCTCTTTTCCTAACTTCTTTTGAATAGATTAAGGTTTGCTGTGCTGATTTATTAGCTTGGAAATTTACATTATATGTTCAGTTTTCTGGTGGTTATTTCAACCTATTCAGACCAATTCTTATATTTATTATTCATTTATTTCATATAGTAATAGGATTCTAAAGCTTATCAAGATCCCTCTCTCTTATCCTTTTTACATCCAACAGAAGTGCTCTAAGGGTCTTTGAACTCTAATACCAGCCTCCCTTAGGTTGGTATTTTCTAGAGTTTTAGTTGTGTGTTGCTAGACTTTTGTTATTTGTTTTATTCATTGATTAAACAACAAATTTTAATATTTTTTTACTAACCTTTATTTTCTAATTTTCCATGTCTCATTCATTGTTCTTAGCTTAATTTTGCTTCATTTGTTCCAAGAGTGCTTTTTTAAAAGTGTGTTAAGTGGTCTGAGGTCTTGTAATTCTGACATTACAATGATTTCACTCTAATTTTCAAATTATAATTTGAAATATGAGCTTAATCTCATTTTCTTTCAACATTTTGAAAATGTCATTGCATTACTTCTCACATGCACCTAGAGTTGTTGAGATGTGTGAACTGGCTGTCCTTATGTGTGAACTGGCTGTCCTTATTCACCTTCAGTGTTTAACTGAAACCACACATGGGAGGGAGATCACCAACTGGAATGCAGAGAGCGGATAGAGAAGGGAGCCAAGAATGACCTCTTGAGAAAAGTCAACATTTGGGGTAACAGAAAAAGAGAAATTGTAAACTAGTCTATGAAGAAGCAGCCAGAGAATAAAAATATAATTGTGGGTGAGTGTTGTAAAACTCAAGAGAGGAGATGTTTTCTGTATATATAAAAAGAAAGAGGGAATGATTTGCAATATCATATATAACAAAAAGGTCAAGAAAGATAAGGACTCCAAACTGTTCAATGTGTTACACAATATATCCATATCACCAGGCTTTCTTTTATAAGATGAGAATGGCTTGTATCATTTTTATAAGCTGTTAGAAAGAAGTAAATAAGAGTAAGAAGCTAGAGAGGGATACAGAAAAGAGGAGCGACAATGATGCATTCTTGAAGTACTGGAGGAGATTGAAAAATAGAGAACAGGGAGATTTCTAGATTAGGCTGAAAGCAAAGAGGACTTAAAATACTTAGTGATGAAGATCAAAGACCACAGCCTTGAGTAAGGGTTGCACCTCGAATTAAAGAAAACAGAATTCCTCACAAATGGACCAATAAAAACATTGAAAAGATTGAAGTTGTCAAAGACATCATTTTGCTAAGATCAAGCATCAACAGTCATGGAAGCAGCAGTCACAAAATCAAACCATGTATTATTGCATTAGGCAAATTTGCTGCACAAGACCTCTTTAAAGTGTTGAAGAGCAAAGATGTCAGTTTGAGGACTAAGGTGTACCTGACCCAAGCCATGGTATGTTCAATAGCCTCATGTGCATAATATTTGATAATGAATAAAGAAGATCATAGAAGAATTGGTGCATTTGAGTTAATGGTGTTGGAGGAGAATGTTAAAAGTACCATGGACTGTCAAAAGAACAAACAAATCTGTGTTAGAAGAAGTACAGCCAGAATGTTCATTAGAAGATAGGATGGCTTCAGACATATTATCAGGAGGCACCAGTCCCTGGAGAAGGACACCATGCTTGGGAAAGTGGAGTGTCAGTGAAAAAGAGGGAGACCACCAGCGAGATGGGTTGACACAGTGGCAGCATGGTACAGTGGCAGCAGCAATGAACTCAAGCATAGCAACGATTGAGACATTGGCACAAGACCAGGCAGCATTTTGTTCTGTTGTGTATAAGATTGCTATTAGTCGGAACCGACTCGAGGGCACCTAACAACAACAGTAAGGAGCTCTGGTAGCATAGTGGTTATGAGTCAGGCTGCTAACCTCAAGGTCAGTAGTTCAAAACTACCAGCCATTCCTCAGGAAAAAGATGAGGAAAATCCTGTATAGATTCACTATGAGTTGGTTTGACTCCATGGCACATCACCACCGCCACCACCACCACCAGCTGTCTATGGTTAATGTAAAGTAACAGGATAGAAGAATTTCAGTGGTTCAGAGGATAGAGAATGATTTGAACTAGGGAATCAGGAAGATTTTATGGCCTTTGGTAAGGTGAGCTAGAGAACAATTGGAACTTGTAGATCCATGTAGACAACAACTTTCATGACAAACTGAAAAGAAATGCACATACTGAAGTTGAATAAACTCAAATTGAATTTGATCTGTACAAATAAAACATTTTGGTGTGGTAGACAGAAAAATACCTCCTTCTCTCACAATATAGTCACATCTAAATCCCAGGAACCATGGACATTCATACATGGTCAAAAGGACTTTGAAGATATGATTAAATTAAGACTCTTGAGATGAGGAAATTCACTTGAATTATCCAGGTGGACCCAAAGTAAATACAAGGGATAAAAGGAGGCAGGAAAGTTACAGTCAGAAAAAGAGATGTGATCATGGAAGCATTGGCCAGAGAAAGGAGATAGATAGATAGATAGATAGATAGATAGATAGATAGATAGATAGATAGATAGATAGATAGATAGATAGATAGATAGATTTGAAGATACTATACTGTTGCTGACTTTTGAGGTAAAGGAACATGAGCCACGGAATGTGGACAATCGTTGTAAGCTGAAAAAGATAAGAAAACAGGTTTTCCCCTAGAATTTCCACAAGGAATAAAGCTCTGCCAACACCTTAATTTTAGCCCCGTAAAACCCATTTTGAAATTTTGATTTCCAGAACTGTAAAATAGTGCACTTATATCATTTTAAGCCACTTTTATACTGATTTGTTGAAGCAGGAAACTAATACAATGAGTCAAGAGTGCTTTATTTTTAAAAGATATGTCTCTCTCCTCAGCATATATAATCCTGACTTGTGGATGTCCAGACTTCGACACCAGGGCCAACACATCACATACATTCATTAGCAAAAAATTCAACTATCCAGCTTTGAACATAGGACCTGACTCATCAAAGGAGCTTAGTAAATAATTGTTGGATAAATAAACACTGCCTTCTAGTCTGGTTACTCCCAGATCTCTGTTTCTAGAAATTTCCATCAGATGCCAAAGTACACAGACACAAACATTTGCATGCAAAGGGGATTCAAAAATTTTATGGAAAAATGGAATTGAAAGATGATGGAAGTTTCCACAAACTTTTTTTAAAAAAACTTTTTATTATGAATTGAGTGACGGTTTACAGAGCATATCAGTTTCTTATTCAACAAAACATACACTTGGTTTCCTTTCAATAACTGCAACCTCCTCAATAAAATATCACGCATCCCACTACTTCCCTGTGTTTCTTGCTTTAATTGCTCATTCTTTCTAACTCTTCTGGTTTTTGTCCTTGCATAAATGCTACCTTTTTGATCTTGAATGGTTGACCATTCTATGGTGTGCAAACCTCACTAGTGTTGGACCTGCTATATACCTATCTATTGCTTCGCTGAAAATTAAGCCACAGGGGTGAGTTCAGCTCCAGACCTTAAGGGTGAACAAGTGTCATAGACTTGGGGTTCCACCAATCTATCTGAACAATAAGTTGTCTTATTTATGATTTTGAGTTTTGTTCCAAATTCGCTCCCACTTTATATTGTTGTTGTTGTTAAGTGCCGTAAAGTCAGTTCCGACCCATAGAGACCTTGTACAGTGTTTCCGAGGCTGTAAATCTTTACAGGAGCAGAAAGCCTCGTTTTTCTCCTGTGGAGCAGCTGGTAATTTCAAACTGCTCGCCTTAAGGTTCGCAGCCCCATTCCTAACCACTACGCTACTAGAGCTCCTTACATCAAAGTTATGTCTCCCGACAGGTGACCCTAGGTTACTTGAGATCAGGGTCTGCACTGATGGTAGATGGAGGTACGAATTGTCCACCCCTGTAATCATAACAGAGCAGTGTGGAAGAAAAGAAGAAATCACACCTTTCCCATCCCGCGTGAATGTGCTTTCTTAGAATCACAATATGGTTGCACCAAATCTTACAGACCATTCTTCAGTCTGTGCCCACTTTATATAGGACCTAGTAATGTTTCAGAGCAGTTTGTAGTGGTAGCCAGGCACAATCTAGTTCCCTTTGTTTCAGGGTCATGGAGACTGATGTTCACCTGGTCCATTAGTCCACCGAACTAGTTGTTTCCAAGTAACTTCAACTTTCATCACTCCTTTCCTCCAGACTAGGAGAGAACAATAGTTGCACTTAGACAATCACTGATAAGTTTTTAAGAACCCAGTACCTACTTACCAAAATAGGATGTAAAACATTCTCTTTGTGGACTGTTATTCCATTGACCATGGTGTCCCATGTGACCATGGTCCTGAGCCTCCCTGTATTCTTCCACGCATTTATTGTCCTCTTTTTTGGTGTGTCCCAACTTTTTTTGTATGCTGTGTTCCCATTTCATTCAGGGATTTTTTTTTATTCCATTTTTATTTTTTCTATTATCCAGTAGCTTTAAGCAGAGTATTATTCAATTTCCACATATTTGTTTTTTTCCGTGA
>NW_006408520.1:31024739-31031089 GCF_000296735.1 Chrysochloris asiatica | reverse complement strand
CACCATAACTCAAAAGCATCAATTCTTCTAGGTCTTCCTTATTCACTGTCCAGCTTTCACATGTATATGAGGTTATTGAAAATACCATGGCTTGGGTCAGGTGCACCTTATGTACCTGCCAAGAAATCAGAGTTTAGTTTTATTCATTTTCCTTATTAGGTACCTTTTCATTTTCCTGAGCTGTTCTCTGGAATCTTTCCTTGTCATTTGCTATGTATTGGTGATTTACTTTTTGGGTCTATCCTGTTTGGGGTTCATTCATCTTCTTGAATGCTCATCTTCTTGTCTTTCATGATCTTAGGGAAATTTTTTTCCAACAACTCTTCAACAAATTTCCCTGTGCTTTTTAAAAAATTTTTGCCTCTTTCTCTTTTGGAATTTTGGTCACATATAAGTTATTCCTGTTGATTGAATCCCAAATAAATGTTATGCTTCCTTCATATTTTGTCTACATTTTTCGCATTGGTCTTCTAACAGACTGGTATTGAGAGAATGCAGAGTTCATTAATTCTGCCTTCTATTGATTCAAATCTGTCTCTGCCCTTTCAACATATTATCCATTTCCAAAATCTTAGTATTGATCTTCTAGATTTCTATTTGCAGATTTTGTATTTCTAATTTTTCTTCTATATTATGTTTGTTCTTATAGTAACTTCTAGAATTCTTCTAAATTTTTTGTCATTTTCTCCTTACTATCTTCTGCTTCTTTCTCTTTCATTCAATCAGTTTAAGGTACCTAGAGATTCTTTTGAATTATTTAGCGTAGTTCCAATACCTTTTCTTTCTCATTAATGTTTTCTGGCTATTCAGTTTGATCATTGTTTGGACCACACTATCTTGTTTCTTTCTTTTGAGCTGAAATTTTCCATTGTCTCTAAGACATTTCGTGGTCACCACATTTGGATTTAGTTGATAATTGTATATTGATATGTTCTCAGACACTCACCACCTGCCTCCTGGTGGGTATGACATACAATGGAAGTGTGTGTACAGTTCTCAGTTTCACTGTTTGTGTAGGATAGCTTGGGGTGATTTGGGCTGGTGTTGGGTGCTGTCGATTATTGATCATGTGGTATAGGAACTGGTAGTGGCTCTTGCCCAGAGAGTTGGGTTACAAGGGGTATGGTTGTGGCTGGACTGTATGGGCACAGTTGCTGTCTCCCACCAGATGGTAAAAGAAGGTAAAAAAGCACACACATGAGAGAAAAAAAAAAATCAGGAAAAAGAAAATAAAGAATAAAGGAGAAGGAACAACAACAACAAAATAAGCAACATCAATAAAAAAGAATATAATAACTAAAAATTCAAAAGTGGGGAGGGAGAAGGGAAAATAAAACCATGGAAGAGAAAAATAAGAGAGGAAAGAAAAAGTACTAAACTTGACTAAGGAGAGGGAAAAAGAAAGAGAAAAAGACCAGAGAGAGTAAAAAAGAAGAAGAAGAAAGGAAGGTAGAAAACAAAAGCAGGGAAAATGGAGAGCAGAGAAGTTACCTAAGTGCTGTCAAGTAGGTTCAAACTCATAATGACCTTGTTTAGGATTTCCAAAGAGCAACGGGTAGATTTGAACCTCCAACCTTGTTGTTAGCAGTCCAGTGCTTATCTGACAGCAGCATGACAGAGAAAGGATAAATAACAAGGGAAAGGAGAGAGAAGACACAGGAGAGAAAACAAATAAAATAAAGAAAGGGAAAAACTACACAGTACATAGTATGGAATGTTACCCTCTGCCAGTCAAGGCATGTACAAGTGGTAATGGATAAGAAGAAAAGGGATGGGAGCATGGTGGGTACCCACCCCTAGATGGAGTTCCTGTAGGCCTAGGTGTTATTTATGGTCAAGACACTTAATCCAGAAGTCGTTTGTGTAGATCCTAACAAAAGTCAAGATCTTTATTCCTAGAAGGAACTCTTTCAAGCCCAAAGGGCAGCTGGGGACAGGGAAGCTGGTTGTAAGAGATCCTGCTCCTCCAGGGCTGGCTGGAGACCAGCTTTGCATATTTTGCTGGTCTGAAGAGGCAAAGTTCAAGCACCTCCAGGAAAGAGTTTCCTGCACGCAGTGCCTGAGAACTCAAAACAGTGTGGCTCCAACCTCTTTCAGAGTAGGGGCTGTGTAGTGAGCGTGAATGAGGCTGGAGGTGGACCATGCCTCTGGTCACCAGAAGAGTGTGAAGAACAATTAGAGAATTACACCTTTCTCATTGTCAACCATATCTGTACATCACACCACCACCTGGATCCAATGCTGCCCACAAAATCCAAGATGGCCTCACCAAGTCCGGCCAGGCACAATTTACCTGCCTCTCTCCTCTCTTGTTATCTCCCTTCAGCTGCTTCTCCATGTCAGTATTCAATCATTTCCCTATCCTTTCATCTGAAACTCAAAGTTCCAGGATTATTATCTGTATCTGCTTCATTAGTCTTTTGTATCTTTGTTGTAGAGGGTCTGTGTAGCATGTCAGCATTTGCCGAAAGTCGTTTCCACAAACTTTTTGAAACGTCCTCATATGTTGTTCTTTACAAGTTTTTTCTACTTAGATTGCCCTTTGATGCCAGACTTCAAGCCAGTTCTTCCTGGTTCAGTCATGGCTCAGAAAGGAAACTGGATCCTATCTGAACTTTTTAAACCAGAAGGTGAAAAATCATAGGTCAAAGTCCTGCTAGAAACGTAACCTCCTTCTTAGAAAACAAGAGCAGTGAATATACTGCATAGCAACCAAATAATCTTGCTTGTGGGATTTTGAGCAGAGTGGAAACTGATGCGCCTTTCAAAGACGACAGACTTTGAGTGTTGCTTTCCACAGACCTGTAAATAATTTAATCTCAAGCATCAGAATCCTAATTACTATTCTAGTTATTGTTTTGTATCACCCAAACTGTGAAACTCCAGATCTGTTGCAACTTTGCTTCATCAGCCATGACAGAACCAGCTTGAACTAGGTCAAAGCCCTGCTTTAATGTCTCAAAATCCACTTGCCCCAAACCAAAATTATTTCTGCTTCCCATTTCCTAACCTGCTCTAAAGGAGGAGGAGGAGTCCTAACTCTGCAGCTAGCCACACTAGAAAACTGAGAGCTGTCTTTTGGTTTTCTCCCTCTCTTCTTCACCCTCAGTCATCAAGTCTAGAGTTGAGAATTTATTCCACAATTACTTCTCAAATTCATATCACTACTCTCTGTCTCTACCAATACCACCTCAGTTTATGACATTATTCTTTCTTGTGGACTAGAGCAAAACCTTATCTTTAGTTTAAGGAACTGCCTTCTAGGCAGCTCTAGCAGCAGGAACCTCTAGCTCTTGATTAGTTCATCTTGCACATGCTGACAGAGATCTATCCATTTATACTATCCAACCAGATTGCAGCTTTTTCTAAAAGGTTTTCAATGTTCTTCATAAACGCTGTAGCTGTCCTATAAAATCTAAATCTCTTTGCTTGGCATTTCTTGTTCTTCATTTAAACCTCCTGAGGACTAGAACTGTGTCCTGGTCACTATTACATATCAAGCATGGTGAATAAACTCTATTCCTCCAGACTCATTGTTCTCCAAATAGTTGATATTATTTCACCTTCATGGCTGCAGGGCTATATTTCTTACATAGAAATGGTAGTCATCTTTTAAGATCCTATTTAGGAATTGCTTCCTCTGTGAAGTTTTCTCTAACTCCCTCAAACCTGACCTCTCTTATCTGTACTAGTGAAGTTTTCTCTAACTCCATCAAACCTGACCTCTCTTATCTGTACTAGTTCTGAGCAACTGTCTCCTCATATGTAAAATATAAACATCTACTACGTGTTAGGGTGTGGTGCCATAGGATAAGCCTCGACCCCTCACTACAAGGTTGCTTGTTCAAAACCACCAGTCACTCCTCGGAAACTCAAAGGCACTTAACAACAAAAGAACAGCAACATGTGTCAGGTAATCTCTTGGTAACTAGGGATTCAGCATTGAATAAAAAATACAAAACTCCTACCTATATTCCATTGTTGTTGTTGTTGTTGTTAAATGCCGTTGAGTCAGTTCCAACTCATAGCAACCCTGAATAGGGTTTCCAAGCCTATAAATCTTTGTGGGAGAAGAAAGCCTCATCTCTTGCAGAGTGACTGGTGTGCTCAAACCACTGACCTTGTTTTTTGCAGTTGAGTGCTTATCCTACAGATCCACTGCATTTCCCTATTACCATGACTATCACCTTATAAACTATTGTGTTTGTGCTAATTGGTTACAGTAGGAATGATGTGGGTGATGATGCTAGCTATGAGCAACAATTTCTCAACCATTTTCCAGGCACTGTTGTAATGAATATCAATTTGTTCAAGTCTCACAATAACCCTATAGATTGTTACTATTATTACTCTCATTTTACAAATGAAGAAACAGACACAGGCATATTTAGCAATTTGCTTGAGATTACACAACTGGTCAAAGTCAAGTTAGGATTAAATTTTAGGCAGTCTAGTTCTAGTGTCTGTACTCTCAACCATGGTTTCATATGTATTTCTGTTATGTTGGACTGCCCTGAATTATAACATTTATCTTCATGAATGTATTCACAGATAATCTGTGACCTCTCTAAAGTCAAGGGCCATAGTTAATTTACTGTTCTGTCCCTAAAACCAGCCAGCATGCCTAGATTATAGTCAATAGCGACAGAACAAACATATGTTGAACTATTGGCAACCACAATTTCAGGCAATAATAATAATAATCACTATGGTAAGTGATAAACTTAATGGAGACTGGGGAGATAATACAAAATGTTAAGTTTCTGAATTTTGCTTGTTATTTTGGTTGTATTTCTCTAAATCCTCTCTTGTATTATTTATGAGTTCTGGTGTATTGCTGTTAAGAACAAGGTTGGCAGTTCAAACCCACCAGCAACTCCTGAAAAACCCTACCCAGGGTGGCTATGAATCAGAATGGCACTTAACTACAACAACAAACTAAAAAAAAAAAATTATTTGAAATTATATAAATGCAGAACAGGTCCCAAAGAATAAGACCCTTTTTGCTTATACATGCTGATATGATACCTTGTGCTTAATTCACAAAATTCAATTTTTTCCTATTGTGCTAACTATAAACCAGTCTTTACCTCCTGTGCTTAATTCACAAAATTCAATTTTTCCTATTGTGCTAACTATAAACCAGTCTTTACCTTCTTATTAATTTTGTAGTTCATTTTTACCTTATTAACCTTAATTCAGAGTCCTGATGTAGTTCTGTACCATAAGCACTGGACTGCTAACCATAAGTTCGGCAGTTCAAACCCATCAGCCACTTCTTCCTGTTAATCAGAACTAACTCAAGGGTATTTAACAACAACCTCTTTGATTCTGTTTACTTCAGCTTTTCAATTTTAAAGTAATTGTTTTTTGAATCTTGCGCTCTAGGCAATTTCACACAATAAGCACTAACACTTTAATTAAAATTAAAAAAACACATAATTTATCAACTGCACTTTTTAAATCTAAGGGTAAGTTTATAAACATTTTACATTATGTTGTTGGCATTATTACTTAATAAAGTTTTCTTTTATATATAGATACAATTCTCAATCACTGCCTGAAGGAACTTTACTTTAAAAAAGAAATAGAGCAAATATTTCATTGATTGATGTGTAAAAGGAACTTTGACCAAAAGAAAATTAAAATTGATCTCTTCTTAACAGACTTCCAAATAAAACGTATCAAAGCATGTAGGATCAGAGACTCAATTTGTGTACTCTAGAGAGAATCTTGGTATGGTGCTGTGGGATAAAGTACTGAACTGAAAGATCAGTTTGAACCATAAGGTCAGTGATTCAAACTCACCAGCCACTCCTTGGAAACCCTATACACAGTCGCTATGAGTCAGAACTGACACGACAGCACTTAACAACAATAACAACAACATCTGGGGAGAGTAGTCCTGGTGTGGTACTGTAGGATAAGCATTCAACCTCTGAGTCAGTGGTTCAAAATCACCAGCTGCTTCTCAGAAACCCTATATAGGGTCGTTATGAGTTGGAACTGACTATTGTTGTTAGGTGCAACTGAGTCAGTACCAATTTATAGCAACCCTATGCACAGTGGAATGAAACACTGCCCAATCCTGGGCCAACCTCACAATTGTTGCCACACTTGAGCCCATTGATGCTGCCACTTTACCCATCCATCTTGCTGGGGGTCTTCCTCTTTTTCTCTGACCCTCCACCTTAACAAATATCATATCCTTCTCCTGACAATATATCCAAAGTATGACAGACGAAGTTTGGCCGTCTTGGCCTCCAAAGAACACTCTGGATGCATTTTTTCCAACACAGATCTGTTGGTTCTTTTGACAGCTCATGGCACTTTCAATATTCTCCTCCAAC
>NW_006408520.1:30997790-31022299 GCF_000296735.1 Chrysochloris asiatica | reverse complement strand
GCATTTTGAGTACCTTCCAACCTGAGGGGTTCATTTTCCAGCACTGTATCTGACAGTGTTTGTCTGCTATTCATAAGGTTTTCAGTGACTAAATATTCGGAAGTTGTTCATTACTGCTTCTTCCTAGTCTATCTTTGTGTGAAAGCTCCTCTGAAACCTGTTCACTGTGGGTGACCCTGCTGGTATTTAAAATACTGGTGGCATAGCTTCCAGAATCACAGCAACTCACAAGCCACCAGAGTATGACAAACTGACAGGTGGTGGAACCAACTAGACAACACTTAACATACATGTTTCTTCTAGAGAGATAAACAATATGCAAAGCAATATCTATATTTTAAAAGGAGTTTGCTAACAACTTTGAATTTAATTATTTTCAAATACATACATATAGAAAGAAGAGAACAAACAGCCCAGTCAATAATTAGTTGGGCATATAGCTCACTAATAAGAATCTCCCTACCACTGCCATTAGACCTACCCCAGGTGGCAAGGATCAACCAGAAACAAGAGAAGCATTTAAGCAGGTTTTGCAAGACTAATTAGAAAGCCATAATAAGGTATGAATGAACAAGCTAGCCGTGTACCATGAAACAAAGCTAAGTTTACCTAGAAATTCAAAGATGTGAATGCTTAAGTCAAGCATGAAGGATTATGTGAGTGCCACCATGTTGTTGTTTAGTGCTGTCTAGTCAGGTCCAGCTCACAGTGACCCTTTTGTAGGGTTTCCAAGGAAAGTCTGGACGGATTGAACCACCAACCTTGAGACTAGCAGTTCTATTCTTATCCTACAGTGTCACACCAGGACATGCCTATACTATCTTAACAAAAATGTGGTTTATAATGCATTTGGATTCAACTCAAAGTCTACAAAGTGTGCCAACTATGGTCAATATGGTGTACACCAGGGCTTCACAAAATTTAATGTATATAGGAACCACCTGGAATCTTACTAAACTGTAGCTGCTGGTTCAGCATGTCCGAGTTGGAGCCTATGATTCTGCTTTTCTAACAAGTTCCCAGGTGATGCCAATGAAGATGCTCCATGAACCACACTTTGAACGGCATGATGTATACAATCAGAAATTCTGGCCAGTTAGATGGAAACTGAAATCTTCTGGGGTTTTGGTAAAATTTTGCTTTTCTGATAAAAGGGCAGACATTTTGGAGACTATCATATCCAAGGTCGTTATGAGTCAGAACTGACGCAACAGCGCTTAACAACAACATCAAATCCATATCCCTCTTCCTCCTGTTCAAATAAAGTGTGAATGTGCTACCTGTAGCTGCAGCAACCATCTTGTAATCATGAGCAAAAATATGACGAAATGTAGAAAAAGTACATCATTGAAATCATCACTAATGTATTGCACCAGCCTTGGCTCTTCTGTAAAGGAAAAAGTCTATATTTGGGTAGTTGTTGTTAAGTGCCATCAAATCAATTCCAACCCATAGCGACCCTGTATAGGGTTTCCAAGGAGCAACTGGTGAGCTTGAACTGCCAACTTTATCATTCAAACGGCTTTGCAGTCTGGTGCATTAACCCACATCACCATACCAGGACTATTTGGATAGGTCACAATTAATCATGTTTTATAGATGACAGCATTCCTACTGAGTACACATAGGCTGGTCGCATTAATGTAGAAAGTAAGAGCAAAAAAAAAGCTAGCAGGAAAGGGAGAAGAGCTACTCTTTAAAAACTTTTTATTGTGAATTGAATGAAGGTATACAGATCAGGTCATCAGCTTTACATTGAACAAATCATACACTTTGTTTCATATCAGTGATTATAATCCCCTCCATGCAACAACAGTTATCCCACTTCCTACCTGTGATTCCAATTTGCATTCCACCCACTTTCCTATCGTTTTTCAGCTTTGTCCTTAGGTACATGTTGCTCTTTAGATTTTGAGCAATTGACCATTCAATGTGAGCCTACCTTAATAACCTAGTTGTTTCTCCCCGCCCGCCCCACCCCAGAAACCTGTTTACTGCTTGGCTGAAAATTAAGCTGTGAGGTGAGTTCCTTTCCAGATCTGAAAGGAGGGTCGTACTCTCAGGTTCCTCTGGTCTTCTGATCAGTAAACCTGATATTTTTTTTTAAATAAATACAGTGTAATGTATCCATTTTCCTAACTAATAACTTCTAAATGTAAATATATTTGACTAATTTAAGTCTTATAACTACTCTGAGTGAGTTACTATTATGCTCTCTACTCTACTGATCAGGGAACTGACACACATTAAATAGTTAAACCAGGTTCACCAGTTACTAAATAATAAAGCTGAGATTTGAACTCAGGCAGCACAATTCCAAGCCCTTGTGTTCCCAACCATTTTGTTTTATTGCTGTCTTACAAGGTAAGCGTTATAGTATCTATAGTTTGAAAAAAGGATGCACACAGACGTATGGATTTCAATGAAACAGTCAAAGAGGTTCTTATTCCACAGGTTAGAAATCACTCTCGTGCACCCAGTGCTCTCATTACCTGGTAGCACAGTGACTTAAGGTCAGCAATTGGAACCCACCACAGGCTCCATGGCAGTCTACTGCCATAAAGATTTACAGACTCAGAAGCCAGTTTCTATGGAGCAGTTCTACTGTCCTGTAGGGTCTCTATGAGTCAGAATCGACTCAATGGCAGTGAGTTTCCTTTGGGTTTTTGCCTTTAATACCTCCAAGTTCTCCACTCCATATTAAAATGTTTGAAACCTCAATATTAGAGTCATATGTGTAAAATAGTTAATATTCACCACTTGGATGAAAACATTCTAATTATAAAATAATTCTTGGTTACTTTAAAGACAACAGAGAACTCAGCCCACTCTACCAATCCATCAGAGAAAGAGACATTTCTATTCTGCCCACTTGAGCAAGTACAATGGGCTCTACGATTTCATGTTAAAATTGTCATGAGGACAGGTAGAGGTAGAAGCTAGTTTCTACCTCTGTAATATCTATTTCAAATACGATTCTGGAATATGTTCTTCCCTCCTGTGTTAAGGGAAAAAAAAAAAAAGATCCACCCATTCTTCAAGACTCAGTTTAATTACTTTTACCTTTTTACCTACCCTCATCTCCACATCTTCAGCCCTGTCTCATAATTCCTTGGTTCTTCCTCCTTGCTGTCATTTTTTTTTTTTCTTTTTCATTATAACACATCACATTGTATCATAAATCTTCATAAGTCAGTATCCTTCACTAAACTGTGACTCAGTAAGAGTAAGAAACTTTTTTTATCTTTTAAATTTGTTATTGTTGTTGTTAAGTGCCATTGAGTCAGTTCCGACCCATAGCAACCCTCTATAGGGTTTTCAAGGAGTGACAGGTGAGCTTGAATCACCAACCTTGCAGTTCAAATGGCTTTGCAGTCTGGCACATTAATCCACAGTGCCACACCAGGACTCCCTTAGGAATTTAGCACAGAGCAAATAATCCATAAGTATACAAGGAATATATGACCTATTAATGACCTATTATATAAAATATTTAAGCAGACAAGATTTCAATTTCCTCCCAATAAGAGAAGTCTACCTTTTTTTTTTTTTTTTAATTGAGGGTGAGGGATTAGAAAAAGAGAATTGTAAAATATGTGAGAAATGAGTTTTGTACTGAAATTATAATAATTTATTTTTAATCATCTTCCTCAGACAGGATGGCTGATCATGAATTAACCTGTTTAACAGGGGAATTAATGTATCCTGGAGAAGAACAATACAGACATTATAAATACAGGTTTGGATCTAATGCCCACTGGCTTGTGTGACTTTGACCATGCTATTAAGGCTCAGTGTTCTTACTTATAAAATGAGACTAATAGTGGGGTCTACCCATAGAATTGTAAAAATTAAATGAGTTTACACATGGAAAGGACTTAGTAGTGCTTGGCATAGGTTGGTAAGTGCCATTGAGTTTGTTCCAACTCATAGTGACCCAGTATAAAGTTCCTGAGGAGCAACCAGTGAGTTTGAACTGCTGACCTTATGATTCAAACCAACCTTGCGGTCCTACACTTATCATAAAGCACCACATCAGGACTCCTTGGCATATGTTGTTGTTGTTGTTAAGTGCCATCAACTCGGTTCCTACTCATAGTGAACCTGTATAGGATTTTCAAGGAGCAGCTGGTGGGTTTGAACTGCTGACCTTGTGGTTCATAGTACAGTGCTGATCTTACAGAGCTGCACCAGGAGTGCTTAATAAATGTTGCAGGCAATCTCGGGTTATCATCTTCTAATTTACATACAACCTGCAGTTACAAACCAACTCCCATGAAGCCTATTGCATTAAAAATTCAATGTGCATACAATGTTGTTGTTAGGTGCCATTGAGTTGGTACCCACTCATAGCGACCTTATGCACAGCAGAACGAAACAATGCCCAATCCTCACTATTGTTGCCATACTTGAGCCCATTGATGCTGCCACTTTTCCAATCCATTTTGCTGTGGGTCTTCCTCTTTTTCTCTGACCCTCCACCTTATCAAACATGATATCCTTCTCCAGAGACTGGTCCTTCCTGACAATATGTCCAAAGTATGAGAGATGAAGTTTGGCCATACAATGGTTTGTAATAATAAATGGGCTACTTTATAATGCACATAAAAACATTACTGTTGCTACTGAATTATTATGTTAAAGATGCTTTAGTGTATCTGTGAGTGTTTCTTTAATTTTTACGCATACAAAAGTACGCTGTATACTATATTCTAATGCAAGCCTTTGGCTAACTAACACTAGGTATGAACAATATTAAAACTTATGTACAGATTTGACTTAAAGATACATTTAAGAACAGAGCTACATATATTTGAGGGTTTAAAACATGACACCTATTTTAGGTTGGGTTCCTCAAAAGGAGACTCTCAAAGACTTGTGTAAGTGTTTTACTAATAAAATTCTCCATGAAAAGAAAAATTAAAAGAATAGGAGAAGCAGGACAGGGAGAGGGAAGAAGCCAAGCAGGAGTGTGATCACAAGCAAAGTTCCCTGGAGGTAGCATCAGTTTGATCCCATAGGAAGTATCTACTGTGTAAGTTATGCCTCAAAACTTGTCTTTACCAGGGGCAAAGGAACTGGAATGTCATGTTCATGCATCTGTCAGTCATTGGCTGACCACTTTGAAGGAAGTAAGCTCCCAAACCTTTCTTGTTCTTTGCATAAATGGGCAAAGCAACTACAGTAATCTGAGGGTAGTGCTCCAAGAAGAATTGCAGCTGTGGGCCATTGCAGACAAAAGTACATTGAAGCAAGGAGAAAACCAAACCAAACCCAGTAAGGTGGAGTTGATTCCATCTTATAGTGACCCTGTAGGAAAGAGCAGAACTGCCCTCACAGGATTGCCATAAATCCTCACTGCAGCAGACTGCCACATCTTTTACCCATGGAGGAGCTGATGGTTTCAAACTACTGACCTTTCAGTTAGCTGGTGAGTGATTCAGTCACTGCACCATCAGGTTCATTGAGGCAAGGAGAAGGGGCAATAAAAAGGATCTGAAGGGATTTGAACAAAGCACCAAGAATGTCCACTAACATACCTCAAATTGTTATCAACCTGGGTGGTCAAAGAATAAAGCAGCCTATTACTAACCAAAAAAGTTTTGATTCTAAACCTCCCCTAAAGCACCTCAGAAAGGAACTCTGGTAGTGTAGTAGTTACGAATTGAGCTGTGAACCTCAAGGTCAGCAGTTCGAAACTACAAGCTGTTCTACAGCAGAAAGATGAGGCTTTCTGCTCTCGTAAAGATTTGCAGCCTTGGAAACCCTGTACAAGGTCTCTATGAGTTGGAATTGACTCCACGACATATAACCACCAACCACCAAAGCCCCTCAGAAGATAGGCCTGGTGATCCACTGTAGAAAGTTCACAACCTTGAAAACCCTGTGGAGCAGTTCTACTCTGCATTCATCAGGTCACTATCAGTCAGAATCGACTCAAAGCAACTAGCTTGGTTTAATATGGTGTAAAAGGCAAATAGGAGCTCTGGTAGCACAGTGGTTATGAATCAGGCTGTGAACCTTAAGGTCAGCAGTTCGAAACTACCAGCTGTTCCACAGGAGAAAGATGAGGCTTTCTGCTCCTGTAAATATTTGCAGTCTCAGAAACCCTGTACAGGGTCGCTATGGGTCAGAATCAACTCGACAGCACTTAATAACAACAACAACAAAAAGCAAATAGACACAGGCCCAAATCTCATCTCTTCTCTTTTCCTGTTTGAACTTGGACGATTTATCTTTGGGTCTCTGTTTAACCACACAGAAGGAGATGTTATTGCCTGTCTTAAAGAGTGATTATGAAAATGAAGTGAGAGAATGTAAAGAGCTCTGGTGGTACAGTGGTTAAAATACTTGACTGCTAACCCGAAAATCAGTAATTCAAACTCACCAGCTGCTCCACAAATGAAAGATAAGGCAGTCTACTTCCATAAAGAATTATATCGTTGGAAAGCCTATGCGTCAGTTCTCCCCTGCCCGGTACTGTCCCTTTGAGTGGGAATTGACTTCAGGACAGTGGGTTTGGTTTTGTGGAATATAAAATACCTATCACAGCATCTGACATAGAACAAATCCTGAATAAATACTAGTCATCCCTAAGCCTTACAGGATTCTTTTGCAATTTATGCAGAATGGATTATAGAGATCATTATGAATAGATGAAACTATGTGAACTTGCTCCTAATAAGAAATTCTTTGGATACACCATCTCTCCAAAGCAATTCTTTTTTTTTTTTTTTTCCTTTATTTCTCTACTGTATCTTTGTCACTCTCTCTGGGCCCAGGAGTCCCCAGGTCTTGCCATACTGCTGACCAATCAGGTCAAAGCAATTCTTTTCAGAGGATTTTTCTCCTTATAACTCTCACATTTCTTTTGATTACAAGAAGATAAATTCCTTAATGTAGGAGTCATACATTATAATATTTCTATCGTATCTGTTACCTCTGGGTTACAGCACGTATAATGAATAGCAACAGCAGAAACAACAGTCAGTGCAGAGTTGGTAAGCAGGAAGCAATAAGGTAACCCAGAAAGGGCACTGAGCTGAAAGTCAGGCCTCCAGCTTAAGTTTTGCTATTAACTCATTTACCAACTCTGACATCAGCATTCTTATCTATAAAATAAATGGTTGAACTAAATAAGCTCTAAAGTAACCTCTGTCACTAAAATTTTATTATGCAGGTATTCCAAACCTCAACTCTTAAATCTGAAGAATTTTTTATGTAGAAAATCCTGTATGGTACAAAGAATACAGTCTTTTCAGACAAGGATAATGGCAGGCTAGACAGGTCCTGGAAGGCTTCATAAGGAAGTAGACTTTAAACTGGATAACGAAAAATGTGCAGCGATAAAAAAGATGGGTGTGATCATGGGCATAATAGCAGAAACATAATTTTTCAAGAAATATGAGTAGATCATTTGATTAAAGGAGATTTATTATAAGTACTGTTGGAAGATAAAACTGGAAATAATACATTGAAAATAGATTGTGAAAAATGTGGAATAGTGAGCAAAAGAATTGTGCCACATAATGATAATCCCTTGAAGAATTTGAACAATGAAAAGGGATATTTTTCATAAAATAGTTTATTGATGTACAAGATGAATTGGAGCTGGGAGACACTATTAACTAAGAAATCTGTTCAACGATTGCTAAATTGCCCAGGCATGAGATGAAAAGACCCTGAATCAAATTGAGGTTTCTATACCACAGCAGTTAGTACTATTGTGGTTGCTGGATTTCTAAGGAGCAGCTAGTGGATTTGAACTGCTGACCTTGTGGTTCCCAGGCCAGTGCTGATCCTACAGCACCACAAATTTCTCTAACAAAGAGAAAACTTGTGATCGTTGTCAACAGTCCAACCACACATTAAGAATCCATAAAAGGTGCTTCCTGTTGTTTAGGTAAGACATTATAAACATATGACCTTATAAACATATGACCTTGGGCTCTTTGATAGATTTGAATGTCAAAGTTTGGGAGTAGGAATTGGAAAGAACTGAAATACTACTTTGTGGAATAGAGAGGAAGATTTGGCATTCCAAGAATTTAATAATCCAAGAATGAGGTGAGCAGAGGGGACAACTGGGTAATGAGTAGGAAGAAGATTCAGTGAGAAATCTTTATATATGAGATATCCCAAGAATGTACAAAATTATTGAATACATGGTTGCAAATTGTTCTCTGTAGTGTCTGGGGCTTTGAAGTGATAAAATAAAACTAAAATAATTTCCCTTTCAGAATTTGGAACTGATTTACAAATAAACATAAGAGTCAGATAGATGGACAAAATGTCAGCTATATTAATGATGAAGTTAAATTAACAAACATGACTTGTGTTGAAGCTACAATTGGGAATTTTAGTGCTTCACTCCAAGTCAAGATCTCAAAAAGATACTACTTCTATCAATTGGTATAATAGTCCACACAGACAATGTCTAAATTCTACTTTGGTGAATAGGGTCTGGGATCTTAAAAGTTCATCAGTGACTATCTAAGGTACAACTATTGGCCTCTCTATTTGCAGAAGAAAAAAGAGTAATGAAAATTGAAGATGTTTGGAATCAACTAGTCCAGCGAACCAAAGGAGCTTGTGAACATCAGTCACCATGAATCTTAAACCAGAACTAGATGGTGCCTAGCTACTACTACCAACTGCTGTGAAAGGGAGAAAATGTGGAATAAAGTTCAAAGTTTTTTTGTTTTTGTTTTTTTAAAGACCAGGCTTACTAGTCAGAAAGAAAAATTTGGCCCGTCTTTCTGGAGGAACCCAAGACTATGGTCCTTGAAAAGAACTCACCCTCATGACCCAATTTTCATCCAAATGGTAAACAGATACATAGTGGGGACAATAACACTAGTAAGTTATGTTCATCGTGGAATGGCTAACTATTCAATCAAAAGGCAACATTTACTTAGGACAAAGTTGAGAAGGAATTAGAAGGAGGATGAAATGGAAATAGGAACCACACGGAGGAAGTGGGATAACTGTTGTTTGCAATCATTGAGGTGAAACAAAATGTATGGTTTGTTGAATGAAAAACTGATAATCTTGTCTGTAACTTTTTACTCAATTCATAACAATTTTTTTTAATTTTTTTAAAGACACTACCTCTGGCAGAAGCATGCACATGCGTTGTGAAACCCTTCCGGGGGTTTGGGGGTGTCCACTCACTCAGGCACCCCCTCTAGTCACCAGAGTGGAGGTGCACGGACAGTGAGAGACCAAAGAGCAGAGAAAGGGAAAAAAGTATGTCCACACCTTTATCTCTGAGGATCATCAGAGGCCGATTCTGGGAGGAGGCTGGCTGCCGCGGATCGAAGGATAGCTTTTCTTGCTCTGCTGCAAATTCCACTGGCTGTAAGACTTCAAACTTCCTAAATATTCCTTTATATGTAGTTCAGAATTCTGGAACCATTCCCTGAACTTGCTTTGTCCGGTATTCTGTGTTGTTGCTGCATCTCCCTAATCTGCCATCTCCCTAATCTGCCATCCAAATACCTTTTTCAAGAATATAAAAGGCGACTAAATACATGGGAGTTCTGGTAGCGTAGTGGTTACGAATCGGGCTGCTAATTGGTCAGCAGTTCGAAACTACCAGATGTTCCACAGGAGAAAGATGAGGCTTTCTGCTCCCATAAAGATTTACAGCCTCAGAAACCCTATGCAGGGTTGCTATGAGTCGGAACCAACTCCACAGCACATAACAACAACAACAATATACATGAACCTCACCAGATGGAATACACAGGAATCAAATTGACTACGTCTGTAGGAAAATACAGTGGAAATGCACAAAATACGTCAAAACAAGGCCAGGGACTGATTATGGAACCTAAAATGAAATTGTTCATATGCAGGCTCAGGATGAAGCTGAAGGAAATTTGAAAAAGAACATGAGAGCCAAAATATAGCCTTGAGTATATCCTACCTGAATTTAGAGACCATCTCAAGAACAGGTTTGATGCATTTGACACTAGTGACTGAAGACCAGAAGAGTTGTAGATGACATCAAGAACATCATACACGAAGAAAGCAAAAGGTAATTTAAAAGGCAGGAAAAAAAAAAAAAAGAAAAGATTAAAATGAATGTCAAAATTTGTTCTTGAGCATTGAAAGCAAATGGAAGAAACAAGGAAATAAAAGAGCTGAACTGAAAATTCCAAAGAGCAGTTCAAGAAGACAAAGTCAAATATAGTGAAATGTGTAAAGATCTGGAGTTAGAAAACCAAAAGGGAAGAATATGTTCAGCATTTCTCAAGCTGAAAGATTTGAAGAGAAAGTCAATCCTTGACTTGTGATCTTGAAGATTTCTATGGGCAAAATATTAAATGATGCACGAAGCATGAGAAGAGATGGAAGGAATATATAGAGTCATTGTACTAACAAGAAATGGTCAATGTTCAACCATTTCAATAAATACCATATGATAAAAAACCAATGATACTTCAGGAAGAAGTCCAAGGAGCACAAGACTCCAGAAAGTGACGTTATATAATTTGAAATCTCTCAACAACCAACATCTTTCAGCAAACTGGAGGAGCTCACTCATTTATACCAAGACATTTGGAAGACAGCTACCTGGCCAACTGATTGGAAAAGATCCATATTTGTGTCCATTCCAAACAGAGGTCACCCTGAAGAATGCTGCATCATTAATACCACATGCAAGTAAAACTTTTCTGACCATAATTAAAAATGGACTACAGCAGTGCCTTGACAGGGAACTACCAGAAATGTAAACCTGATTCAGAAGAGGATGTAAAACAAGTGATATCACTGCTAACATCAGATGGGTCATGACTGAAAGCAGAAAATACTAAAACAATGTTTACTTGTGCTTTATTGACTATGCAAAGTCTTTCAACTGTGTGGATCATGACAAACTATGGATAATATTGCATACAGCATGTATTCCAGAACTCTTAATTGTGCTCATGAGGAACCTGTACATAGACCAAGAGGCAGCTGTTAAAACAGAAACAAAGGGACAATGAATGATTTAAAATCAGGAAAAGTTGTGCCCCAGGGTTCACCATACTTATTCAATCTGTATGCTAGGCAGGTAATTTGAGAAGTTGGATTATATGAAGAAGAACATGGGATCAGAATTGGAGGAAGACTCATTAACAATCTGCAATATGCAGATGATACAACCTTGATAGCTGGAAGCAAAGAGGACTTAAAATATTTACTGATAAATATCAAAGACTACAGCCATCAGTGTGGATTGCACCTCAATGTAAAAAGAATGCAAAAATCCTTTCAGTTTTTCAGAAAACTAAAAATTTATATTTACACAAAAACCTGTACACACACTTTATTTGTAATAGTTCCAAACAGGAAACAATTCAAATGGCCTTCAGAAAATGAATGGGTAAACAAACTCTAGCACATTCTTACCATGAAATATTACTTAGCAATGTAACATTGAACTACTGATACACACATTACTTGGATAGCTCTCAAGGGAATTATGACGCATGAAAAATGCTAGTCTCAAAATGTTCCATTCATATGATTCTATTGATAAAACCTTTTCAAAATGATAAGATCATGGAGATGAAGAATAGTTTGGTGGTTGCTTGGTTTAGGGAGAAAATAGGGTGGTGGTGGTGATGTGCCGTGGAGTTGGTTCCAACTCACAGTGACCCTGTACAGGGTTTCCGAGGCTGTAAATCTTTATGGGAGCAGAAAGCCTCATCTTTCTCCCATGGAACAGCTGGTCATTTTGAACTGCTGACTCTGAGGTTAGCAACCCGATTAGTTATATAGTTATATAGTTACAGCACAAGGCATATAGTTATATGCTTATAGCACAAAGGATCCTTGCCATGGAACTGTTCTGTATCTTAATTCTTACATGTGATAAAATTGCACAGAACTAACCACACATCCACACACATGACTGCATACAAAACTGGTGAAAAGTGAATAAATGTGATGGATTGCATCAATGTTAATTTTCTGTTTGTGATATAGTTATGTAACTATTGCAGGAAACTGGATGAAGAGTACATCATATCTGTCTGTATTACTTTTTACAACTGTATGCAAATCTACACTGACCTTTGGAGGATAATTATGAAAATGAGGGGGAAAGGCAGCCACTGCATTTACATCCCTGATTATTGTGTCTACAGCCTCTTTTCCTTTTCATGTTGCCAAGTTTAATTTTCCAGAGGTTAATTTTGTGTTATGTTTGACTCTACTTCCCCCCACTTTTTTTTAAATCTGGATTTGATGCAAGAGTTTTTAAAGTTACAAATTAAATATATATATATAAGATACTACCTCTTCTACCCCAAAATAAGTTGTCTACAAAGCAAACATGTGTATGATTAAGTACATAAAAGGAATTGTTACATAAGATGAGCTGAACATGGTAGAAGGTAAGACAGATGCTAAGCCATGGGTGCGTAGCACAAAGAAACTGGAGGAGAGCAGAAAACACACTGTGGACAAGGAGTCCCAAAGGGAAGGAAGAAGAAATTAACCTTCACAGGATAAATTCCAACATATTGACATCCCAGATTTTGTATTAATAGTAACTTTTAATAATAGAAATCTAGCTTGACTTCAGAAAAGTATATGTTGTTGTTAGGTGTCGTAGAGTAGGTACAAACTTTTAGCAACCCTACGCACAGCAGAACGAAGCACTATCTGGCCCTGTGCCATCTTCAAGCTTGTTGTTATATTTGAGCCCGTTGTTACTCCCACTTATTGGGGACAGTCCTCTTTTTCATTGGCTCTCTACTTTACCAAGAATGATGTCCTCCAGAGCCTGGTGGCTCCTGATAAGAAAATTAAATAAGGGAGAACAGCTCAGCTTTGCAATTCAGAAAAGAGCTCTTTCCATTTTTTTTTCAATGAAAATCTTACAAATATTATTTCTTCCAATAAACTGGAATTGAAACAATTCAGTGGAACTATCACATGGCTACTTCAATAGTAATAAGCTAAATCCTTTTCATAAGAAAAAAAACAACAACTGGGTATTACTCTCTTAGCATGTGGCTCACCCGTGACTTAAAAGTTCCATGAGAGGAGACCTCTTTATTGCCATGGTAATATGAAGTTCTGACTCTACCTAGAGATTTCACTGCTAGTCAGCTAAATTCCCAGGAAAAAAGAGAATCTGAGATTATATATTAAAAAAAGAAAGAAAAACTAACACCCTTTTTTCTGTGCCTGGTACATCCATCCTCCCTGTGAGGAATATAAGGAAATAGTGTTCTCACTGATAAATATAACATTGGAAAAGACAAAAAATATTTTTATGGCTGTTGAATAACAGTATTGAGCAATTCTTTTATGACTCTTGAATACCAGTCATAAACAAAATGAATTTGTCCTCTCCAATGTTATACTTATCAGTACTTATATCGCTATGTGTCAGAACTGACTTGACTCGACAGCACTTAACAACAACCACATATTACTCAGAGAGAGGATAGATGTGCCAGCTACCAAAAACAAGATGTTAGTTTTATGCTCTTCTTTGTTGTGTGGTGTTTTTCTTGAATAATAATGCTCTTCCAGTCATCTGTCAGCTTCTCATACTATGTTGTTGCTGTTGAGTCAGTGCTGACACATAGCAAGCCTGTATGGGGTTTCCAAGGAGCAGTTGGTAAGTTTCAGCCATCGACCTTGTGGTCCAGTGCATACCCTACAGTGCCCCACAAGTTAATGTGATACTGAAAGCAATGCCACCAGTATTCCAAATATCAAGAGGGTTACCAATGGTAGACAGGTTTCAGCGGAGCTATCACATGAAGACAGAGTAGGACAGAGAACCAAGCAATTGATTTCTAAACAATTGGCCAGTGAAAACTTCACAGAATAGCAGCAGAACATTGTCTGATATCATGAGCCAATCAGGTTGGAAGGCACAGTGGAAGAGCTGCCTCCTCAAAGTAAAGTTACAACTAATGGTGTGAATGAAGCAAAGCTTTCCAGGACCTTCATTTGCTGAAGGAAAAAATCTAAACAGCACTGAGGACATTGACGAAAAACAAGGATCCAAGAATTGACAGAATACCAACTAAGACGTTTCAACAAACAGCTACAGCACTTGAAGTGTTCACTCGTCTATGCCAAGAATCTGGGAAGACAGCTACCTGGCCAACTGACTGGAAATGATCCATATTTGTGCCCATTCTTTCTCTAGATCCAACAGAATGCAGAAACTATTGAACAATATCATTAATATCATACTCAGGTAAAATTTTTATGAAAATAATTTTGCAGCAGTGTATTGACAGGGAGCTGCCAAAAAATCAATCCAGATTCACAACAGGATGTGCTTACCTGTGTTTTATTGGCCAAGCAAAGACATTCAACTGTGTGGATCTTAACAAATGAAGGATAATTTCTAGAAGAATGGAAATTCCAGAACATTTCACAATGCTCATAGGGAACCTGAGCATAGAACAAGAGGCAGCATTCAAACAGAACAAGCTCATACTGAGCGGTGTAATTCAGGAAGGGCGTGTGTCAGGGTTGCTAGCAAATCTGCTATAAAAGACAAAATGTTAAAAAGCAAAATTATCACCTTAAGAACTAAGGTGTGTTAACCAAAGCCAGAAGGAGCTCTGGTAGTGGTTTACAAATTGGGTTGCTAATCTCATGGTCAGCAGTTCAAAAATACCAGTTGTTCTGTGGGAGAAAGCTGAGGCTGTCTGCTCCAGTAAAGATTTGTAGCCTCAGAAACCCTATGCAGGGTCACTATGGGTTGGAATCAACTCCCCAGCACACCACCAACAATAACAACCCAAGCCAGGCTACTTTCAGTAGTCTGATATGCATGTGAAAACTGGACAGTGAATAAGGAAGACTGAAGAATTGATGTCTTTGAATTATGGTATTGGGAAGAATATTAAATATACCAGGGACTGACAGAAAAATGAACAAATCTGTTTTTGGAAATACAACCAGAATATTTCTTAGAACAGAGGATGGTAAGACTTCATCTGATGTATTTTGCACATGTTATCAGAAGGGAACAGTCTCTTGAGAAGGATAGCATGGTAGGAAAAGTAGAAGGTCAGTGTAAAAGAGGAAGAACTTCAACAAGATTGATTGACAAAGTGGCTTTAATAATGGACTCAAACATAGCAATGACAATGAGAATGGTGCAGGGCTGGGCAGTGTTCTGTTTTGTTGTACAGAGGGGTCATTATGAATCAGAGGAGAGTCTACTAGATGGGACTTACCAACCACAAGTAGCAGCATTATTCATTTAAGTGTGAATGCACCTTGTTTTATCTTGAGATGGGAAGAGAGTAGGATATGGAATTATTTATACAATAAAGATAAATTCTCCTATAATTCTAAGTGGCCCCAAGAGCCTAAATTTTCACTTATGTTACCAGTTCCATAGGATAGAACATGTGACCCACTGCAAGAAATTATTAATCAAACTTTATCAGCTATTTTTCTTTTCAAGTAAGGGTCTGATAGCTTGTTGTTGCTGTTGCTGTGTGCCATTGAGTTGGTTCCAACTCATAACGACCCTGTATAGGATTTCCATATAGCAACCCTGTACAGGGTTTCCGAGGGTGTAAATCTTTACAGGAGCAGAAAGTCTCATCTTTCTCCTGCGGAGCGGCTCCCTACCTCCCTCTTTATGGAGAGTATTAGAAACTCCATGAGAGAGATACAAAAAAAAAAAGTGAATAAATTAAACACATCCATTTGTCTCAAATTATAAAGTCCGATTCTATTCCAGGAGGCATCATGCCTTTCCGCAATCCCAGAAATAAGTACAGGGAGATTGTAAACATTTATCTATTTTCACCTGTGCCTGAAGAGGAGCTTTTTCCTAATTTCTGTGGCAAAGAGGAAGGCTCTCCCTTTCAACCTTATAACCAGGACTTTTGTGACTTTTTTGAAACAATATTAGCACTGCCTCAAAATAACCTAGATACCCCTCCAAAAGCAAGAGGATATCTGAGTCCTACAGGTTTCTTCAACATTTAAAGACCTTGGACAAACTTTTGTTTGGACATTATGATACCATGTTATTATTTTTTATTAAAATTATCATCATTTAATAATTCAGTCAATCCATCCTTCCTGACCCCCACTCTACAAGATGGAAGTGTTCTTGGTTTGCTTGAAGCTACCCAGCTGGAGTTCAGGGTAGAGAATATAAGAGGAAAGGTTAGTCAGGGGATCAGGGCAGAACTTTAGTTTGTATTTGTTAACACCCAATTTCTTTAACCACTCAGGTAATTATGGTTTTCCTGGAGTTGCCAGTGTCCCATCTCCATCCAGTATCTTGTACAAAGCATTAATTCTATGAATGTGCAATTATCCTGTGATACTCCTGAAGGAATGGAAGGAGGGTGTGGGCATATGCAATAAAGCCTCTATCTATCCTGGTGATGTTACCTGTTATGAATTCAAAATTATCTTCTCCTATGTAAGCTCTTAATTTAAGGTCATTTTCTGTTAATCTATTTTCATTTCCCTGTTGGGTTTCTGATGAATCCTGGCTCCTTTTGCTTTAAAAGTAGATATCACATGTCCTAATTCAACTCTGTTTTTTCTTAGAAAAATTTATATTATTTGCTTTATAAAAGTTGAGTTAAAATCCATGGACTCTGGGGTCCGCATGCTGGGTTCAGATTCTGACCACCATTTACCAGCTGTACAGTCCTGCAAAGTTACTAAACCTGTGAGTGTTTCAGGTCTCCCAGTCATAAAACCAAGATAATGGCCATGCTTACAGAGGTCAAGTGAGAATTGAGAGAACTCAACAAATATTATTCATCTTCTCCCACAATACTAACTAGTCAACTACTACCCATTTTATATGCCTATAAAACACAAAATCAGTACCTTTTTACTGAATAAGATTTTAAAAATTTTACTCCAGTAACTTGATTCTATCAAAATTTCCTTAATTTATCAATTTCCTTAAAATTTTTTTCATTTAGGTCTCCAAGCCACCTTACCAATTTGGTGTCATTCACATTTACATGTAATAACCTTATATTGTCTTCCATTACTTATACCACTGGTATATAATCTAAATAATAATCCTTTCTATAATATTAAGGAACACTAACAGTACTGTTTCTATTTATTTTGTCACTAATTTTTTTATTAAATTTTATATTCCCATCGATAGAAAATATTATATATTTTTTTAATTAGGAAATTAACCAAAATTAATATAAAAAAAAACTTCCCAAGTGGAAAATGTGTGATGCATTTTATAAAAAGATCTACTATGCTTCTTAATCACTCAGATAATTTCATACAATGAAATGATTATGCAAACTCGTGTTAAATATTTCCTCAGATATGTCACTTTGACCCTTATATGGTCAGTGTCCCATAATCAGTTGATAATGTTTACAAGTATATATATACCAGAAGCTAGAAGGAGAAAGATAGGCTTCTTGAACCAAGCAGCATACAGCTCAGAACAACTAGGGAATAGCAATGGGGTTATTCAGAGCTTCTATTTACCTCTTAGTCCTATACCTGCTGCAGGGATCAAATCCTTCTCTGGTTCAGTTGAATGAAAATGGTTATGAAGACGTTATCATTGCCATCAACCCTCTGGTGCCAGAAGATACAAACATAATTGAACAAATAAAGGTAAGGAAGAAATGGGATTATAATACTGCTTTTCTTAAATTGTAGGGAAGACAACAAATAATAATTACTGTGGGCTCTTCAGAATGTTTCAGGAAGTCAAAAGCAATGAACATAAAGCTGGATGAGCAGTGAGAAATGGATAGAGATTTTAGATAGACCTCTACTACCCAGTCTCACCACAAGATCAAAAGCAAGACACCAGGTCTCCCTGATTCTTTGTGTCTTCTTCTTTAAATGAGCCATGGGATTCATTCATTCTTTAAGCAATTTTTTATGGAATGCTTACTGCATGCAATGGGAGAGAGCAATGAAGTAAAAACAAAACAAAAAAATCATTGGTCTTATGGAATGTGTATTCTACTCCAGGATACAGATAATAAAGAAATGTAAGTAAGAAAGTCACATGGTGATATGTTGATATGGGCTAAAATAAACCAGGAAAGAGGGACTTGGGTAGGCTTGGGAAGAGGGAGAATGTGGGTTTCTGTTATATGGAGTGTAGTTAGGGAAGGCCTCACTGATGATGTGACAACTGAGCAAAGACCTTAGATGGATGTGAGATTGGAAATCTGAGGGATGGGAATAGCTGGTGCAGAGGCAAGGAAGTAAGAGCATAGATGATGTGCCCAAGTAACAACTGTGAATGAAGAAGAGGAAGGGCAGTGCCAGCTGAAATTGGAGTGGTAGAGAAGCCCAGGCTATTATAAAGACTATGGCCATTTACTCAGAATGAAATGAGAATACACTGAGAATTCTGAGTAGATGAGGAAAATGCTCTCAAGTACAGTTTAGAATCACTCTGACTGCAGTGTTAAGGAAACTCAGTAAAGGCCAAGGGCATGATGATCCCTACTAACTCTTGATATTCTCAATCCTTAAACTTTCTCCAATACATTTTTCCCTTTTCCCAGTTGATGATGATTCCATCCTTCAAAATGTTCAGAGAAAATCCTTTGAAGTCTTCCTTGACTCTTACGTGTTTGTTTCCTTCCCGGCACATCCACACCTATTAGATATGTGAAGAAGTTCCTGGGTAACACAAACCGTTAAGAATTTGACTACTAATTGAAAAGTTGTTGGTTCAAACCCACCCAGAGGTGCTTTGGAAGAAAAGCCTGACAATCTACTTCCAAAAAACTGTTGTTGTTGTTATGTGCCGTGGAGTCGGTTCCGACTCATAGTGACCCTGTGCAGGGTTTCCGAGGCTGTAAATCTTTACGGGAGCAGAAAGCCTCATCTTTCTCCCGCGGAACAGCTGGTAGTTTCCAACTGCTGATCCTGAGGCTCGCACCCTGATTCGTAACCACTACGCTACCAAAAACTACAGCCATGAAAACCCTACTTAGTGCAGTTCCACTCTGAGTCGCTGAGGGAGGGGGAGGGTCACCGTGAGTTGGAATCAACTCAACAGCAATAGGCAATTTAAAAGAAGAAGAAACCCACTGCCATTGAATCGATCCTGACTCAAAACTACCTTATAGGGTTTCTGAGACTGTTAATCTTTAGAGAAGCAGATAGCCTCATCTTTCTCCCATAGAGTATCTGATGCGTTTAAGCCACTGACCTTGAGGTCAGCAGTCCAAGGCCTAACAAATAGTACTCTTGATGTATATAGTTAACACACTTAGCTTCTAGTCAAAAAGCTGGATGTTTAGGTCTACTCAGAGGTGGTTCGAAGAAAGGCCTGGTAATCTACTTCTGAGAAATCAACTATTGAAAGGCCTATGGAACCTAAGTCTGCTGTGACATACATGGGGAGCCATGGGTTGGAACTTACTCAATGGCAACTGATTCTTAGTTACATAACTAGATGGAGATGTAAATCTGAACTTCACTGGGGAAATCTGGGTGGAAATTAAAATTTAGGAATCATCATTATATGTTAAGAAGCTCTGGTAGCATAGTGGTTACAATCAGGCTGTTAACCTCAAGGTCAGCAGTTTGAAACTACCAGTTGTTCTGTGGGAGAAAGATGAGGCTTTCTGCTCCCATAAAGATTTACAGCCTCAGAAACCCTGTGCAGGGTCACTATGAGTCAGAACCGACTCCATGGCACACAACCACCACCACCAGTGTCCAAAAACAGCTGGTTCCATTTCAACCTTTACTGAGCCTCAGAAATAAGTTATATGGAAAAATTATTTGTAGAGGCAAAGATTTTTTTTTAATTGAACTTCTATTGTACAGTAGAAACAGAAATTCAATTGTTAATGATTTGCCTAGATTGAACTATAATTGCTGACATTCTCCAAGCCCTCTGCAAAGCCCTTGCTTTGATATCCTGTAGTTATATCCCCACAGCAAAATTGTCATCCTCATCTCACAGAACAGAAAATTGCAGTTTGGAAAAGCTAAATGACTTATCCAATGTACATTAAATGGCAGAATTAAGTTACAGAGATTATATAATGGTAAAGGGCATGAGTTTTGAAGTTCTACAGACTTAGGTTTGAGTTCTGGGCAGGGTCTGAATGTTTTTTTTGTTGTTGTTGTTAAGTGCCACTGAGTCAGTTTTGACTCATAGCAACCCTATATAAGGTTTCTGAGGAGTGGCTGGTGGATTTGAACTGCTGACTGTGTGGTTAGCCATCCAGTGTTTATCCTACAGCACCATAGATGGCAAAAATCACTCTTTGGTATAAGAATGGAGAACTTATTTGTGATCTTAACACAGACAGGATAATATTTATGCTGCATTGTTCATAATTCATACTTCATGACCTGAGACATTTTCAATTATCCTAATGTCTTATTCATATTTCTTCTTGGTTTGAAGTACTTATTTTATGAACATTGGTATCTTAATCTTCTTTGATCCTACTGGAATAAAAGAATTCAGACAGTGAATTTAGAATGAATTTTATAGGAATTCTTCTTGTATAGCCCGTAAGAACAATGAAAAGCCACTTTAGTATACCTCCAAGGTATGACAATCATCTGGTGAGGTCTCTGCAATCCATTCACAACCTAAGAACATACCATTCCCCAAAGCAGTCCCATGGCTATGCATCATAGTAGAGGAGGGTTTCACAGAAGAAAACACCACTATCTACTAGGATATACTGCCAGCAAGATGAAGACATTGACATTAATCCAATGTCCAGAATTCCCCAGTTATTTAGAGGGTTTCATCAGGTGAAAAAGGTCATCACAAATGTCTTTCACCCATCTATTTCCTCTCCTAGGTGCTAAATTCTAGAGAAGCATTCTGCATCTTATTTATCATTGTATTCTTGGACTTAAGAATACTAGAAAACATAAGGTGATAATATTTTCAGCTTGTTAGCAGAACAACAAGCTCTGTCATTCCTATGAATTATTTTATCAACCACTGCCCCCTAACAGGGATCCCAACCCACCTGCCTTTCCTGGTTATCAATTTTGTAATTCTGATATGCTTTCCTACAAACTGTCCTCCTCAGTTTGAATCAACTAAGACTGTTCTTTACTTATAAAGTTTTTTATAAACAGTAATGATACCAACCAGTTTCACTGACTGCCTAAGTGTAGAACACTTTACAACTAATTCTATCTTTATGCCAACAGTAAGTATAGGTAGCAATGGTCCGTTAATGGGAAAAGGAAACTGAAGTTCAGAGCAGATACTTAAAAGGGTTATGATCAAAGAGTTAGAAAATTCTAAAGTCAGCTTTGGAAGGAAGACTGCAGGATGCCAGCATCCATGCTTAACTGCTGTGAACAACAAGCTAAACTTTGCCTTTTGATGTAGGATTATAGAAAACTGAAAAAAAAAAAAAATTAATGTACATGATGAAGCTATTATTTGGGACTGACAGGTAGCAGAGTTGACACTGTGAGGCAGAGACCACACTCATTGGTTAGTTGCTTTTTCTGTTCACTCTTAAAATGGGAAATGTCTGTGGTCCGTGTGTGCTCATTGAGACCACGCTCGGTTCTCCTCACATATTTCTTTCCTTTAATAATAATAGGACATGGTGACTTCAGCTTCTACTTACCTGTTTGAAGCCACGGAAAAAAGATTTTTTTTCAAAAATGTATCTATATTAATTCCTGAGAATTGGAAGGAAAACCCTCAATACAAGAGGCCAAAACGTGAGAACTACAAACATGTAAGTTTCAAAATCTCTTTAAAAATTATATTTTCTAGTACTCTCCAATTTTGCTCCCAATTTATTATTTCAAATGTTTTTAGACTAAAAGCTGTCATTTCTTTCTCTGATGTTTTAACAGTCTTTGATCTTTCTCAGGCTGATGTTTTAGTGGCACCACCAGCCCTCCCAGGTACAGATGAACCGTACACCAGGCACTTTGCAGCCTGTGAAGAAAAGGGAAAATTCATCCACTTTACACCTGACTTTGTACTGGGGAAAAAACAGAATGAATATGGAGCAGCAGGTAGGAATTTTGGTTAAAAACACACATTTAGTAATGTTTTCAAGAAATAGCTTTATACCTAGGTGAGTATGCAAGTCTTGGAGCCAGACTTCTTGTTATTGTTGGTAAATGCTGTCGAATCAGTTCCAATTCATAGCGACTGTGTATAGGTTTCTAAGGACTGGCTACTAAGGTTCACATCCTGACTCCCCTAGGTAGGTATTAGCTGTGTGTGACATTAAACAAATGGCTCAGCCTCTGTGATCATGTGTAATTGGTGAATATAGGAATCTTTACTTTGTAGAATTAATTGTTATGAGCAATAAATAAGCATTCAGGAGCTCTGAATACATAGGAGCTCTGGTGCTTAGTGGTTATGCGTCCCTCCAATCTCTGCTTCTTCCCTCCATGTCTGTCCTAACTCCTTCTTTTAATGAGGATTTAACTCCATTTTTCCACAGATTTTTTCAAGTCTCCTCAAATTTGGCATATGACAATATTTCTCAGCATTTTTATTATTATTATTACCCCCTTATGCAGCCTTTTAAAAGACATTTGAATATCATATACTGTTTATTTGTTGTTTGTTTATTTGTTGGATATTGAGGTTAAGAGAGATACAAACCATTATGATAGTTATGGCCTTTATTCCTCCAAAGAACAAATTTTCCCCCAACAAAAGCACTATCATTCCCTTTGAGAATTATTTTTAGATGAGAAACTGAGGCATAAACAGGTTAAATAATTTGTTCAAGTAAACATAAATAAAAGGAACAGAACACTTAAAGTTGAATGAATAAATGGATATGTAGATGGAAGGATAAAAGATTCAAAGAAGAATATTACATTTTCTTTCGGAAGGAGACTTGCAATTTGATTATGTTGTGACTCTGTGGGTTAGACATTGGGATTTTAACCATAAGGTCAGTTGTTCAAATCCACCAGTCTCTCCTTTGGGGAAAGATGAAACTATTAGTTCCTATAAAGATTACAGTCTCAGAAATCCTATAGAGGGTTTCTGTGACTCAGAATTGATTCAATCTAGTGGTTATGAATTGGGCTGCGGACCGCAAGGTCAGTAGTTCGAAACTACAAGCTGCTCCGTGGGAGAAAGATGAGGCTTTCTACTCCCATAAAGATTTACAACCTCAGAAACCCTGTACAGGGTCCCTATGAATTGGAACCAACTCCACGGCACATAACCACCACCACCACCAATCTGTCCATTATATGTCCGGCAAGTACACTATAAATATTTGATTTAACATGTTGTGAAATAAAAAGCAATATATTGTATGATGTAATATGTTTTTATAAAAAATAAATGTTAGCAATTAGAATTCAAATATTTAGATAAAAAACTTTCTTCAGATATTTAAGAGATAAATATTTTCATCTGAATTATGAACATGCGTTTGAAATCTCTTCCCAAAGGTCGAGTACTTGTCCATGAGTGGGCCCATCTCCGGTGGGGAGTATTTGATGAGTACAATGAAGATGAACCTTTCTACAGTTCCAAGTCAAAAAAAATTGAAGCAACAAGGTATGACCATTTAAATATTCATAAATGACATCAGGGTATAGCTGATCTTATTTTCCTAAATTTGATATTTTTCAATCATTTCTTTTTGTTTTGATGCAGATGCTGTCTTAAGAAAGAGAGTACTTCTTTTGTTTTACAAAATTTTTCTTAAAGTAGCTGGTTGCCTATTTAAAATACACATAATTTCAAGAGCATCTGGTAGCCAATTGGACATATTTTACACCTCTTTCCTATTGCTGTTAATACTCATTTGTAATGAATATGTGTGAAGAGTTATACTATATGCTCAGAAAAGATAAAAATTACTGAAATTGTACAAGAATGAATAAAAGGGGTTAAGAATCAGGACTAAATGTGGGCTGAGTAGGATCTTCATTTTCAAAATGTATTAAAAGACTAACTATCAAATATTTTCAGGTGTTCAACTGGTATCTCTGGCATGAATAAAGTTTATCACTGTCAAGGAGGCAGCTGTATATATAAAAACTGCCGAATTGATCCTCAGACAAAGCTGTATGAAAAAGATTGTCAATTCTTCCCAAATAAAGTTCAGAAAGAAAAGGCATCCATAATGTATATGCAAAGCATTAGTTCTGTAAGTATGTGCTCAGTAGCTCTAGATCTTATAAGAACATATTATCATATTGTAAATTACTGGTCCAAGTAACCTTAGGAAATTGTTGTTGTTGTTGTTGAGTGCTGTAGAGTCAGTTCTGGTAGCGACCTTGTATAGAGTTTCTGAGGAGTGGTTGGTGAGTTTGAACTGTCTTCCTTGCAATTCAAACTGACCTTGAAGTCCAGTGCTTTTCTTATAGAGTCACACCAGGACTCCAAACCTAAAGGAATAGATGTTTTAATACAGGATTATTTGGACATTGGCTGGCACATAGTTTTGTTGCTGTTAGGTGCCATCAAGTCGGTACCGACTCATAGCAACACTATGCACAACACAACAAAACACCGCCTGGTCCTGGGCCAACCTCACAATTGTTGCCAC
>NW_006408520.1:30994878-30996130 GCF_000296735.1 Chrysochloris asiatica | reverse complement strand
CATTTGCTTTAGCATCTCTATGCTGGAGAGCAAGTTTCAGTATCTCTTCTGACATCCTGGCACATAGTAGCAGATACTAACCAGAGTTGTCAGCTGCTATTATTATTATTATTAAAAATCCACCTTAGTATAATATTGGTTCCCCATTGAATAATATTTCATTCAATAAGCAGCATAGATACGGAACATATGTTTAATTTTTTTCAGGTTTATTTTTAGATTTTATTTATTTACTTACTTGTTTTTAGGTGTCATAGAGTCGGTTCTGACTTATAGTAACCTTATGCACAACAGAACACTGTGCAATCCTGTGCCGATCTTATAATGGCTGTTACACTTCAGCCCATTGCTATTGCCACTGCTGTACCAATCCTTCTCGTTAGAGGTCTCCCTTTTTTTCATTACCCTCCATTTTACCAAGCATCATGTCCTTCTCTATCAACTTGTCGCTCCTGATAATATTTCTAAAGTATGAGAGATGCAGTCTGGTCATCTTGGCTTCTAAGGAACATTCTGGTTGTACTTTTTCCAACACAGATTTGTTTGTTCTTAAGGCAATCCATGTTATTTTTAATATTCTTCTCCAACACCATTACTCTAGTGCATCAACTCTTCTATGTCACTTTTTATTCATTATCCAACTTTCACATGCATATGAGAATATTAAACATCCCATGGCTTGGGTCAGTCACACCTTAGTCCTCAATCTTTACTCTTGAACACACTAAAAAAGTCTTGTGGAGCAGATTTACCTAATGCAATACATCATTTGATTTCTTGACTGCTGCTTCCATGAGTGCTGATGGTTGATCCAAGCAAAATGAAGTCCTTGGCAACTTCAATCTTTTCTCCATTTATCATGATGTTATTTACTGGTCCAGTGATGAGGATTTTTGCTGTCTTTACATTGAGATGGAATCCATACCAGAGGCTGTGGTCTTTGATCTTCATTAGTAGTATTTTAAGTCTTGTTCACTGTCAGCAAGCAAAGTTATATCGTCTGCATATAGAAGGGCGTTAATGAGTCTTCCTCCAGTCCTGATGTCAGTTTCTTTATCATATAATCCAGATTCTTATGTTATTTGCTCAGCATACAGATTGAATAAATATGGTGAAAGGATATAACCCTGGCACACACTTTTCCTGATTTTAAACCCTTATTTTGTTCAAACACTGCCTCTTGGTCTATGTACAAGTTCCCAATTAGCACAATTAAGTGTTCTGGAATACTCATTCTCTGTAATGTTGCCCA
>NW_006408520.1:30992538-30994253 GCF_000296735.1 Chrysochloris asiatica | reverse complement strand
GTTCTGACTCATAGCAACCCTGTACAGGGTTTCTGAGGCTGTAAATCTTTACGGGAGCAGAAAGCCTCATCTTTCTCCCACGGAACAGCTGGTAGTTCCATAGAATCCTTCAATATTGCAAGTTGAGGATTGCATTTTTCCTCAGTTCTTTCAACTTCAGAAATGCTGAACATGTTCTTTACTTTTGGTTTTCTAACTCCAGATCTTTGCACATAACATTTGACATTGTCTTTATAACATTTGACATATCCTCTCAAGATGCTCTTTGAAATTCTGTTAAGTTCTTCTACCTCCTCATTTTTTCCATTGTTAGCATCTCTATGCTGGAGAACAAGTTTCAGAATCTCTTCTGATATCCATTTTGGTCTTTTCCTTCCTTCTTGTCTTCTTAATAACCTGTGGCTTTTTTTCTGTATGATGTTCTTGATATCATTCCACAACTCTCCTAGTTTTCAGTCATAGTGTCTAATGCATCAAATTTTTTCCTGAGATGATTTCTAAATTCAGGTGGGATGTACTCAAGGTCATATTTTGGCTCTCATGGGCTTCTTTTAATTTCCTTCAGCTTCAGCCTGAATTTATATGAACAACTAATGGTCTGTTCCACAGTCTGCTCCTGACTTTGTTGTGACTTACCATCTGGAACTTTTTTACCATATCTTTCCATTTGATTTTTATATATTCACTCTATTTGATTTCTCTGTATTCAATCTTGTGAGGCCCGTGTATATAGCCATCTCTCTGTGGTTTAAAAAATAAAATTTTGCAAAATTCTATCATGCGATGTCCAGCATCATTTCTATCACCAAACCATGTTTTCCAACTACTCTTCCTTTCTCTTTGTTTCCAACCTGTGCATTCCAATCACCAGTAATTATCATATATCTCAATTGCATGTTTGATCAATTTCACACTGAAGAAGTTGGTAGAATTCTTCAATTTCATCATCACCAGCTTTAGTGGTTGGTACATAAATTTGAATAATAATGGTATTAACTGGTCTTCCTTGTAGGTATGTGGATATTATCCTATCACAAACAGCATTGTACTTTAAGATAAATCTTGAAATGTTCTTTTTGATGATGAATATAATGCCATTCCTCTTTATCATTCTCAACATAGTAAACCATATGATCATCAGATTCAAAATGGCCAATACCAGTTCATTTCAGCTCACTAATGTTTAGGATATTGATCTTCATGCGTTTCATTTCATTTTTGACAAATTCCAATTTTCCTAGATTTATATTTTGTACATTCCATGTTCTGATTACTAATGGAATTTTGCAGGTGTTTCTCCTCATTTTGAGTTGTGCCCCATCAGCAAATAAAAATCCTGAATGCTTTACTACATTCTTGTCAACTGTGCATTTAGGAGGCAGTTCTTCTCTCTTGTATTTTAAGTGTCTTCCTACCTAAAGGGCTCATCTTCTAGAACTGTAACAACTTTCTGGCTCTGGTCATAATATTTCAATATTCAATATTTCTAGAGCTATCTGATAGTGTTCTACTGCTATTCATAAGGTTTTACTTACATATTTTTTATTGTACTTTGGGTAAAAGTTTAGCAAATTAATTTTCCATTCAACAATTCATACACATTTGTGTGTGTGTGTGTGTGTGTGTGCCATTGGTTACAATCTCCTCAATATACCAACACTCTTCCCACTTCCTGGGTTCCCTGTTTTCATTTGTTCTTTCTTGCCTCTTCCTGC
>NW_006408520.1:30990228-30991273 GCF_000296735.1 Chrysochloris asiatica | reverse complement strand
TAAACCTTTCTATTAGCAGCCAAGCACGAAATCATTGTCCTATCAGGACTCCTTTAAAATGCATAGTATGTTCTCTTAAATTGTGTTTTTTCATCTTATTTACCTTTTAGGTCACTGAATTCTGTAATGCAAAAAAACATAACCGAGAAGCTCCAACTATACAAAACCAAAAATGCAATTCCAGAAGCATATGGGAGGTGATTAGCAATTCTGAGGATTTCAACAACACAACACCTATGGTAGAAACACCTCCTCAACCTACCTTTTCATTACTGAAGATCAGTGAAAGAATTGTGTGCTTAGTTCTTGATAAGTCTGGAAGTATGTCGGTAAGCTCCATGGGCCCATTTTTCCTGGGTGTGGGGGGCTGATAAGTGACTGAATAGCTAAGAAAACACTGTACTCTATCTGTGCTTGAGCTGTCCTTAATTGCATGATGGCATCAATTCCTAGGACTTCCAGTGGTTCCAACCTCAAAGGGGGGAAGGCAACAAAATTTACTGAAGGAAAGATATCAATAGAGTTAAACAGACCTAACAAAAAATTTTTCATCCTTAAACTGGAAGGTTTACAGAAGAGGGCTTTGAAGACTGTTAATAGAGCTTCAGATGAAGGTTTAGAACAAGAGATGAAGTACATAAATGGTTTCTAACTAAGCCCCCGTTATATACTGGAAGTGCTTGAGAGACATGAGAATAGAGTGGAATGGAAGCTGCTGATCTCCATAATCCAGGTCAAGGAACAGCATTAACAAGATATTTTTAAACATGGGTTTATTTTGTATGTATCATTTATACAAATGACCTCTTTATGACCAAAGATACAGAAAAAAAATGTACCATAATAAACAAATGGTGTGGTATTGCAGGTTAATGCACTGGACTACAAAGTTGGTTTGAACTGAAAGGTCGACAGTTCAAGTTCACCCTATATCGGGCCCCTATGGGTCAGAACCAACTCAATGGCATTTAACACCAACAACACACAAATATATGACTGAATCCAGTCATTCATTTATTCTAATAGAATTTAATGAGTGTCTACT
>NW_006408520.1:30982755-30987594 GCF_000296735.1 Chrysochloris asiatica | reverse complement strand
TTTTCAATAACCTCATATGCATGCGAAAGCTGGACAGTGAATAAGGAAGATCCTAGAAGAATTGATGCCTTTGATTTATGGTGTTGGAGGAGGATACTAAAAGTGCCATGGGCTGCCAAAAGAACCAGTAGATCTGTTTTGGAAGAAGTGTAGCCAGAGTGCTCCTTAGAGGCTAAGACGGCCAAACATCGTCTCTCATACTTTGGACATATTGTCAGGAGGGAACAGTCACTGGAGAAGGATATCATGTTTGGAAAGAGGGAGGGTCAGAGAAAAAAAGGAAGACCCTCAATGAGATATATTGGCCAGGTGGCAGCATTGATGGACTCTAGTGTGGCAACAGTAGTGAGGTTAGCCCAGGATCGGACATTGTTTCATATTCTTGTCCATAGTGTCACTATGAGTTGGTACCGACTTGATGACACCTAACAACAACAACTGTGTGATAGGCATTGTACTAGGCTCTGAGAAGAGGAGTCCACGTACTTAAGAAGTTCATAGTTGAACCGAGAAAATGTTTCTCCCTTTCCTCATTCTTCGTATTTTGTGCAACGACCCATTTCCTCCAAGAGGTGGGTAGAGCTCTATCTGAATAAGGGCCTTTCTATTCATCTACCACAAGGCCCAATGCACACCATTATTGCTACATGTTGTTGTTGTGTACCAATGAGTTGTGTGCCAATAAAGACCCTGTTTAGAGTTTCTGAGGGTGGCTGGTGGATTTGTTCTGCCAACTTTGTGTTTACCAGTCCGGTGCTTATCCTACAGCAACACCCCCAGGGATCTTATTGCTATATATTGTTGTTAAGTACTGTGGAGTCTGTTCCAACTCACAGTGACCCTGTACAGGATTTCCGAGGCTGTAAATCTTTATGGGAAGAGAAAGCCTCATCTTTCTCCCATGGAAGTTTTGAACTGCCAATCTTGAGGTTAGCAGCCCGATTCGTAACCACTACGCTACCAGAGCTCTATACTATATTTAAATTACATATATCTGTCTTAATATAGTGGGAGCTCTTATCATACTTGGAACTATGTCTTATTCAACTTTGTGTACCCAGTGCCTAGAACAGGGCATTATCACACATAGGTACTTAATAAATAATTGTTGAACTCAGCTACAAACAAATAAGCAGAGACAATGTGAAAAGGCATTAAAAATGATGGCAATTTGAGATGAAACTAGAGAGCTAAAGACTAGGGGGAAAGTCTTCAACTGGTAATGGTAATTGAAAAGTAAAGAGAATGATTCAGCTGAATGTAACAAGTTTCAATGAAACAGGGTTGCTAGAAATGGCAGCAAAATGCTAGACATCAGTAGCACATAGAAGTGGTCTAGAAAGTGTGACTGGTTATTGATAGGGATAAGATGAGCAACCTACACCCCGCCCTTGCACCCCCCTCACCCTCTCCCTTCCCCACCCCCCAGGCTGCAAGGAGAGGTTTAAATTTAAAACAAAGAAGTGGAGCGAGCCCTTATCGATGATAATATACAATATAATAAGGAGCTTTGGTAGTGTTGTTGTTGTTGGAAGTGCCGTCGAGTCATTGCAACCCATAGCGAGGAGTATAGGGTTTCCAAGGAGCTGCTGCTGAGCTTGAACCACCGACCTTGCAGTTCAAACAGCTCTGCTGTCTGGCTTATTAACCCACAGCACCACACCAGGACTCCTCTTATAGTCTGGTAGTGTAGTAGTTACAAATTGGGCTGTGAACCTTAAGGTTAGCAATTCAAAACTATCAGCTGTTTCGAGGGAGAAAGATGAGGCTTTCTGCTCCCATAAATATTTACAGCTTCAGAAGCTCTATACAGGCTTACCAAGAGTCAGAACTGACTCCACAGCACATCACCGCAACCATACAATATAATATAAAAAAAGAAATTTCTCATTGTAATTTAACTCCAGGGAGTTCAGAGGAAATTTTAGCAGGGAGGTGAATGGTGAGAGTAGCGTTAGTGGAATAGCACAGATAAGTATGGTAAGAGGATGATGTGTAAAGAAGTTTACATCCTGCCAATAACCAAGCAAAGTGGGATGTGAGCCCTCATATGTTATCAAAGAGCCAATTTCAATCAATCCATTGATGGAGAAATGGTGAGGGGAGGCAAGGAAAGAGAAAGGAAAGGAAAGAGATGAAGTTAGGTTCTTTCAGGATTCAATTGCAACTCAGGTAAGTGTCATCTTTTCAGTAACCCTGGTAGTGCAGTGGACTACAGGCTGGACTGCTAACCTTAAGGTCAGTAGTTTAAATCTACCAGTCACTCCACAGGAGAACGATGAGGCTTTCTGCTCCTGTAAAGATTTACAGCCTTAGAAACACTATATAGGATCGCTATGAGTTGAAACCAACTCTATGGCAGTTAACAATAACAGCTCTCCAGTAGAGAGTCCTTGGGTGGCACAAATGTTTAATGCTGGACTACTAGCCAAAAGGTTGGTGGTTTAAACTTACCTAGAGGCACTTCAAATGTAAGTTCTGACTTATGGTACTATAGTGAATAATTGCTATCAGGACTGACTGTGAGGGTTGGAAATATAAAGGTGGATGTTTTGTAACAAAAGGAGGGGAGTGGTTGATTTTACAGTCCAGGAGTGGAGGTTCCTGGGACCACCAAGGGAGAAGAGCTGAGTGTAGGACCCTATGCAGAGAAGCAGTGACACCAGAGATGGAGGCAGAAACAATGACACAAACAGATGGAGTGGCTGGAGATTCTGGACTCAGGAAGGGAGAGGGGCTGTGTGCTGACGGCCAGGGGGCAGGCTTGCGGGGTGTACCCTGGTTTGATGATGCATGGAGGGGATTGTAATCATTGCATTGAAACAAAATACGATAGGGATGAATGTAACGTTAATGTTCTCCCATGTAAACTATCACATAATTCACAATAAAAACTTAAACAACAACAACAAAAAAGTAAGTTCAAGTAATCTGCTTCTGAAAGGTCTTGGAAATCCTATGAAGTGCAGTCAAGAATCCACTCTAGTTAAAAAGCTGTATTCCTGGTGTAATGTGCAGGATAATGCACTAGACCGCAAGGTTTGAACTGCAAAGTTGGAGGTTCGAACCTACCAGCCACTCCTTGGAAACTTTATACAGGGTCACTATGAGTCAAAGTGACTTGATGACACATAACAATTCCTTACTAGAGGATCCCTGGTGACACTCTAGGATAAGTACTGGACTGCTCACTGCAAGGACATCAGTCCAAACCCTCCAGCTGCTAAAAGGAAGATAGACGAGGTTTTCTGCTCCTGTAAAGATTAACACCCTTGGAAACACTTTGCAGGGTCACTATGAGTCAAAATTAATTCAATGGCAGAATTTTGGGTTTTTAGTGTAGCTCCTTACCATACTAACGTGTGCCCCATAACACATAGTTGATTAAACATTGTGTCAACTGGAAGAAAATTGACAATGGTTTTCTTTCAAAACACCAGCTACTATTCAGAGAAAATTCTCATCAACAAATCCTGTTCATTTGTTTTATGTAAACTGCTATTACCTTCCAGTGGAAAATTATATGGTAATTTTTTTTGTTCTGTTTTATTCAGGGTTCTAATCGCCTAAATCGAATGAATCAAGCAGCCAAACATTTCCTGCTGCAGATCATTGAAAGTGGATCCTGGGTTGGAATCGTTCATTTTGACAGCGCTGCCTACGTCAAAAGCAACCTAATCCAAATAACAAGCAGCAATGAGAGAAATCAGCTCTTGAATAGTTTGCCTACAACAGCTGAAGGAGGAACTTCAATCTGCTCTGGGATCCAGTCAGCATTCCAGGTGAAAATCACTCTACAAATATAGATGAACATGGTTGTTTTTTAGGATGTTTCAATGTTAAGTCTGGCATAAATTTACTGCCTAATTTTAACATAATTAATTCTAAAAGGCATATAGGAAAAAAAGCCCAATTAATGGTTAAAAGATTAGCAAATCAATGATTAAACTGAAAGATAAATATAATCCATGCCAACACCAAAGAGTTGCTGTCCAGACGATTCCAATGTGTCAGAGTAACTATTCTCCATAGGGTTTTTAATGGCTGTTTTTCAGAAGTATCTTACCTGACTTTTGGTTAGTAGCCAAGAACACTAGCCTTTCCACCATTAAAGGACTCCAAATGACTTTAAAATACCATTAAATTACAAATTCAATAAGGGAACAGAATTTATCTGTGTGCTTACAAAGTACATGTTCAATAAATATTGGTTAAATAAATTAATGTACTGGGCAAACAAAAAAAAGCATCTTCAAGTGTAATGTTGTTGTTGTTGTTAGGTGCCATAGAGTTGTTACCTACTCATAGCTACCCTATGTAAAACACAACGAAACACTGCCCGGTCCTGGGCCAATCTCACAATCATTGCTATGACTGAGTTCCTTGATGCTGCCACTTTACCAGTGGGGGTCTTCTTCTTTTTCTCTGACCCTCCACCCTTCCAAAAATGATATCCTTCTCCAGCAACTGGTCCCTCCTGACAACCTGTCCAAAGTATGAGAGACGAAGTTTGGTCATCCTGGCCTCCAAGGAGCACTCTGGTTGTACTTCATCCAACAAAGATCTGTTAGTTCTTCTGGAAGCCCATGGCACTTTCAATATTCTCCTCTAACACCATAACTCAAAAGCATCAATTCTTCTACAATCTTCCTTATTCATTGTCCAGCTTTCGCATGCATATGAGGTTATTTAAATTACCATGGCTTGGGTCAGGTGCACCTTAGTCTTCAAGCTGATATCTTTGCTCTTCAACATTTTTAAAAGGTCTTGTGCAGCAGATTTGACTAATGCAATATGTCATCTGATCTGATCTCGACTGCTGCTTCTGTGAGTGTTGAT
>NW_006408520.1:30980910-30982465 GCF_000296735.1 Chrysochloris asiatica | reverse complement strand
TACACCTTTCTTAATTTTAAACCATTCAGTGTTCCCATGTTTTGTTTAAACAATTGCCTCTTGGTCCAGGTACAGATTCCTCATGAGCACAATTAAGTGTTCAGGAATACTCATACTTAACAATGTTGTCCATAGCTTGTCATGATCCACACAATTGAAAGCATTTGCTGAAAGCAAAGAAAATCAAAAAGATGTTTACATGTGTCAATAAAGCACAGATAAACATCTTTCTGATGTTCTCTGCTTTCAGCTAAGATCCATCAGATATAAGCAATGATATCCCTTATTCCATGTCCTCTTCTGAATCCTGCTTAAACCTCTGGAAGTGCTATGTCAATGTATGCTTGTAGCCATTTCTGTATTACCTTTAGTAAAACTTTACTCACATGGGATAGCAAAGATATTGTCCAATCATTTCCTCATTCTGCTGGGTCACCTCTCTTTGGAATGGGTACAAATGTGGATCTCTTCCAATTAGTCAGCCAGATAGTTGTCTTCCAAATTTCTTGCCAAAGATGAATCAGTGCCTCCTGTGCCGCCTCACTTTCTTGAAAGATTTCAATTTTTATTCCACCAATTCCTGGTGTCTTGTTCTTTGCCAATTCCTTCAATGCACCTTGGACTTCCTCCTTCTGTATCATTGGCTCTTGATCTTATGCAATTTTTGAAACGGTTGAACATCAACCATTTCCTTTGGGTACAGTGACTCTGTATTCCTTTCTTTTTTTTAAGATTTTATTGTGAAGTATGTGGGTTTACATGGGAGAACATCTGTTTTACATTCATCCTATCATTTTTGTTTCATTGCAATGATTACAATCCCCTCATGCATCATCAAATAACCAAAGGGTACACCCCACAGGCCTTCCCCACGGCCATCAGCACACAGCCCCTTTCCCTCCTTAAGTCCAGTGTCCCCAGCTGTTCCATCTGTCCATGTCATCATCTCTGCTTCCATTTCTGGCATCACTGCTTCTCTACGTAGGGTCACTTACTCCACTCTTCTCACTTAATGGTCCCAGGGACCTCCGCTCCTGGTCTGCAAAATCAATCACTCACCTTCTTTTGTTACAAAACTTCTACCTTTACATATCTGACCCTCACAGTCAGGCCTAACAGCAATTATTCACTATTGTACCATGAGAGTCTTATCCCCATCTCCTTTCATTAGCTCTGTCCCAACAGATTGGAAACCATTCAGTGGAGATTCTACCTCCCGCCCTGTCTGGAACTAGGTTCCCTCTTGAAAACTTGTAAGTCAGTCACTTCTTGCCTTTGTAGCCCCCCACACCCCGTTTTGGGTAGCTAATGTCAAAGTTGCCCATCCCTGTCAACCCTGTGTACTGAGGGTGTGGGAATGATCCTCGCTATAAAGATTTGTTCCCTTTTTTGAGCTACTACATCCATAAGTATAGGTAAAGTTCATCAAATTATAGCAGGTTACTCTTTTTTTTTTTTTTTTTGCCTCTTCTTTCTTCTTCTAGTTGCGTTCTGATCATCCAGCCATTGAAGCCAGGTCAAGTGGGTACTATTTGCAAGTATGGGCATTCTTGTA
>NW_006408520.1:30978833-30979465 GCF_000296735.1 Chrysochloris asiatica | reverse complement strand
CTGCTCTAGACCTCTGTGACCATGTCACTGTATCTGGGCCCAGGAGTCCACAGGTCTTGCCATACTACTGGCCAACCAGGTCTCTACCCAGTTCATGGGGGTCCATTGAATGTGGTTGGACTTAGCTCCCAACTTCATTGCTGTTTTTCCCCCACTTCCCTTATCAGTGACCAACATGGTCACCAGCCAGACCACATGCCTGCTTGTGTATTCCCCTTGAGTCTTAGTCTTGGAAGAGGGTTTGCTCTCCTTCCATCTTCTTTTGATGCTTTCTGCATCATTCATTTTTTGCCGATAGAATCCTACAAGTCAAGGCTTAAATTTTTTCTTCAGTTCTCTCAGCTTAAGAAATGCTGATCATGTTCTTCCCTTTTTGTTTTCTAACTCCAGGTCTTTGCATATTTCATTATAATATTTGACTTCATCTTCTTTAGCTGACCTTTGAAACATTCTGTTCATGTCTAGTACTTCCTCACTTCTGCCATTTAATTTAGCATGCTCTATGCTGAAACTTGGAGCCCTGGTGTGGTACTGTGGGTTAATGCACCATACTGCAAAGCCATTTGAATTGCAAAGTTGGCAGTTCAAGCTCACCAGCTGCTCCTTGGAAACCCTATACAGGGTCTCTATGG
>NW_006408520.1:30967382-30977053 GCF_000296735.1 Chrysochloris asiatica | reverse complement strand
TGCATAAGGTAGCTATGAGTCGGTACTGACTCGATGGCACCTAACAACAACATGCTCGAGAGCAATTTTCAGAATCTCTGCTGATATTCATTTTGGTCATTTCCTTCTTTCTTGTTTCTTAATGAACATTTGCTTTCTTCCTGTGTGATGTTCTTGATGTCATCCCATAACTCTTCTGGTCTTCAGTCTTTAGCATCAAATCCATTCTTGAGACAATATCTAAATTCAGGTGGGATATATTTATTGTCATATTTTGACTCTCATAGACTTGTTTTCATTTTTTTCACCTTCAGTCTGAACTTGCATATGGACAATTGATGGGTCTAGTCCACCATCTGCTCCTGATTTAGTTGTTACTTATGGTCTGGAACTTCTCCACCATATCTTTCCATGGATGTAGTCCATTTGATTTCTTTGTATTCAGCCTGGTAAGGCCTATGTATATAATCATTTTTCTGTTGTTTAAAAAATATATTTGCAATGAAGAGGTCATTGGTCTTGCAAAATTCTATCATGCAATCTCCAGCATCATTTCTATCACCAAGGCCATGTTTTCCAACTACTGATCCTTCCTCTTTATTTCCAACCTTTGCATTCCAATCACCGGTAATGATCGATACAACTTGCTTGCATGTTGGATCAATTTCAGACTGAAAAAGTTTCTGATTTCTTCAATTTCATCACCACTGATTTTAATCGGTTTTGCATAAATTTGAATATTAGTGGTTTTAACTGGTGTTTCTTATAGGCATATGGATATTATCCTATTACAAACAGCATTGTACTTCAATACAGATCTTGATATGCTCTTTTGGAGGAATGTGACACCATTCCTCTTCAATTTTTCATTCCTTGCATAGTAAACCATGTGATTTTCAGATTCAAAATGGCCAAAACCAGTCTACTTCAGCTCACTAATACCTAGGATAATGATGTTTTTGTGTTCCATTTCATTTTTGACAGTTCCCAATTTTCCTTGTTTCATACATCCTACATTTCATATTTTGATTATTAATGGTTGTTTACAGCTGGTTCTCTTCATTTTGTGTTGTGCCCTATCAGCAAATGAAGGTTTTGAGGGGTTTACTCCATTTGCGTCATCACAGTCAACTCTACTTTGAGTAGGTAGCTTTTTCCCAGTCACATTTTGAGTGCCTTCCAGCCTGAGGTGCTCTTCTTCCAGCACTGTATCTGACAATATTCTGGTACTCTTCATCATGTTTCAATATTCAGAATTCTGGTGCTGACAGTGTTCCACTGCTATTCATAAAGTTTTCAGTAACTAAATGTTCATAAGTAGTCCATCTCTCTGTCTTCCTAGTCTGTCTTCATCTGGAAGCTCAGATGAAACTTGTCCATCATGGGTGGCCCAGCTGGTATTTAAAATATCTGTGGCATAGCTTCCAGAATCAACAAGCAACACACAAGCCACCACAGTTTGACAAACTGACAGACAAGTGGTAGTCTGACAATAAGAGTCAGCATCATATCAGCCCCAAAGTCTTCCAAGTCCAAGCATTGATTATAGGTCAGAAGTCTTTTAAGTACTTTACATATACTAACTCATTTAATTCTCAAAACCCCATGGAGTTAGATGTTTTTATTAGCCCACCCTACAGAAGACTACACTCTTTAGTATGGATTGCATGTGAAGGTAATGAAAATCCTCACACAAGAAAACCAATAAATAACATCATAATAACTAGAGAAGACATTAAATTTGTTAAAGACTTCATTTTGCTTGAATTCACAATCAATACTTGTCTTAGGGTGGATTTTCTAGAGAAGCAAAACCAGTGAAACTTATGTATGTTTAGATATAAAGAGAAGTTTATATCAAGGAAATGACTTAACAGTTGGAGAGCTGGGATTGTGCTAAGTCTGGTTCAGATGAATCAAAATCAGGAGGCAGGTCTGGCAGGCAGGCAGGTCCAGCAAACAGACAGGCAGGCAGGCAGGCAGACATACAGTTCTGGCAGGTAGACAAGCAAGCAAGCAGGCAGGCAGATAATAGAGCAGGGCACTGGCTCAAGTCCAAAGAACCAGAAGTTGGAGGACAAGCCAGATGCATGATTCAGACCCAAAAGAAAAGTAAGCAAGATTTGCCTGAGTGTCCATTGGACTCTTGGACTATAGAATGTTTTGCCTTCTATTTTAATTGTGTCTTTGTTGCTTTTCACTGTATCTCCTAAGTGTCTGATGCAATGTTCAATATGTATGTTAAAAGGAATAATTATGCCTAACATATAATAGGAGTCCTGGTGTGGTGTTATAGGACAAACACTTGACCATAAGGTCAGTTTGGCCCACAAGATCAGTGGTGCAAACTCACCAGACACTCCTCAGAAACCCTATACATGGTCACCATGAGTTGGAATCAGTACCACGGCATTTAACAACAGCAATGTATAATAGAATCATAGATATATAAAACTGTATAGTACTTTAGATTTAATCCAGTTCAGTCCTCTTCTTTTACACATGAAGAATTTGAAATTTAGCAAAAATAACTACTTCCTTAGATTATCATCTGCACATCTTATATGGCCATTGCAATGAGTTATCAAATTCAGCCGAGAAGTTGAGAGTGCTGTGGGAGGGTAGGTTGGTGTCAGAATTGGTAAGGAAGGTTGGAAGGTGGAAGCATGTCTGAACTCTGTCTCATAGGACTCAACCTTGGGCTGATGGTAATTCTCCTCCTCCTCCCTGGTGAAATCAGAAGTTAGACGCTGCACCCACGCCATTCTTAGTTAAAGATATACTCAGAGAGTGTAACTACCAATGAAGCTACATAGGTTCTATTGATCTCTCCTGTGAAATGCTATAAGAAAGGATTCTTAATGTCTGCTTCCCTGTAAGCTCCAAGAATGCAGAAGTCATACAGCTCCAGCTGAATCTCAGCATCCAGCACATTGATGACACATTGTACAAAGTGCTCAGTCAATAAACTAATATAAGAAAGGGAATGGTAAAGAAGAGAGAATTCAACCAAGTCATAGGTCTTCATTTTACAATCAAATAAGTATTCTTTATTGGATATTATGGGTTGTATACAAAAATCTGTGATGGTTTTAAGTTTCTCTTTTAAGTAATTTTAACAGCATTTCCCTATTTCATAATTTGGTTTTAATGTACATCAGAGAATATTTCTCATACACTTCAGTATATAAGTATATAATAGTCACTTGTTGCCTAATTATAGTAATGGGTGGGGGGTTGGAATCACTTTTCTGTCTGATAGAAGCTTTTAAGGGGTTTCTACATCCCAAATCCTTGTCTGCCAATCTATACACACCTCCACTCTTTGCTTCTGTGCCTAACACATTCATGGCTAATACATCACAGCGGTTTTTTTTACATTGGGGCTGAACTTAATTTCTCAAAACAGCATTATAAGAAACCACTATCAATGAAAACTATCAGAGTTGCCATCTGGGCTACCTTCTTGTTAGCCTATCTTGCAGATACCTAATATATTCAGAACTCTGAGTTTTCAAGCGATTTTGTTTTATAGTTTGAAGTAGAAAAAGAGTTCACCATAAATAGAATTCAATAAATAGAATTCTTTTCTTCTTGGATCGCCACCTATTTGCTTAGTTCTGTGCTATTACACATGAAGGTAAAATAAAATTATATACCAAAGTCTCTAACTTCAAGATACATAGTGGTTTCTGCATGTTTTCTTTGCAATTATGTTGCAGGTTTCCTAATTATTACATTATTTACACTTTTCTTTTTAAAAACCTATGCATTGACTTTGTTATGTGAAGAGGGACTTTTTAAGGAGTCCAGGTGTAGCACTGTGGGTTAATGCTCCAGACTGCAAAGTCATTTGAATCACAAGGTCGGTGGTTCAAGCTTATGAGTTGCTCCTTGGAAACTCTATACAGGGTCGCTATGGGTCGGAGTCAACTTGATGCCACCTAACAACTATGTATATGATTGCCTGCATGCACAAAGATTGACAGAGAGTAGTCTAGTTTTTTTTTAAAAAAAGAAATATTTAATGCCAAGTCCCACCATTATATTTTGGTGTATGTTGTTGTTGTTAAGTGCTGTCAAGTTGATTCCGACCCATAGTGACCCTGTATAGGGTTTCCAAGGAGCAATTGGTGAGCTTGAAGCAGCAAACTTGCAGTTCAAACAACTTTGCAGTCTGACTCATTAGCCCACAGCGCCACACCAGGACTCCATTTTGGTGTATTAATGTCATGAATTCCTCAATTGCCCCTAATTACATTTTGGGGTTTCTTCATCCTGAGTTCCTCAAGCCAAGGGACACCATCATTTAACCCAGAATCAATTTTCCACAATCCTGCTTCCATGTAACTTTATTTAGATAAACATTTTTTGCAGCAACAGATATATACAACAACAAAAAAAGAAGTTATGGCTAAATACCCCTAGGGGTCATTGATTACATATTCTCAACGAAAATAACTTCTTCCTTAGATACGGTCTGTACATTCTGTGTGGTCATTGCAATGAGTTATCAAACTCAGCTGTGACTTTAAAACAGAGAGTAGCTCTTCTAATCTGCACACTTTATTTTCTCTGGAATTTTTTTCTTATTCCCCACCAATCCATTTGATCTAGGTATCTGGTAATGAATGCTCTAAATTATATTTTCAGGAGATTAAGATGAGGTTCCAAAAAACAGATGGATCTGAAATAGTGCTGCTGACCGATGGGGAAGACAGCACTGTAAGTTCTTGTATGGATGAGGTGAAACAAAGCGAGGCGATCGTTCATTTGATTGCTTTGGGGCCATCTGCTGATATAGCTGTAATTGAGATGAGCAATATAACAGGTAAATATGACCTATAGATCTGAATCCTTTAATAATAATGCATAAATAAAAAGGCTGACAAATCAACAACTTCTCCCAAGTTCTTGCTCTGGCAGGCTCTGTACCAGGAGCTTGGGACCTAAATTGAGTCAGACATAATCAGTGTTGTTATGATGCTCACAATTCAGTTGCTGGAGAGACAAATAAAACTGCTAATCAGATGAGATAATCATATAGCATTGCCTCATAAAATGAGGAACACCTATGAATAAAATTCTATGTAAGTGTTATTTATTGCTGTTAAGTGCAGTCAAGTCCATTCTGACCCATAGTGGCCCTGTATAGAGTTTCCAAGGAGCACTTGAACTGCCAACCTTGCTGTTCAAACCAACACATTAACTTTCCAGTCCAGCACATTAACCCTCAGTGCCACACCAGAACTCCATTATGTGAGTGAAGGAAGCCATTAATTCTCCCAGGATTGGACAGAGTCAGGGAAAGTAAGTATCAAAGAAGGTGACTTCTGAGCTGAGCCTTGACAAAGTGTTGAATCTCTCTGGGAGGAAAAAAGGGTAGAAGAAGATCAGACCAGGAGCAAATCATGTTGCAATGATAGTGCTAGACCTGTACAGAGAATGGCAGGAAATCCAGTGAGATCAGAGCACAGACTGTGGAGTGCCAGATAGATTAACCATTTAGAATGAGCAGATCTTAATAACAGTTTCTAGATTAAGCATTAACTCCTGGTGTGGTGCTGTAGTATCAGCACTGGACTGTGAACCAAAAGGTCAGCAGTTCAAATCTACCAGCTACTCATTGGAAACACTATACAGGGTCACTTTGAGTAGGAACCCATTCAAGGCACCCAACAACAACAACATGGTAGCACAGGAAGCCCTGGTGTGGAACTATAGGATAAACACTGGAATGTTAACCACAAGACTGGCAGTTCAAACACACCAGCTGCTCCTTAGAAACAGGATCATACAGGGTTACTATGAGTTGGAACCAACTCAGCAGCATTTAACAGTGGTTAAGTGATCTGATAGACTTCTCTAGAAGATCAGTGGCTCCAACCCACCAACTATTCTGCAGGACAAAGAAAATCTGCTTCCATTAAGAGTAAAGCTTAGAAAACACTATGGAGAAGTTCTATTACCTATAGGATTTCTATGAGTAAGAAATGATTATAACAGATTTTTGGTTTTAAGGTAGCTATCATCTTTAGTAGACTCCTGGTGTGGCACATAGGATCTGCACTGGACTGTGAACCACAAGGTCAGCAGTTCAAACTCACCAGCTGTTTTTTGGAAACCCTATAGAGTCATAATTGAGTCCATGGTTTCTAACAACAGCAATAATAACAATCACTGTAATCTGATAGTGTTCAAGAGCAAAGATGTTCGTTTGAGGACTAAGGTGTGCCTGACCCCAAGCCATGGTAATTTCAATAAGTTCATATGCATGCAAAAATTGGACAGTGAATAAGGAAGACTGTAGAAGAATTGATGCAGTTATGGTGTTGGAGGAGAATAGTAGAAGTACCATGGACTTCCAAAAGAACAAACCAATATGTGTTGGAAGAAGTACAGCCAGAATGTTCTTTGGAAGCCAGGATGATCAGACTTAATCTCTCATACTTCAGACATATTATCAGAAGGGGCCAGTCACTGGAGAAGGATATCATGTTTGGTAAGGTAGAGTATCAAGAGGAAGACCCCCAGTGAGATGGATTGGCAAGGTGGCAGCATCAATGGGCTCAAGCATGGCAACAATTGTGGGGTTGGCTCAGGGCCGGGCAGTGTTTCATTCTGTTGTACATAGTGTCACTGTGAATTGGTACCGATTTGTTGGCACACTGGAGAAGGATATCATGTTTGGTAAGGTGGACAGTCAGAGAGAAAAAAAGGAAGACCCCAGCAAGATGAATTGGCAAAGTGGCACCATCAATGGTCTCAGGCGTGGCAACAATTGTGAGGTTGGTCCAGGGTCAGACAGTGTTTCGTTCTGTTGGGCATAGGATTGCTATGAGTTGGTGCTGACTCAATGGCACCTAACAACAAAAACAACAACAGTATAATCTAATAAGAACTTGTTTCTAGGAAGCAATTTTATTAATCATATTTACATTTTAGGTGGAACTCATTACTATGCTTCAGATCAAATTCAAAATAATGGCCTCATTGATGCTTTCGGGGCCCTTACATCAGGGAATGCGGATATTTCCCAGCAGGCTCTCCAGGTCAGAGTTCCCATCCTTGGGTTTTCATGTTTGCATTTAGCCATAATCAAATACAAGATGTTCATAGTTCTATATTTTCTCCTGGTAAAAATTTAATTAAAATCTAAATTTCAGCATGAAATAGATGATTTAAATGTAACCCAATTGCATGATGAAAAGAGATTTCATGTGTATGATTATGATATTAAATGATTTGAAAATAGAATACAAGTTATACAAAAGCAGTATGTGTAATAATTCTTCTGAACCCACTCCTTTTCTTACCTGCTGTGCTTCAACAGCATCATCATTTTCAGTTAGTGAAATTCAAAATCTCTGAGTAAACTTAGATTCTTCTTCTTTATACACATCCAAGTATAGTATCAGCCCAACCTGTTGACTTTCCTTCAAGATAAATAAGTTCTATTAAAGTCTATTACTCTCTATATCCATTCCCACTTGAATAGGGAATCCACTCAACTCGTTTTTTTGCCAAGACTGCTGTCTTCTATCTTCCAGTCACTGCCTACATTAAAACTTGTCATAATAATCTAAGCAAACTAATTTTCCTCTTTCCACCAACAATGAGAATAACAGAGGTATATTTAATATGTGTTAAACTGAAAGTGAAGTCCTTGTGTGGTGCTGTAGTATTAACACTGGACTTCGAACCACTAGGTCAGTAATTCAAACCCACCAGCTGCTCCTCGGAAACCCTATATGGGGTCGCTATGAGTTGGAACCAACTCAACGGCACTTAACAACAACAAACTGGAATTGGGAGTAGAGCTATTCTACAAACGGAATTACAAAATCAGTTTGTAAATTGTTTTGGTAGACAGAGAATAAACTAAATGAGAATAGAGGTTAATTCTGAGGCTTTTTGACTGGTTGAATCACAGAGTAGTAATATTTATACAACCAGAAATGAACTTATTTTTATGAAAATTTTTGGTGTTCTGTTTCAGGCTTGTTAATTTTCAGTAAATGATTGTTGTCAAGTGCCATCGAATCAGATTCAACTCCTAGCAACCCTGTATAGCATTTCTATAGGAGGGTTTAAACTACCAACTTTGCAGTTAGAAGTCCAGTGCTAATTCTTTTTTTTTTTTTTTTTTTTCCAGTGCTAATTCTTCAAAAAGAATTAGTAAGAATAGAATATGATAAAACTGCTAGTAAGGAGACATTTGATGAAAGATGTGCCTAAAGTTTTGAGAATAGAATTCTTAAAAAGTGTGGAAGGATTCAGAAGAAAGTTGGATTCCCCTCAATGTTTATGGTTGGTTTGTAATTAGAGAAGTAACAAAAAGAAAGCAATTTTTTAACAGGACTCATCTGAATTCATATACATAATGTATAGGACTTCAAAGAGTAAAGTGACCATCTAGAAGCCTGCTACAATAATCTAACATGAGTTCATGGGGATGTGGACTTGAATGTTGTCAACTAGAATTAAAAAGAAAGGCTGCAACCCAAGCAATACTTTCCTAGAGCTCCTATGAAACCAAAGCCCTCTAGCTCTCTTAGCCTATCCTTATAAAGAGTCATCTGCATTCAGATAAAACTTGATAATAATACCTTCTCCACTCAAAGATCTGTTCAGTTAACAGAGGACTATGATTTTTGTCAAAACAGTGAATCGTAGAATTCATTCCCTTCAGGACTGGAATGAAGTGGGGTTATCCACTGTTCCTGAAATGGTACTCCCCTAGGAAGCACTTTCTTGGCCAATGAATAAAATTGGCTTTTCTTGACTAAGAATTACCCACAAAGACTTTGAAAAACTATTTTGTCAAATTTCTTTTCAAAGAAATTTCCTCTTTTTCAGTTCTTTTCTTCTCAGGAATTCTTAAGAAAATTCAGATTGCCCTTTTTTCTTTTTGTTGAACACATTTACTGCCCAGAAGATACCCACTATTTCATAATTATAAAATTACTTCAATATTTCACAGCAGGAAAAGATCTATGTCTCAATTATTTGCTAATCCTCATTTTCTTCACGAAGCCATCCTTTTGGTCTCTTCTAAACCCATTGCCATTGATTTGATTCTAACTGATAGAGGTCCTATAGGATAGTGTAAAATTGTCCCTTTAGTTTCCAAGACTGGAACAATACTGTTCCATCTTTCTCCAGTGGTGTAATTGATGGGTTCAAACTGCCAACCTGTCTGTTACCACCCAAGCACTTAACAACTGTGCTATTAGGTCTCCTTCCTAATACTCCAGGCACATCAAATATTTTCCTTTGGGACATCATGAAGCTGGACAAAGTGAGGATAAAATGCATGCACACACATACTCTACAGCTAGTTTTTCTCTAGGGTCATGGCATTCTTCAGTGCTAAAACCTGGGTGGGAGTTTGTCAAGACAACTGGTAAATAATAATAGGACTGTGCATAAGCAGTAAAACCCATGCTTCTACTCTACTGTTTTTCTTATCCCCTGTTCTTTATTCAGTACCTGTATTTCCACATTTTCTGACTAACAACTGTCATATCTCAATCAGCTTTCAAAGAGTTCACAAGGCTAAGGTGGTATATCATATATAAGCTTGTTCTCAGGCCAGAAATTAAAAACTGTCTTATTAAGAAAAATTAAGTTATTTTGTTCTCAAGTCATTAAGTTTTAAAATATGTTCAACAGCTTGAAAGTAAGGGATC
>NW_006408520.1:30964272-30966796 GCF_000296735.1 Chrysochloris asiatica | reverse complement strand
CTGCCTCCTCAAAGTAGAGTTGACCCTAATGATGTGAATGGAGCAAAGCTTTCAAGACCTTCATTTGCTGATGGGGCACAACTCAAAATTAGACGAAATGGCTGCAAACAACCATTTATAATCAGAATGTGGAATGTACGAAGTATGAATCTAGGAAATTTGAAAGTTTTCAAAAATTAAATGGAACACATAAAGATCATTTTTCTAGGCATTAGTGAACTGAAATAGACTGGAATTGGCCATTTTGAATCAGACAATCATATGATTTACTATGCTGGGAACAACAAATTGAAGAGAAATAGCATCACATTTATCATCAAAAAGAATGTTTCAAGATATGTCTTCAGGTACAAGGCTATCTGTGATAGGATAATATTCATATGCCTATAAGGAAAATCAGTTAATACCACTATTATTCAAGTTTACACACCAACCACTAAAGCCAATAATGATGAAATTGAAGAATTCTATCAACTTCTTCAGTCTGAAATTGATCAAACATCCACTCAAGATGCTTTGATAATTACTGGTGATTGAAATGTACAAGTTAGGAACAGAAATAAATCTTCTGCAAAAGACTTCTTTAGAGGATTAAGAAGCACCTGACCCTAGCCATGGTATTTTTGCTTGCTTCATATGCATGTGACATTGGACAATGAAAAATGAAGGCCATAGAAGAATTGATGCATTTGAATTATGGTGTTGAAGAAGAATATTTAAAGTACCATGGGCTGTCAGAGCAAACAAATCTGTCTTAGAAGAAGAAGAGCCATAATGTTCCTTAGAAGCAGGGATGGTGCAGCTTTGTCTCTCATATTTTGGACATGTTGTCAGGAGTGACCAGTCCCTGGAGAAGGACATCATACTTGGTAAAGTAGACGATCAACAAAAAAAGATGAACTCATCAACTAGATGAATTCAGACAGTGGCAGCAACAATAGGCTAAAATATAACAAATGCAAGAATGTCACAGAACTGGGTCATGTTTCATTTAGTGAAAAGGATCTTGAGAAATTGAAACCAACTCCACAGCACCTAACAAAAACAACAATATGTATCAGGGGCCACAGACTGATCAAGTGTTGGAGGAAGAGTCGGAGTATACCCACAAATATATAAAGGTTTGTACGTGGGTATTTATCTTGGCTGCAAACATATCCATGAATGTGGTTGAGCATTATTGTTGTTGTTGTTGTTAAGTACCATCAAGTTGGTTCCACCTAATAATGATGTGGTGGAATATACAGGGGCCAACACTATGAAAACTTCTTAGATACCTTGAGTGGCCAAACTGTTGGGCCTGGGGGTTCAGGACGATAATCTTTGGGGACATCATGGTTACTTGACAAAACATAGTCTACAAAAACAATGTTCTACATCCTAAGTGACGTATCTCCCACCTAAGTTGCAACTATTGGTTTTCTCCTTTCTGGAAGAAATAAGAGTTATGAAAATTAAAGATTCTTGGAAACAATTAGTTCAGTTGACTAATAGAATATGTAAACATCAATCTCCATGACCCTGAGACCAAAAAAAAAAAAACTAGATAGTGCCTGGCTACCACTTCCAGTAGCTCTGAAAAGGATCACATTAGAATTCCTGGATAGAGAGGGAAAAAATGTAGAATAAACTCAAAATTATAAGGAAAAAATAAAAGACCAGACTTACAGGTCAGAAAGAGACTGGGACCTGAGGCCATGGCCATTGGTCACCTTTCAGGTCTAAACTGAACTCACCCTCAAGGCTCAATTTTCAGTCTAGTGGTAGATAGGTAAACAGGGCGGGGATAACACTAGTTAGGTATGTACACCATAGAAGGGTCAACCATTGGAGATCAAAAGGACAGCATTTATCTAAGGACAAAATTTGGAAGGTTGGGAAAGAAGGTGGAATGTAAACAAGAAACAGAGAAACTGGGATAAGTTATGTTAAGTTAAAGGTGTTGCAATGAAGTATATGATTTGTTGATGATCTACTCTTTAAAACTTCAATTTATAATAAAAAGGTGAAAATAAACAAAAACCTTATGCATCATGGGAAAGAAAGAAAGGATAAAATACAGGTTGACCAAGAAGAACTTTCAAGAGGAAATATTGAAGAGCCTTTACAACATTGTATGGACATAACTATAGCCTCCTCCCTTACTAATCACCTAGGGTGATACAGAAGTCCTGGTGTGGCGCTGTGGGTTAATGTGCTGGACTGCAAGGTCGGTTTGAACTGCAAAGTTGGTGGTTCAAGCTCACCAGCCACTCCTTGGAAATCCTATATAGGGTCATTTTGAGTTAGAAACAACTCAATAGCACTCAACAACAACAACAGGGTTATACAATCTGTTGAGTCTGAGATCAAAGAATAAGGACAATCTATCAAAATGAACTTTATCAGGTGATATTTCATAAGGTATATAAATCATGCATGGCACTAGTGTGGGTACTGGTACAAAATGCCTCTGTTCTCACCTATAAAATGCTGTGGTGTTGGTGGTGGTTGTGGTTGCGTGCCACCAACTTTGTTCTGATTT
>NW_006408520.1:30961806-30964172 GCF_000296735.1 Chrysochloris asiatica | reverse complement strand
AAAATTATAAGGAAAAAATAAAAGACCAGACTTACAGGTCAGAAAGAGACTGGGACCTGAGGCCATGGCCATTGGTCACCTTTCAGGTCTAAACTGAACTCACCCTCAAGGCTCAATTTTCAGTCAAGTGGTAGATAGGTATACAGGGGGGGAAATAACACTCATAGAATGGTCAACCACTGGAGATCAAAAGGGCAGCATTTATCTAAGGACAAAATTTGGAAGGTTGGGAAAGAAGGTGGAATGTAAACAAGAAACAGAAAAACTGGGATAAGTTAAGTTAAAGGTGTTACAATGAAGTATATGATTTGTTGATGATCTACTCTTTAAAACTTCACTCAATTTATAATAAAAAGGTGAAACAAAACAAAAACCTTATGTATCACGGGAAAGAAAGAAAGGATAAAATACAGATTGACCAAGAAGAATTTTCAAGAGGAAATTTTTTTTTTTTTTTCCAAGAGGAAATATTGAAGAGCCTTTACAACACTGTATGGACATAACTATAGTCTCCTCCCTTACTAATCACCTAGGGTGATACAGGAGTCCTGGTGTGGCACTGTGGGTTAATGTGCTGGACTGCAAGGTCGGTTTGAACCGCAAAGGTGGTGGTTCAAGCTCACCAGCCGCTCCTTGGAAACCCTATATTGGGTCATTTTGAGTTGGAAACAACTCAACAGCACTCAACAACAGCAACAGGGTTATACAATCTGTTGACGCTGAGATCAAAGAATAAGGACAATCTATCAAAGTGAACTTTATCAGGTGATATTTCATAAGGTATATAAATCATGCATCGAACTAGTATGTGTACTGGTACAAAATGCCTCTGTTCTCACCTATAAAATACTATGGTGTTGGTGGTGGTTGTGGTTGTGTGCCACCAACTTTGTTCTGACTTATAACAACCCTGTATAGGGTTTGCAAGGCTGTAAATCTCTACAGGAGCAGAAAGTCTCATCTTTCTCCCATAGAGCAGCTGGTAGACTAGCACTACTGACCTTGAGGTTAGCAGCCCAGTTTATAATCCACTACACTACAAGGTCTCCTTGTGAAATACTGTACATACCCTCAAAATCTTGTTTTTGTATGGAAAATCAGAAATAGCCTGACTTTGACTAATTATTATATTTCCATTAAATATTTTAGGTGGGTATTTGGACTTACAGTCTTCAAGCCAATGTAGACACAGAAACATTAATTCTGACAGTAACTTCCCGGGCATCAAATCCTTCTGTGCCTCCAATCACAGTGAATGCTGAAATGAACACAGCCACAAACCACTACCCTAACCCACTGATAGTTTATGCAGAAGTTAAACAAGGGTTCTCACCTGTTCTTGGAGCTAAAGTGACTGCCTTCATTGAATCAAAGAGTGGAAAAATTGAAACCTTGGAACTTTTGGATAATGGTGCAGGTAATTGATAGGCTTTTAAAAAATAGGGTTCTTTAGCAGTTTGGGGCATCAGGACAGGCATCAGAAGAATTGGTGATAATCCAAAAAATAGCAAAACAGGAAAGAAATCCTGTTCTGGTAATATCTACAAAGTGCTCAACACAGTGTCTTCCAGATAGTAAGCACTCAATAGATGTTTGTCATTTAAACAATCAGTAATGTTACATGGTTGATGTGAACCCTGCTCTAAGACAATCTGGTGGTCTTAGAGCAGTAGTCCACAAAATTTATCAACCATATAAAATTATTGATGGTTTATTAAAACATTGATTGCTGGACCCATCCCAAGAAGACCCAAGAATTTACATTTGTAACAAGTTCTAGAGTTATACAGATGCTGATGGTTCAAGGACTTCATTTTAAGAATTTCTGACTAAAGATTGTTAAATTCCTTGGAAATTTGGTTTGCAATTTAACAGATAATTCTTTCAAAACATGACACCAAGCCATGCCTCCTACAGCACTCTCTACTCAGCTGTTGTTGTTATTAAGTGTTGTTGAGTTAGTTCTGACTAATAGTAAGCTGAAGTAGATCAATTCACTGAGAAATCAGTAAAATGGATTCTATAATAATCTGTCATTATTATTGCTATAAGTAATATTAATCTGTGAACACTGGTGTGACTCTGTAGGATAAACACTGGACTGCTAACAGCAAGGTAAGCAGTTCAAACCCATCAGCTGCTCTCAGAAAAGTTATATATGGTCACTACAAGTTGGAACTGATTTGATGGCATATAACAACATAATAATAATTTGTCTGTAAAATATTAAGTACCAAAAGGTCCAATGATAATAAATACATTATGCATACAAACACACACACACACACATATATATATGGAGCACAGTGGTTTTATAGGATAAGCACAGGACTGCAAACCAAAAGTTCAGCGGTTCTAGCCCACCA
>NW_006408520.1:30950927-30961025 GCF_000296735.1 Chrysochloris asiatica | reverse complement strand
GTTCTAACTCATAGCTACCCTGTCTGTATAGGGTTTCTGAGAGCAGCTGTTGAATCTGAACTATCAACCTTGCAGTTAACAATCCAGCACTATCCTACAGCAGCACACCAGGACATACACTTATAAAGGTCCTATACTTAACTTAGAAAATGCATATATTTCTCCTTTTGCTGCAATAATAATGTACTCCTTCACTCTTATAACAAGGTGCTGACTCTTTCAAGAATGATGGGGTGTACTCCAGGTTTTTTACAACCTACACAGAAAATGGCCGGTACAGCTTAAAAGTACGGGCTCAGGAAGGAACAAACACTGTCCTGCATAGGTCGGGGCATCAACAGAATAAAGCTCTCTATATCCCAGGCTGGGTAGTGGATGGTAAGTAACATATGGCATCAAAAACCCAATGCTGACTTAAATAATAGACTTCAGAAATTTTACTACTCATGGTATCACTTTTCCCATTAATGGAATGCATTTCTCAGACACAATGGATGTTAGTTATTATTGGAGTGTCTGGGGGTACAAAGAGTCACCATGCTTGGTTGCTAACTAAAGGTCTGAAGGTTCAAGTCCACCCAGAGTCGCCTCAACCATGGAAAACCCTATGGAGCACAGTTCTCCGCTGGCCATGAATCATAATTGACTTGATAGTAACTGCTGCTTTTATTATTATTAGCAGTTGTTGTTGTTGTTTTGAAGTGCTGTTGAGTCAGTTCCGATCCACAGTGACCCTGTATAGGGTTTCCAAGGAGCAGCTGGTGAGTTTGAACTGCCAACCTTGCAGTTCAAATGGCATTGCAGTCCCGTGCATTAACCCACAGCACCACACCAGGACTCCATTATTAGTACCTGGGAACAATTTACCTACATAAACAAAAATAAGCCTAATTTTTAGTTAAAGATGAGAGAAACAGCCAGTATACTATAACCCTAAATATAAACCAGAATTTATCCTCAATTCACGAATTCTATAAAAGATTTGTAAACCAGTAAATATTTATGTGAAAAGTCAAAAGGAAAGAGCAGAATGGAATAAGGTGGTGATAAGAATTATGAACAAACGTGATAGTTTTCTTGTTTCCTTCCTTTAGTTTGTGACTTTTACAGACTTTCTCTTAGCAATTGAGATATCAGTATTGTTCCTTAGCACTTGAAGTAGAAAGGAAGGGAGATGGTTCAATTGATGGAAGGAGACTGGCAGGAACTTGTCTAGATTTATTTCCACCTTGAAAATACTCTGGGAAGTTAAGCAATTCTTTAAGGAAGAGAGATAATGAATTGTGTAGTAGTATTCACACTCTATGCACCCTTGGAGTCCTGGTGTAGTGCTGTGGGCTAATGCGTCAGACTGCAAAGTCATTTGAATTGCAAGGTCGGTGGTTCAAGCTCACCAACTGCTCCTTGGAAATCCAATTTGCTGTTGTAAATGTGCTGTGGAGTTGGTTCTGACTCATAGCGACCCCACATAGGGTTTCTGAGGCTGTAACTCTTTATGGGAGCAGAAAGCTTCATCTTTCTCCTGCGGAACAGCCGGTAGTTTCTAACTGCTGACCGTGAGATTACCAACCCAATTCGTAACCACTATGCCACCAGAGCTCCTTTGGAACCCTATACAAGGTCGCTATGGGTCGGAATCGACTCGCCGGCACTTAACAATGACAACATGCACCCTTAATACTAAAGGAATTCTCAATGTGATTCTGTCCTACACGATTCTGGTCAGGATACTAAAGGAAGACTCCCCTCACCCTTGAGTTTAAAAGAACCAGGACTAAGTCAATAAATTGCACAACTCTTGAAGAGCAATGTCACCATTTACAAGTCATGTTTGGTTTACCAAACTGCCTATATATATTTTCTGTGATGGAAGAATGGTGAAAAGGGAAGTTAATAATACTTAACTAGAAAACAAGCCAAAAGTTCTTCTGAATTGGATCTTATCTATTCACTAAAAATATTAAGTTGCAATACTCTAGAATACAGCTCTTCAGAAATAGCATTGGATAACAAATTTCTCATAATCTTCAAAAATATCTTTGGGTTATATTTTCAGCATATTTTTTTTCTTGCTGCATTATCTTGATGTATAATTTTATTAACTCAGTTAGTAAAAATATAACTGTGTATGTTAAAACATTAATAAAGGGAAAGACAATTGGGATAAGGGAAATTCGGTTCTGAAAACATCAACCCAGTATAAACCAGATTGCTTTTAATACAGGGAAAATTGAAGGGAATCCACCAAAACCAGAAATAAATGAGGATAATCAAACAACTCTGGAGAATTTCAGCAGAACCGCAACCGGAGGTGCATTTGTAGTTTCGAAACTTCCAACTTCAGGTTTGCCCCTGCCTGACGTATACCCACCAAGTCAGATCACAGACCTTGATGCCAAACCCCGTGAGGATCAGATCACTCTCACATGGACAGCACCAGGAGATGATTTTGATGTTGGAAAAGGTAAGGTGAAATATCATGTGGTACTCATTTATGTGAAAAGTATTTGAAAGAATATATGTTTCAAAAGTCAGGCTGAAAAAGCAATTCTTACTTTACAGATCAGTAAAGCATTGATTTTATAATATCAACTTATTCTAATTTTATAATGTGATAAATATTGTAATCAATCAAACATGGCACATTTTAATCTAGTCTCAAGTTTTCATATAACGCAGGTAACAATTGGCAAAGTTTTAAAAGTTAGAAATCAGCTTTTATTAAAAAACATAGAAGGCTTTGCATATGAGGCTTGGAATAATCAAACAATATTTTTAAGAAGACTAAATAAAAAAAAATTGAAAATGGTATGCTTCAATTCCTAAAATACCTGTAACCTTTCTTTCCCCTTAGTTCAACAGTATGTAATAAGAATAAGTGGAAACATGCTTGATCTAAGAGATAATTTTGATGCTGCTCTTCAAGTAAACACCACTGATCTGTCACCAAAGGAAGCCAACTCCAGGGAAATCTTTGCATTTAAACCAGGCAATATCTCAGAAGAAAATGCAACACATATATACATTGCCATTCAGAGTGTAGATAAAAGTAATTTGACATCAAAAGTATCAAACATTGCACAAGTAGCTTTGTTTATTCCTCAAGCAGATCCAAATCCTGATGAAAATCCTCAGAATCCTGCTGGAAATCCTAGTAATGGAGTTAATATTTCTTACTTGGTGTTATCAGTGGTTGGGTCTGTTGCAGTTGTTAGTATTATTGTAAGTACCACCATTTGCATTTTAAAGAAGAAAAGAAACGCAAGTAGACCTAGTACTGGGTTTTAATAAAAACCAACAAAAATGAAAGATATTTGTGAATGTTTAAATTTACTCTGCTTAATCATGAACTTATAAAAACTATTTAAGATGTCTGAAAGGATACTCTGGTTAAATATGAATATCGAGAGATGTTTGAAAAACTAAGTCAATATTAAAAGTTTATTTTATCGCATATAATGATAAATAAAAATGATGCTTTTTTTCATACTAGTTGTGTGTTATTTAAAACTGAAGTTTTCTAAAATATTTCAAACTTCATCAAGAAGTTAAAGTTGTGTATTTGGGTAGTCAAAATACAAGCATAAGAAAGCAAAAGAGCAATATTTAAAGGAAAATGCGTTTGTTTTGATCCTATCAAATGTGAATTGATGGTTTGATGTTCTCTAGCATCTCCAATTATTTGCTACAATGAGTATGGTCTTGTTTATTGTAATTTATGGAAATAGAGGATATCAGTCACCACCTGTCAAATCTACATTTTTTCTTACTTCATCTCAATACTAACATATCTATTCATGTTCCCTTAAACTGTCCTAGTCCCTTGTGTATTTTTTCTTTTATCATAGTAAAAAATTATTACTAGATATTGTTACTAGGTATTGCCCTTGTTTATAAAGAAAGACAAATAATATTTTTGAGCCATGACATTTTATTTCATTTCTAAGAATCACAACATAAGAGACATAACTGGACTTCAATTTTCACATCTGATTAATTTGGCAGATTATGTCCAAGTTACCATACTACCCTATATGTTAAAGGGTCTTTTGGTCATGGGAAAGAGTTTGAGTTGCTTTCTAAGTATAGAAGGAAATTATTGAATTTCTATAAGATCATTCTAATTTACATTTCAAAAATGTGTTGTGGTTGTTGTGTAGCAAAGATAGCTGAAGGAACATGAAAGGAAGTAGTGTTCAGTTAGGAGGGTATGGCAATGCTCCAGGGAGAGAGATGATTGTGGCTTGAACTAGAGTATGGGGAAATTATCTTATCACATAGTCAATAAAACCAGAGACTTCACACCTTTTTCCCTATTCCCTCACCTTTTACATCCAAGCAATCAAGTCAGTTACATGTTTTTAATCCTTTCTGTTTCCCTTGTGTTCATTGCCACTGCTTCAACTCAGCCTTTCCCATGTTCTCCTGAATAAAGATGGTTTCCTACTGGCCTCTCTGTCTTCAGTCTACCTTTCCAATCCATTTTCTACTTTGCCCCTAAAGTAATTTGATCAAAGATTTTTTTGTTTAAAGATTTTATTCACTCTTACACTGCATTCAAGAAAAAGTCTAAATGCCTTGAAGACAGACACTTTGCCTATTTTATTCACCAATGTAAATTGGGCAACTAGCACAGTTGTTATTAAGTGCCACGGAGTTGGTTCCAACCCATGAAGATCATGTATAGTGTTTCCAAGGAGCAGCCAGTGAGTTTGAACCAACCACCTTGTGGTTCAAGTGCTTATCCTACAGCACCACACCAGGCACCCAAATATTTGTCAAAAGCATGATCACTTGACCCATCATCCTTGACCTTGGCTTCCACTTCTCAAACCACTATGTCCTATATCTTAAGATCAGTGAAGACAAAATACTTTGTTTCCCCCAAAGTCTTCACTTTTTTGTGTCTCTGACTGTTTGTCTAGACCACCATATTCCCCTCATCCCACTCCACTTGGAACCCCACCCTCATCAGTCCTACTTATTTGTCTTCTGTCTGCATGTTGTTCTTGTTAGTTGCCATCAAGTCCATTCTGACTCATGGAGAACCTGTGTACAACAGAACGAAACACTGCCCAGTCTTACACCAGCTTGACAATGAGTTTGAGTACCCCATTGCAGTTATTGTGCCTTCCAACCTAGGGTCTCCATCTTCCAGCACTGTATCTAACAATATTCTTACAACAGACTGATACAAAGGCGGTGGATTGACCATATACTCCTCTTTTAAAATTCAACTTCATCCTTTCGTGGTTCCATCTCCACTGTACAGCAGGATGGACCACTCCCTCTTTTGTGCCCACTCTGTATACAGCATTTTAATACCCAGTAATTGGTAGCGTAGTGGTTATTAATCGTGCTACTAATCTCACAGTCAGTAGTTCAAAACTACCAGCTGTTCCGCGGGAGAAAAATGAGGTTTTCTGATCCCGTAAAGATTTACAGCCCCAGAAACCCTGGGCAGGGTCACTATGAGTTGGAACCGACTCCATGGCACACAACAACAACAATTCAATCCTAGATACATACCTAAAAAAACTGAAAGAAGGAATGTTTCCATTGATAAACATTGATAAACACTGTTCATTGCAATACTTTTCGCAATAGCCAAAATGGGAAAACAACTTCAATATTCATCACAGATGAATGAATACATAGAATGTGGTATGAATATAATAGAAGCTTATTCAACCATAAAGGAAATTAAATCATGATACATCAGCACCATGGATGAACCTGAAAATATAATGCTAGTGAATTAAGTCAGTCATATAAAGGCAAGAATTATATGATACCACTTACATGAAGTATCTAAATAAGCAAATGTAAAGACACCAAAGTTTATAAATGGTCACTAGGACTGGGAAGGAAAAGGGAAGTAGGAGTCATTGCTTAGGGAATACTGTTTCTATTAATGGTGGTAGAATAATTTAGAAATTATAGTGGTGATGTTTACACAACATGAAGAACATAATCAAGGTCACTGAATTGCACATGTAAAAATGTTGGATTCACAAATGTTTTGTTCCATCTTTTGTTTTTTATGCAATAAAACAGTAATATGTAATATATTCTACTGAGTAATCATGTAAGATGAAAACTAAAAACTGCTAAATTGGCATTTGTTGTTGTTAAGTATTGTCAAGGTGGTTCCGACTCATAGTGATCCTATGTACAACAGAATGAACAATGCCCAATCTTGTGTCATCCTCATAATTATTGTTATGCTTGAACCCATTGCTGCTGCCACTGTGCCACTCCATCTTATTGGAGGTCTTCCTCTTTTTCGCTGCCACTCTACTTTGACAAGCATGATGTCTTTCTCCAAGGACTGGTACCTCCTGATAATATGTCCAAAGTTTGAGAGACGAAGTCTCAACATCCTGGCTTTCCAAGTAAGGAGTATTCTGGCTGAACTTCCTCCAAAACAGATTTGTTTGTTCTTCTGACAGTCCATGATACTTTCAATATTCTTCTCCAACACCACAACTCAAATGCTTCAATTTATCTACAGTCTTCTTTATTCCTTGTCCAACTTTCACATGCATATGAAGCTATTGAAAATACCATGGCTTGGGTCAGGCATACTTTAGTCCTCAAACTGACATCCTTTCTTTTGTACAGTTTACAGAGGTCTTGCCTAATGTAATATGTTGTTTGATTTCTTGACTGCTGCTTCCATTAATGTTGATAGTGGATCCAAGCAAAAAAAAATCTTCGACTTCAAACTTTTCTCATGATGCAATTTACTGACAAATGGTAAAGATTTGTGTTACCTTTATATTGAGCTGAAACTCATACTGAAGGCTGTGGTCTTTGATCTTCATTAGTATTTTAAGTTCTCTTCACTTTCAGCTAGTAAGGTTGTACCATTGCATATTGTGTTTTGGAATAACCATTCTTTACAATGTTACCCAAAGCCTGTCATGATCTATACAGTTGAAAGCCTTTATATAGTCAATAAAACACAGGTAAACATCTTTCTGGTATTCTCCGCTTTTAGCAAGGATCCATCTGATGTCAGCAATGCTATCCCTTATTCCACATCCTCATCTGAATCTGGCTTGAACCTCTGACAATTCTCTGTCAATGTACAGTTGCTGTCGTTTTTTAATTATCTTTAGCAAAATTTTACTTTTATATTTATTACAAAATTTTAATTTTATTACTGTTGGGTAACCGCTCTTTGGAATGGGCACAAATATTGATCTCTTCCAATTAGTTGGCCAGGTAGCTGCCATCCAAATTTCTTGGCATAGATGAGTAAGTGCCTCCAATGTTGCCTCAGTTTGTTGAAAGATCTCAAATTGTAGTCCATAAATTCCCAGAGCCTTGTTCTTTGCCAATTCCTTCAATGTACCTTGGACTTTTTCCTTCAGTACCATTTTCTCTTGATCATATCCTCCCTCTTGAAATGATGAAGCACTAACCATTTCTTTTTGGTACATTTCTTTTTGTGTATTCCTTCCATCTTCTGTTGATGCTTTCTACATTATTTGATATTTTGTCCTTAGAATCCTTCAATATTATCAATTTAAGCTTGAATTTTTCTTCTGAAAAAATTGACTTTAGTGACACAGAATAAAGGAAAAAGTAATAGAACAAGATTTTTGAACTATGTCCCTACTGATACTGTAATAACATAACCTTTGGTTTCGTGCCTGCTCTTACTTAAAACCTCAACTAACCTTCAACCTTTTTTTAGTTGTTTCCAAAATTATATGAAGTCTTTTTCTGACTTAATTTATTCTTCCAATTACAAATATTATACTTTGACCTTTCTTATACCTGCCCTGTAATTTACCTTATTTCATCAAATGGCGGGGACTGGCCTCGACATAGGTGTTTGGTTCACGAGGTGGGGATATCTGGTGGCGGTAAAGATATAGAAAGACACACAAGGACACAAAGAGAGAGACAAAGAGACACCCTGAAACCAGAGTGGATGCGGGACTGGCATCAGGCAGATCCTGCATTGCAAACATCTCAGCCATGAGGGCCGTAATATCCTACATAGTAAACATCTTGGCTAAGCAGGTAGTATGGTAGCAATGCTGGACTGAGCCCCCTGCATGCTGTAACGTATGCCTTGCCAGTCGTAATGTACCTGGATTCGTTCTGCACCTCTGTTTTATTTAGGGGAGGAACTATACACAAACTGGGCGGGACTAAGACAAGGTACAGCTAACATACGTAATTTTCCAGATATTCAGGCAACTTTACATCTTACTTCGCAGGTTCAAATCTCACGACCACAACTTGGTTTCTCAAGCTTAATTAACATACCTTTTAGCACCTAGCCTCAAATGGGGGAAGGAGAAGGAGGATTGGGAGGATTCCCATTGTGTCGGCTGCCCAGCCCAGGTTTCTCAGGAAGTGAGTCGCCTGGGTGAATAGGGGTGCACCTGGAAACACTTTAGGGAGGGCAGTCCTATTGTCCTTAGAACAAAGACTCAGGGAGCCACCCAATTTACTTTGACTGAATTCTTTGAGGGAAGAACTTTGCCTTTATGGAATTTTACAGTCTCGGCTTTTAGGAAAATATTGCATTTATCTGTGGATATCAGGGCTTCATGTATGCAATTAATAATAAACATAACTGAATACTAAGATGAAAAACAGTTTGCTATGTCTGTTAGGTGGCTAGAGTCTGTTCCTCAGAGCCTGTGGCCTGTACGGTCTGCAACACTTGGGCCCACAGGGCCTTGAACTCCTGACCGGGTCTGAACGGTCTGCAACAATGAAATAAGTTTCAAAGATATAAAACTACAATAATTCATAAACAGCTAAAACATATTTCACACTTGAGAAATGCAACTCCATCCTACTCTCTTATATCCACCTACCGTTCTGCCTGCATTGCTGTATACACAACAGCTCTGCTCTACCTGATTACCTGAGTCAGAAACTCTGAAGTTATTTTTTATGTCCCCATCTTGCTTACTTTGAGAGCATCAAATCATAACCACTAGATGACAGGGATGTTTTGTTGTTGTTATTGTTGTTGTTAAGTGCCGTCAAGTTGTTTCCAACTCATAGCAACCCAGTGTAGAGTTTCCAAGGAGCAACTAGTGAGCTTTCAATGCTGACCTTGTGATTCAAACCAACCTTGCAGTCCAGCACATTAGCCAGCAGCACCACACCAGACTCCAGACCACCAGGAATGCTTAGTTACTTTGAAATAGCTGTTCTCTCTGCCTAATTTTTCATTGATGGCTCCAGCTGATTATTCAGATCTCAATTCAAATATATCTACAGTGAAGTCCTCCTTTTTAATTGAATTTATGCAGAAACTTACTCACAACCATATATTTTTCTTTATAATATTCTTTACCTAGCACTGAACATTAGCTGAAGCTTTCATTTTTAATTGAATAAGAATGTTTATTGCTTGTCTTCCCTTACTGGAATATAAGTTCCATAAGAATAAAACCTTTTTGCTTTACTCTCTTCATCTAGATTAGGGCCTGGCACATCATAAATTCTCATAAATAGCTGTTGAACAAATTAAGAAATAAGCAAAGAATAAACTGGGTATTTTATGTACACTCTCTGAATGTTTAGCCATGGACAACTTTATTAATAGCAGCAGAACACTTTCTGATACAGTGCCAAAAGATGAAAATATTATGAATAGCACCAGAATATTGTCAAACATAGTGCCAGAAGATAAAACTCTAAGATTGGAAGGCACTCAAAATATGAATACAAAGAACTGCGTTTTAAAAGTAGAGGTGACAGTGATGATGCAAATGCAAATGGGACCTTCATTTGCTGTTGGGGCAAACCAAATATGAGGAGAAAGAGCTGCAAACATTCATTAATAATTGCTACATGGAATGTATGAAGTATAAATCTAGGACACTTGAAAGTTGTTAGAAATGAAAGGGAATGCACAAAGACTGATATCCTAGGCATTGTTGTTGTTGTTGTTGTCAGGTTTCATCGAGTCGGAACTGACTCATAGCGACCCCATGCAAAGCAGAACGAAACAATGTCTGATCCTGGGCCAACCTCACTACCGCTGTCACACTTGAGTCCATCAATGATGCCACCTGGCCAATCCATCTCGTTAGGGGTCTTCCTCTTTTTCTCTGA
>NW_006408520.1:30944912-30946334 GCF_000296735.1 Chrysochloris asiatica | reverse complement strand
TAAAGATTTACAGCCTCGGCAACCCTATACAGGGTTGCTATGGGTCAGAACCGACTCGACAGCACTTAACAACAACAACAAAACAAACTTATTCAAGGAGCTCTGACAGCATAGTGGTTATAAGTAGGGCTGTTAACCTCAAAATCAGCAGTTTGAATCTACTAGCTGTTCCACAGGAAAACGATGAGGCTTTCTGCTCCCATAAAGATTTATAGCCTTAGAAATCCTATGCAGGGTGTCTATGAGTCAGGACCAACTCCAAGGCACACCACCACCACCACCATCATCAAACTGAGAAATTGATCAAACATATAATCAAGATGTATTGATCATTATTGGTGATTGGAATAAGAGGGTTAGAAACAATGAGGAAGAATCAGTAGTTAAACAATATGGCCTTGGTGATAGAAATGATGCTGGAGATCTCATGACATAATTATGCAAGACCATTTGAAAATATTTTTTTAAAACAGCATAAAAGATGGCTCTACACATGGACCTCACCACATGGAATATACAGAAATCAAAAAACAATGGATGACGCTTTCTCAGAAGATTGAAAATAGAAATGCCATATGATCCAGCAATTCCTCTACTTGGTATTTACCCACAAGAAATACGAACCACAACATGAGAAGATATATGTACACCAATGTTCATAGAAGCACTATTTACAATAGCAAAAAGATGGAGACAGCCAAAGTGCCCATCAACTAAAGAATGGATAAACAAACTGTGGTATATACACACAATGGAATATTATGCTACCTTGAAGAATAACAAGGAAGCTGCAAACCACCACTTAACATGGATGAACCTTGAGGACATTATACTGAGTGAAATTAGTTAGTCACAAAAGGAGAAATACTGCATAGGACCACTACTGTAAAAGACTAAGAAAAAGAACGCATACTAAAGGGGGTGGGGGTATTCTTTGCTGATTGCTGGGATGTGGGGGATGGGGTGAGGGGAGGGACAGAGAGGTAGAGCACAGGGCAGGGAATAGACATAGGACACTTTGGGTGCTGGGGAGGTGGGCAATATACAAAAAGGAAGAGGGGAATGGAAGAACAAGGCAGATGGGAGAAGAAGTAGGCAGGATTGCATGGGCTAAGGAGAACAGAGATAAATAATGATGTATGCACAGCCTTGGAAAAACAGTGCTCTGGGATACAGAGATTGAAGCATGGTTAGATTGGGGAAAAGGGGGGAATAATGTTATGATGCTTGGCTGTTTTCTGAATCTTGGTTTTCCTTGCATTACATTATAAAATAGACACTGGGAGGGGAGAAGAAGGAAATGTCAGAAATATCACCATAGAAAGCTTGTAAGTCAGTCTTCTGCCTATAACTGATTGGAATATCTAAAATGGGAATACAATGTGCCCAGTGAAGGAGGCTACCTGCAGAGCCTCTGCATTA
>NW_006408520.1:30940569-30942599 GCF_000296735.1 Chrysochloris asiatica | reverse complement strand
AAGAAGATAAGAAAGACCAAAATGATGTCAGAAAACACTCTGAAACTTTCTCTCCAGCACAGAGAAGATAAATCAAATGGAAGAAATGAGAAGGTAAAACAGCTTAAACAGAAAATTTCAAAGAGCAGTTCGAGAAGACAATGAACAGAAAATTTCAAAAGGCAGCTCAGGAAGACAAAGTTAAGTACTACAACGAAATGTGCAAAGACCTGGGGTCAGAAAACCAAAGGAAGAACATTCTCGGCATCTCTCAATTTGAAAGAACTGAAGAAAAAAATTCAAGCTTCTACATGCAATATTGAAAGTTCTGTGAGCAAAATCCACCACTCGACTGTCAGTTTGTGGTACTCTGGTGGCTTATGTGTTGCTTTGATTCTGGAAGTTATGCCACTGGTATTTCAAATGCAGGGTCATCCAAGGTGGATAGGTTTCAGTTGAGATTCCAGACTAAGACAGACTAATAAGAAGTAGAGAGATGGATTACTTCCAAATATTTAATCACTGAAGACCTTATAAATAACAGTGGAATGCTGTCAGATAGCACCAGAATATTGAATATTGAAACATGATGTAGAGCACCAGAAATTGTGAAATATAATGCTGGAAAATGAATCCCTCAGGTTGGAAGGCACTCAAAATACGACTGAGGAAGAGCTGCCTCCTAAAATTAGAGTTGACAGTGATGAAGAGACAGGAGTAAAACTTTCAAGACCTTCATTTGCTGATGGGGCACGATGCAAAATGAGGACAATCAGCTGTAAACATCTATTAATAGGAAGAAAATGGGATGTACAAGTGTAAACCTAGGAAAAGGGGGAGTTGCCAAAAATGAAATTGAATGTATAAACATCAATACTCTAGGCATTGGTGAGCCAAAGTAGACTAGTATTGGTCATTTATAATGTGACAACCACAAGGTTTACTATGCCAGGAAATACAAATTGAAGAGGAATGGTGTCACACTCATCATCAGAAATAATATTTCAAGATCTATTTTGAAGTATAACATTGTCTATGATAGGATATCCGTACACCTACAAAAAAAGACCAATTAATACAGCAATTATTCAAATTTACACACCAACCACTAAAGGCAGTGACAAGGAAATTGAAGAATCTACAACTTCATCAATCTGAAATTGATCAAACATACAATCAAGATGTGTTGATAATTACTGGTGATTGGGATAGAGTGATTGGAAACAAAGAGAAAGGATCAGTAGTTGGATTATATGGCCTTGGTGAGAGAAATGATGCTTAGAGTCATGATAGACTTTTACAAGACCAATGGTTTTTTCATTACAAATATCTATTTTAAACAACAAAAAAGATGACTATACACATGGACATCAACAGACAGAAGACACAGAAATCTAATAGACTGCATATATAGGAAGATACAGTGGAAAAGTTCTATAATATCAGCTAAAACAAAGCCAAGGTCAGACTGTGGAACAGACCACAAATTGCTCATATGCAAATTTAGGTTGAAGCTAAAAAAATTAAAACAAGTTCACAAGAGACAAAATATGACCTTGAACATATCCCACCCAAATTTAGAGATTATCTCAAGAATGGATTTGATGAATTAGACAATAATGACCTAAGACCAGAATTGTAAAATGACATCAAGAATATCACACAGGAAGAAAGCAAAACATTACTAAGAAGACAAAAGAGAAGTAAAAGACCAAAATGAATGCCAGAAGAGATTCTGAAACTTGCTCTCCAGCATAGAAATGCTAAAACAAATGGAAGAAGTAAAGAGGTACAAAAGATAAACAGAAAATTTCAAAGGTCAGCTTGAGAAGACAGAGGTTCATATGAGAATGTGGAATTAGGGATATCGTTGATGACATCAGATGGATTCTTGTTGAAAGCAGAGAATACCAGAAAGGTACTTATTTACCTGTGTGTTTGTTTTGTTTTTTTTTTACTTTGCTAAGGCTTTCAATTTTGTGGATCATGACAAGCTATGGACAACATTGAGGAGAATGAGTATTACGGAACACTTAATTATGTTCATGAGG
>NW_006408520.1:30928818-30940045 GCF_000296735.1 Chrysochloris asiatica | reverse complement strand
GAGTAGGTTCCGACCCATAGCGACCCTGTACAGGGTTTCCGAGGGTGTAAATCTTTACGGGAGTAGAAAGCCTCATCTTTCTCCCGCAGAGCGGCTGGCAGTTTCGAACTGCTGACCTTAAGGTTCGCAACCCAATTCGTAACCACTACACTACCTTACCTAAGCCATGGTATTTTTAATAACCTCATATGCATGTGAAAATAGAACAATAAATAAAGAAGACTATAGAAGAATCGATGCATTTGAGTTATGGTGTTGGAAGAGAATATTAAAAGTACCATGGACTTTTAATAAACAAAAGAACAAACAAATCTGTGTTGGAAGAAGTACATCCAGAATGCACCTTAGAAGATAGGATGGCCAGACTTCACCTCCCATATTTCAGACATTAGCAGGAGTGACTAGTCCCTGAAGGACATCATGCTTGGGAAAGTGGAGGGTCAGAGAAAAAGAAGAAGACCCCCAGTGAGTCGGATTGGCACTGTGACCGCAGCAATGGGCTAACATGTAGCAACAATTGTGAGGTTGACACAGGACTGGGTCATGTTTTGTTCTGTTGTACATAGGGTCACTATGAGTCGGTACCCACTCAATGGCTCCTAACAACAAAAACAACAAATATTAGACCATGATGGAGCTCTGAGGACACTATGGGTTTGGCAGTGGACTGATAATTGAAAGACTAGCGGTTTAAACCAAGAAAGATACTCACATGTGTACAAGAATTCAGTTACAAAAGAATACATACTATGTAATTCTATTTATATAAAGTACATAATTGTTGCTATTGTTGTTAGATGCCTTTGAGTTGATTCCAACTCATAGGGGTCCGACGAATAGCAGAAGGAAACAAACCATTCTGTCTGTACTTTTTCCAGCACAGATTTGTGTCCATGGTACTTAAAATAAAAGTCCATGGCACTTTTAATATTCTTCTCTAACACCATAACTCAAATGCTTCTGTTTCTCTACTGTGTTCCTTATTGATTGCCCAGCTGTCAAATGCATATGAAGCTAATGAAAGTACTGACTTGGTCAGGTACACGTTAGTCCTCAAACTGACATCTTTGTTGTTGAACACTTTGAAGAGGTCTTGTTCAGCAGATTTTCCAAATGCAGTACATAATTTTATTTCTTGACTACTGCTTCTATGAGTGTTGATTGTGGATCCAAGCAAAATGAAGTCCTTAGCAACTTCAATCTTTTCTCCGTTTATCATGATGGTATTTATTGGTCTATTGGTGAGGATTTTTACTTTCTTTACCTTGAAGTGTAACCCATATTGAAGACTGTGGTCTTTGATCTTCATCAGTAGTTATTTCAATTCTTTGCTTTTAGCAAGTTAGGTTGTATCTTTTGCATATTTCAGGTTGTTAAAGAGTCTTCCTGCAATCCAGATGTCAGGTTCTTTTCATATAATCCTTCTTCTTGGACTATTTGCTCAGCATACAGATTGAATAAGTATGGTGAAAGAATACAACCCTGATGCATACCTTTCCTGACTTTAAAACATTCAGTGTCCCATTGTTCTTTTAGAACAACTGCCTCCTGGCATTGAGCACAGTTGTTTGGGGAAAACCATTCTTTGCAATGTTATCCATAACTTGTCATGATCTACACAGTCGAAAGCATTTGCAAAGTCAGTAAAGCACAGGTAAACATCTTTCTGATATTTTCTGCTTTCAGCCAAGATTCATATAACATCAGCAAGGATATCCCTCGTTCCACATCCATGTCTGAATTTGGCTTGCACCTCTGACATTACCCTGTTGATGTTTTGATGCAGCCATTTTTTAATTACCTTCAGCAAAATTTTACTTTCATGTGATACTAATGATATTGTCTGATCATTTCTGCATTTCAATGAGTCACCTCTCTTTTGAACGGGCACAAATACAGATCTGTTCCAATCAGTTGGCCAGATAGTTGTCTACCAAAATTCTTGGCATAAATAAGTAAGTGCCTCAAGTGCTGCATCAGTGTGTTGAAAGATTTCAATTTGTATTGCATCAATTTCCAGAGCCTTGTTCTTTGTCATTGCCTTCAGTGTACCTTGGACTTCTTCCTTCAGGACCACTGGCTCTTGATCATATGCTACCTCTTGAAATGGTTGAAAGTTGACCATTTCTTTTTTTGGTACCGTGACTCTGAGTATTCCTTTCTTTTTATTTGCTACTTTCTGCATCATTCAAAATTTTGTCCATAGAATACTTCAATAATTCAAGATGAAACTTGATTTTTTTTTTTTTTCAGTTCTTTCAGCTTGAGAAATGCTGTGTGTTTTCCCCTTTTGATTTTCTAACTCCAGGTCTTGAATATTTCTTTATAATAATTGTCCTTGTCTTTTTGAGCTGCTCATTGAAATGTTCTGTTCATCTCTTTTACTTCTTTATTTTTTCCATTTGCTTTAGCATATCTATGTTATAAAGCAAGTTTCAGAGTCTATTCTGACATCCATTTGTATCTTTTCCTTTTTTCTTTATTTTTAATGCCCTTTAGCATTCTTCCTGGATGATTTTCTTGATTATTATTGCTAAGTGCTGTTGAGTCATTTCTGACTTATAGCGACCCTCTATAGGGTTTCAAAGGATCAACTGTTGAGTTCTAACAGCTAACATTGCAGTTCAAAGTGACCTTGTGGTCCAGTACTTATCCTAAAGTGTAAATAGACACTTGAGTGGGGTAGAAAGGAATGTCAGGAAACATGATTACAGAAAACTCGCAAGCCCATCTTCAGCCTATAACTAACTACAATACCTAAAAGGGGTTCTAGAACTTGCCCAGTGAAATAGGCCTCTTGCAGAACCTTTGCAGAGTATAGGACTTTAGGTGGAATCCTGAGTCCCATCCAGAACCTTCTGAGGTGGGTCATCCCAACTAGAAAGGACAAGCAGACCAGCCTGGAACAGCTAGAGTGACAGAAGATACATCTTCAAAGAAAGACCATCAGGAAAAACCCAATATGACTGGCTACTATAAGAATAAGCAAGCAAAGGACCCTAGGATCATCAAGGGAGAAGAGCACAAGAGGAATGTGAGAACTTATCCAGAGAAGCAGTGATACCAGAGATGGAGGTAGAGATGGGGACATGGAGACAGGGAGCAGCTGAGGACTCTAAGATTCATGGGAAGAGAGGGACTAAGAGCTGGAGGCCAGGAGACAGACATGCAGAATGTGCCCTTTGGTGGTATAAAGTATTATATATGCCTGAGTATTTAAAACAAACAAACAAACAAACAAAAAGAGCTAAAGTAAATAGGAAGAAACACTGTTAACTGATGGATGATACATGGAGGGGATTATCAACATTATAATGAAACAAGGTGTATGACTGGTTGATGATCTGCCCTGTAAACTTTCACTCAGTTCACAATAAAAACTTATTAGAAAGAAAGACTGTAAGCCCACCTTCAACCTATAACTGATTGTAATACCTAAAAGGGGTTCTAAAACTTGCCCAGTGAAATAGGCTTCTTGTGGAGCCTTTGTTGTATATAGGACTTTAGGTGGAATCCTGAGCCCCATTCAGAATCTTCTGAGGTGGGAAATTTCCACTTGAAAAGACAAGCAGACCAGCTTGGAGCAGCTGGAGGAACAGAAGATATTTCTTGAAAGGAAGACTAGAAGGAAAAATTAAAAACAATATCATGGCAGCGTCCCTTAAACAAATAATAAATAAGGGGGAATCTGATGCAGACCGTGCAGACACGGTCAGGAGTTCAAGGCCCTGTGGGCCCAAGCGTTGCTGACCGTCCAAACCATAGGCTCTGAGGATCAGACTTTAGCCACCTAGCAGACATAGCAAAATGTCCCTTATCTGATTATTAAGTTATGCTGCTTAGTAATTCCATACATGAGCCCTGGATACTCACAGATAAATGTAAAAACCTTCCCTAAAAGCCGAGACTGTAAATTCCAAAAAGGCAAAGTTTTTCCCAAAAAAAAAAAAAGCTAAAGAGAATAGAAACTCTGTTAACTGATGGTATGTGGAGGGGATTATAATCAATGTAATGAGACAAAGTATATGAATGTTTGAATGTGAAACCGATGATGTGCCCTGAAAACCTTCACTCAATCCACAATAAAAACCTTAAAAAAAAAACAAAAAACAATATCATTAGTCTGACTGACTACTACAAGAACAAGCAAGTTGTTCACTGGGGAGCCATCAGGGCAAACGTGCAAGTCCCCTCAGGGCAAACCCCCTTCCAAGACTGAAACTCAAAGGGAATATACTAGCAGACATGTAATCTTGCTGGTGACCTCACTGGTCTACTAATAAGAGGAAGTGGGTGAAAATCAGCAATGAAGCTGTGAGATAAGTCTGACCACGTTCAATAGATTCCTATCAACCTGGATCGCAACTTGATTGGCCAGCAGTATAGCAAGACCTGGGGTCTCCTGAGCCCAGGGACAAGGACATAGTCATAGATGACTAGAGCGGATAGTGAGGCATCCAGTTGATATGAAGTGAGGGGAGATGGGAAATGCACAAGAATGCCTATACTTGTGATAGTACCCATTTGACCCAGCTTCAATGGCTGGATGATCAGAACTCTACTAGAGGAAGAAAATAAGAGGAAAAAAGTGTAATCCACTACAATTTGATGAGCTTTACCTATACTTATGGATGTAGTAGGTAACAATTCTTTACAGCAAGTATCATTCTCACCCTCTCTGTATACAGGGTTGACAGGGATGGGCAATTTAGACATTGGATACCCAAAATGGGCAGGGCTGCAAAGGCACAAAGTGACTGGCTTACAAGCTTTCAAGAGGGAGCCTAGTTTCAGAGGGTGTGGGGGTAGGTAGACTCTCCAGTGAGTGGTTTCCAACCTGTCTGGATGGGGCTGGTAAAAGGAGATGGGGTAAGACTCTTGTGGTTCAATAGTGAATAATTGGTATCAGGACTGATTGCGATTGTTGCAGATGTAAAGGTAAACATTTTGTAACAAAAGGAGGGGAGTGATTGAACTTGCAGTCCAGGAGCAGAGGACCCTAGGACCATCAAGGGAGAAGAATGGAGTGCGGGACCCTATCCAGAGAAGCAGGGATGTTAGAGATGGAGGCACAGAAAATGACATGGAGAGACAGATTGGCTGGGGATTCTAGACTCAAGGAGGGAGAGGGGCTGTGTGCTGATAGCCAGGGGTGGGGGGTGCAAACTTGCAGGGTATACCTTTTGGTTGTTTGAGTGGTTATATATTCCTGAGTGCTTCAAAACAAAAAACAGATGGAATGACAACAAATGCTGTTGAATGATGATGTATGGAGGGGATTGTAATCATTACAATGAAATGAAATACGATAGGATGAATGTAAAGTTGATGCTTTCCCATGTAAACTATCACTCAATTCACAATAAAAACTTAAAAGAAAAAACATTGTCTTGTTTTAGAGTATTTAAGAATCCATAGACTCTAGCATCAGAATGCTGAGTTCAAGCCCTGACATGGTCATTCATAACTAATTTATCATGGCAAGTTACTAAGCCTCTATGTGCCTCAGTTTTTCTATACATAAATGGGGTAATTTTCTGATATACCTTAAAGAATTGCAATAAGGAATCTGTACCCACAAAAACAAAAATTCTATTCCTTTTTCATTTGTTGTTGTTGTTGTTGTTATTTTAAAACATTTATTTTGACAAGTTGACCCTACCACATTTTCATTAATTTGTTTACTTTTAATTAGTCATTTAATTTAGGTCTGAATGCCAAATTACCCAACTGTTGTTATTTCCAGTTCATCTGACATGCTCTTTCATTATTTATACTTTCAGATAAATAATTTAAATAATAAATTAATTCTTTGTAAAACTGAGGAATAGCATTACTATTTCTATTCATTATATTTTTTATTAATATCACATTATGTATAGAAAATACTAAGTATATGCCTATACTTAGGAAATTTACCAGAATCAGAAGGTATAGAAAAAGTTATCCAAGTGGAAAATGTACAATTAATTTAATGTAAAGATCTGACTTACACTATACTTCTTAATCACTTTTTACAACATACAATGATTGTGTAAATTCAAGTCAAATGTTTTTCTACAGTTTATAACATTGACCTTTATACAGTTAATCAGTCAACATTGATAACCTAAAAAGTATATAAGTTGAGAGAAAGGCAAAAGAAAAGACTGTTAAGGCAACATTCAAGTCAAGAACAACTAGATAGTAGCAATGGGCTTATTCAGAAGTTCTCTTTACCTCTTAATCCTCTGTCTGTTGCAGGGATCAAATACTTCCTTGATTCAGTTGAATAACAATGGTTATGAAGACATTATCATTGCCATCAACCCTCTTGTGCCAGAAGATGAGACACTAATTGAACAGATAAAGGTAAGTAAGAAATGAGAATTTAGTACTGCTTTGCTTAAATTGTAAAGAAGTCAGTAGGTAATTATCATGGCATCTTCTGAATGTTTTCAGGAAGTTTAAAAGCAATGAGCCCAATGCTGGATGAACAGTGAGAAATGGAGGTTCTAAATGGGACTTCCTTAGTTTTACAACAAGACCAAACACAAGACATAGGGCCCTAATCCTGGGATTACTATCTGATCAGATGACTGATGAAGATTTAGCATAATTAACTACCTGAAAGGTCCAATTTTCAAGTTTCCTCATTTTTTGTGCTGTTTCTTGGTTTGAGAGTACTTGTTTTTGGAAACATTAATAACTTAATCTCCTTTGATCCAAATGGAGTATTAAAATTCTGAGAACTTAGAAGGACTATTATAGGAATCCTCCTGGGAAAGTCTGTGGGAAACATTATTAGTCATCCCAGGATGACTCAGGGGGGATCATGATCATCTGAGGGGAGGGTCTCTGAAATACCTGTACAATCTAAGAGTCACAAAGACCACAAAGTCAATAGTGTACCTTGAGTTATACAATGTACAACACAAATGCAAACCATATGCAGCAAACTTACTTTTCCAATCATTACTTCAATTCAAACACCAAACACACTTTTATCACATCAGCACAGAGATAGTCATCACTTCAAGCAGAAAGTGATAACAAGTTGAAAACAAAAGATTGCTAAAGCCAAAAAATAGAAGAAGAAAGAAAGAAACAGGGAGAGGCATTTTTACAAAGTAAATAGAAAAATCTTTTCATCTGCTTTAGGCCATCCTGATGTAAACACTGATCTACTCTGGCAGCTCTCTGAAACCCTTTTCCTGACCTCCAGTCAGTGCTCTGGATTTACATTTACTGAACTCTGTTATCTGACAGATCTTATGGCTCTGAAGCCTGTGTGCTGACCTCATTTAATACACTGTTGTTGTTAAGTGCCAGTTCCAACTCACAGCAACCCTGTATAGTGTTTCCAAAGACCTGCTGGTGGGTTTGAACCTCTGACTTTTTCGTTAGTGCTTATTTGTTGTTGCTAAGTGACGTCGAGTCGGTTCCAACTCATAGCAACCCTGTATAAGGTTTTGGAGGAGCAGCTGGTGAATTTAAACTGTCAACCATGTGGTTCAAACCAACCTGAGGTCCTGCGCTTATCCTACAGCACCACACCAGGACTCAGCCTCTCTGAAAAACAGGGAAGACTTCTGATTTCCTGAAAACAAAACAAAACAAAAGTTCTATTGTTTGCTATCTTAACAAGAAGTATTATGAAAAGGAAGAACTTTGCTGGAGAAAGCAACTCTGTAGACTCCGATGCAATAGGCAAGATAAAGAGATTGACATCATATTCCAGCATACAGAATTTCTCAGTTATTAAATGACTTTGATCATATAGACTCCCATAGTGACTCTATCAATTCCCTTCCCTGGATAGCAAAATACATGGGAAAACTGTCTTACTCATCATTGTATTCTTGGGCTTCAGAACACTTAAATAAAGTGATATTATTTTTGGTGATTGGAAACCTCACTTTGACCCACTCCTACAAACTGTCTTCCTCAGTTTGCTATGTCTAAGAATGTTCTTCACTTATAAACTACTTCTTATAAACAACCATTGTATCAGCCAGTCTTATTGACAGCCTTAGTATAGAGCCTTAACAACTCATTCCTTCTTTAGGACAACCTTAAAGATAGGTAGAAATAATTCTTTTAAGATTGAGGAAACTGGTGGCCAGAGTGGTTCTATAAATCATTCAATATCTAAGAATTAGAAAATACATGTCCAGATTGCAGCCAAGTCTAGATGACTTCAAAGTCCATGCAGACTGCAGCCAAGTCAGGATGACTTCAAAGTCCATGCTCTTTCATAATGTTAAGCAATTCCTCTAATCGCAAACAGAAGATTTGTCTTCTGATGTAAAGCTATAGAAGAATGATTTATGAGCTACTAAGCTATCACTGGGGGCTGACAGGTAGCAGAGATGAAACTGTGAGGCAGAGACCCCACTCATCAGTCAGTCGCTTTTTCTGTTCACTCCTAAAATGGGAAATGTCTGTGGTCTGTGTGTGCTCATTGAGACCGCTCTCAGGTCTCCTCACATATTTCTTTCCTTTAATAATAATAGGACATGGTGACTTCAGCTTCTACTTACCTGTTTGAAGCCACAGAAAAAAGATTTTTTTTCAAAAATGTATCTATATTAATTCCTGAGAATTGGAAGGAAAACCCTCAATACAAGAGGCCAAAACATGAGAACTACAAACATGTAAGTTTCAAAATCTCTTTAAAAATTATATTTTCTAGTACTCTCCAATTTTGTTCCCAATTTATTATTTCAAATGTTTTCAGTCTAATTTATTCTTTCTGAAATTTTAACAGTCTTTTTAACCATTCTCAGGCTGATGTTTTAGTTGCACCACCAACCTTCCCAGGTAGAGATCAACCATACACCAGGCACTTTGCGGCATGTGAAGAAAAGGGAAAATACATTCATTTCACCCCTGACTTTGTACGGGGGAAAAAACAAAATGAATATGGACCAACAGGTAAGAATTTTTATTTAAAAGATGTGTTTTGTAATGTTGGTAAGAAGTAGCTTGTACCCAGGGTTAAGTGTGCAAGCTTTGGAGCCAGACTACCAAGGTTCAAATCCTGACTCCCCTAGGAACTTATAAGCTGTGTGTGACATTGAACACATGACTTCTCTGTGGTTTTCATCTGTAAAATAGTGAACATAGGAGTTCCTATCATGTAAAACTGTTATGAGCATTCAATTCAATTCTCCACTTAAATGTATTCAGTACAATATCCGGCACATTGTAAGTGACAGAAATGTATTCAGTACAATATCCGGCACATTGTAAACACAGGCAATGATAAATGTTTTGTTTTGTTTAAAGGAATACTTAGTAGTGTTTAACTTTCTAACTCTTGACAGCTGGGCATCCATCACATACTTGCTCCATGAAACATAAATGCAAGGCAGATTGGACAGAGCTTGATGCCAGTTCCTGGTCAACAGAAAAACTCACAGACTGACTGTTGCTGACATCATTCTTTAATCTCTTTGGATGAATCACATGAAATTGTCTGTAATTCTGCACGGTTGGCTTACAAAATGGCAATTTAATGTGGTTTAACCTAAAAGTTAAGACCAAGTAAACTCAAAGCATATTATTTTTCAGATAAAAATGAAAACCATTACTAAGAAGGGTCCAACTCAAATGCAATGTACTCAAAAGCCTTCCTGAATACTAATTCTCCAGAATCACCTCTTCTTCTATCATTCAATGAACATTCATACATTAAGTCTACTATCTCCACCCCCAAATCAGCTAAGCTGGTTTTCATCATTACTGCACCTATTCTACACCTCAAACTTGAAAACGCCATCATCCTAACCCTTACCACCTTACTTCTCCCTTTAATTTACCTTAACCATGTTTGTTCTTGGAGTCCTGGTGTGGTGCTGTAGAAGGATCTCTGAGCTGCTAGCCACAAGGTTAGCAATTCAAACCCACTACCAGCCACTACTTGGAAATCCTATGTTGTTGCTGTTGGTAAGTGTTGTCAAGTCGGTTCCGATTCATAGTGACCCTGTATAGAGTTTCCAAGGAGAGCTATGATCAAACTGACTTTGCAATCTAGTGCTTACCTTATAGCACCACACCCAGACTCCTGGGAACCATATACAGGGACATTATTAGTCAGAACTGACTTGATGGCTTTTAAGAATATGTTTGTTCTTCTTAGCATTTTTAGTCCTTGAGGCCAGGTTATTTTCTAAGTCTACCATTGTCTTATAACTATACTTTCTGACTATACTTTCTTTCCTATCTGACATTTCCTACCTGGCATGTCTACTCCAAGTATAAATATTCAAATTACTTAATTACCCAATCCTTATATGTCATTCAACTTGCCAAATCTGTACTGAATCATCCAGCTATTTGTTTTTCACATCTATTAATGTTTCCAAGATTGACAAACAAAATTGTAAAATTAATTGGAACGAGGAAATAAACAACACAATTAGCCAACTGGACCTCGTAGATTTATACAGAGCATTCAACCCAAAAACAGCACAATACACATTTATTTCCAGTGCATATGTAACACATTCCATAATAGACTGTGTGTTAGCCACAAAACAAACCTCCATAAATTTACAAACATCAAACTACAAAGCATCTAAGAAATCACATGGGTGATGCCACAATGCAACCAATAGAAATAAAAAAGATAATAACAGAATATTAAGAAGAGTTGTACTCCAATAAATTTGAAAACTTAAACAAGATGGATACATTTTTAGAAAAGCACAATCTACCTAAATTTATACAAAGTGAAGTAGAAAACGTGAATAGACCTATAAAAGGAAGAAATTGACCAGGTCATCAAAAACTCCCAACCAAAAAATTTCCAGGTCCAGAAGGCTTCACTGGTGAGTTTTATCAAACATTCAGGAAAGAGCTGTCACCAATTTTATTCCAAAATATAGGAGAGGATGGAAAACTCCCTAATACACTCTATGAAGCAAGCATAACCCTCATACTAAAGCCAGGGAAGGACATCACTAAGAAAGAAAATTATAGACCAGTATCTCTCATGAACACAGATGTAAAAAATTCTCAACAAAATCCTAGCCAACAGAATTCAATAACATATCAAAAAAATAATACATCATGACAAAGTGAGATTCGTACCAGGGATGCAAGGATGGTTCAACATCAGAAAAACTATCAGTATAATCCACCACATAAATAAGAAAAAGGAAAAGAACCACATGATCATATCGATTGATGCAGAAAAGGCATTTGACAAAATCCAACATCCATTCCTGATAAAAACACTCAA
>NW_006408520.1:30922414-30927623 GCF_000296735.1 Chrysochloris asiatica | reverse complement strand
GGATATATTGAATCTTATTTCCCTTGAGCGATCTTCCTTTCTCTAAAGCATTTAGTCTGTTTTGTAAGCCTTTATCTATTTACTCTTGGATCCTATGAGCTATTTAATATTGTTTTGGAAGTCTTAGCCCAGAACTATAAGATAAAATAGCCTCCTCATATAAGTGAAAAGAAGGGCTGCCTTCCATTTTTAATGCCAATTTCTCCATCTGAATTCTTGATCTTTTTCCAAACGTTTCATCCCATTCCTCCCCCTTCTTATTATAAGTATTTCTACCATAATGTGATATATATGTTCATGAAAAATTTCACACTCTGCAAAAACATGACTCAAAAATATAAGGCTTTTGGGAAAATAAGATTATAAAAGAACCCTCCAGACCTTTGCAATTTTTAAATAATAGTAATTGTTGTGGTGGTTAAGTGCCATTAAGTCAGTTCCAACTCATAGCAACCCTGTACAGGGCAAGGAGCAGTTGGTGGGTTTGAACTACTGACCTTGTGGTTTGCAGTCCAGTGCTACTTCTACAGTGCCACACTAGGAGTCCTAAATAATAATAACAACAATGGTAAAACAACCATAATAAGCACATATAAAGATCATCTGGACCACCCAAATACCAGCTTAGTATGGCTGGAGGCTGCCAAGTACACAATAAAAATACTCCTACAAACATGGAGACAGATGAAGAATGGAAATGTTATTCAAAATTAGAACACAACTAACATAGCTAATGTGTATTGTGGAGTCCTGTTGTGGCACTATAGGATAAGCACTGCACTACAAGGTCATTTTGAATCATAAAGTTGGTAGCTTACCTGGAAACTCTATACAGGCTTACTATGAGTTAAACTGAGTTGACAGCACTTAACAACAACAGCAACAAGTATTGCAAGGAGCCCTGGTAGCGTAGTGGATTATGAGTTAGACTGCTAACCCTAAGTGCAGTAGTTTAAATCTACCAGTCATTCCTCAGGAGAAAGATGAGGCTTTCTGATCCCGTAATGATTTACAGCCTCCAAAACCCTATACAAGGTCACAATGTGTTGCAACCAACTTGGTGGCACACATCTCCCACCACTAGTGTGTATTGGTGTGATGCTGTAGGATAAGCACTGGACTGCTAACCACCAGATCAGTGCTTCAAACCTACAAGCCACTTCTTGAAAACCCTATACCTGGTCGCTATGAACTGGAATGGACTCAACAGTACTTCACAACAACATCAATGGGCACTGGGGCCTGCTAGTGGCACTGTAGGATAGGCAATGGACTGCTAACTACAAGGTCAGTAATTCAAACCCAACAGTGACTCCTTGGAAGAAAGATGAGGCTTTCTACTCCTGTAAAGATTTATAGCCTTGAACCCTACAGAGGGTTGCTATTAGGTGAAACCCACTTGATGGTACCTATCAATAATAACAATGTGCACTGAGAAAACACAGATTTAAATAGAGTTCTAAACCAGAACTAATGCTTTTAAAGTAGGCATGAGCTGAGAACCAAGTTAAATCTGTGAGTGGACATCTCTAAGAAATGAGTCAAAGATATAGGCAATGTTTAGATTTTCTTAAAATTCATGAAATCCTACTGTAGTAGCTGATATGAAGGCTTTTTCTCTCCTACTAAAGGTGCTGCAGGATAAGCACTGGACTGCAAGGTCAGTTTGAACCACAGATCAACAGTTCAAATCTACCAGCCACTCTTCAGAAACCCTATACAGGATCACTATGAGTTGAAACTGACTCAACAGTACTTAACAACAGCAACAAGTAAAGGTTATAATTCTACTCACTAATCTGGCTTCCTTTGCCTGTTGTTGTGTGCCATCCTTGTGATTAGCAGACCAGTGCTTATCTTACTGTGCCGCACTTCCGTTGCCTGTTGTGGTTAAGTGCCATCTAGTCAGGTCTGACTCATAACAGTCTTGCATAGGAGTGACTGGTGGATTTGAACCACCGATGTTTTGGCCTAGGAAACCTTAATATAGTGTTTCTAAACTGTAATGTGTTTAAGAATAATTTGCCTATCTTGTTAATATACAGATTTTGATTCAGTCGGTCCAGGGAGGTAGAGGGAGAGAGGGGTTGTGTCAGGATCCAAGATTCTGAATTTCTAACACGCTGCAAGGTGACTTTGATGCTGCTGGTCAAGGATCACCTTCTGAGTTACAGACTAAAAGAACAAAAATGATGTCTGCAGTGTACTGACATTGTCACCTCTTTTCGATCTCATATGAGCTTATATTCATTATAGAACCACACATCGTAGCAGAACAGACTGTGTTCCAAATTTCCTCATCTCCATTTCCTTAAAATTTTATTCTCATCATTGTCAAGTCCCTCCCCCAACTCCAATCTCACCCCCCACACAAACACAAAAGAAACACTTATTTCTTCCCTCTTCCCCTCAAACCATTGATTTATGCTCATCATTCCATTAACCCTGAATTTCTTAGGGAAAACATTGATTTTTAACATAATTTTCTTGGCTATAAATTTCTCCAAGTCAAACTATGAGTTATTCATCTTTGTTTCTTCACACTAGTACAATACTCAATATAGTTAGTAATAATAATAGTAATAATTGTTATCATATAATTAATGCTGACCATGTGCTGAGAAGTTTGAATGAATCACTTCATTTTTACTTGACCATAATTATATATGGTCTATAGCAGAGTTTCTTAATCTTTTTCTCATTATCATTGTCATATCTTCTGCAGAAATCTTTTATACCTCTTTATCTAATACCTCCTATGGCATTTTTAATTCACAAATATACTGTGGTGGTTGTTATGTGCTGTGGAGTTGGTTCTGACTCATAGTGACCCTGCATAGGGCTTCCAAAGCTGTAAATCTTTACAGGAGCAGAAAGCCTCATCTTTCTCCCATGGAATGGATGGTAGTTTTGAACTGCTGACCTTGAGTTTAGCAGCCCAACTCATAACCACTATGCTACCAGAGCTCCCTCAAATATACTGTGTAGCTGTCTATATTGTGAATAGGCTTAAGCTTTGCAGTGCCCAAATCATTATAATATTTAACATTGTGTCTGACAAGAATGTATTTGGCAGATGAGAAACTAAAGTATAAAGAGATTATGTAATTTACCTAGAGCTAATACAGCCTATCAAGAGTAGTTGTTGTCACTAGCCATAGAGAGATGCAAATCAAAACAACAATGAGATATCATCTCACTCCAGCAATAACAGCAAAAATCAAAAAAGTTGAGGACAATAAATGCTGACATGGATGTGAAGAGCTGGGACACTCCTGCACTGCTGGTGGGACTGCAAAATGGTCCAACCTTTCTGTAAAGCAATATGGTGCTTCCTCAGAAGGTTGAAAATAGAAATACCATACGATCCAGCAATTCCTCTACTTGGTATTTACCCACAAGAAATACGAGCCACAACACAGGAAGATATATGCACACCAATGTTCATAGCTGCACTATTTACAATAGCAAAAAGATGGAGACACCCAAAGTGCCCATCAACTGAAGAATGGATAAAGAAACTGTGGTAAATACACACAATGGAATATTATGCTAGCTTGAAAAATAACAAGGATGCTGCATGCCACTACCTAACGTGGATGAACCTTAAGGACATTATGTTGAGTGAAATTAGTCAGTCACAAAAGGAGAAATACTGCATAGGACCACTACTGTAAAAGACTAAGAAAAAGAACCCATACCATTCCACTAAAGTGGATTCTTTGCTGGTTGATGGGATATAGGGGCAGGGTTAGCAGAGGGAGGGGAAGGTAGAGCACAGGGCAGGGAATAGACACAGGATAGTTTGGGTGCTGGGGATGAGGAGCAATATACAAGAAGAGAGATGGGAATGGAAGAACAAAACAGATGGGAGAACAATTAGTCAGGTTTGAATGTGCTAAATGGGATACAGGTAAATAATGATGTATGCACAACCTTGGAATAACAGGACTCTGGGATACAGAGATTGAGACATGGTTGGAATGGGGGAAAGGGGAAAATAATGTTAAGATGCTTGGCTGTCTTTTGAATCTAGGTTTTCCGTGCATTATAATATAAAATAGACACTGGAGGAGGAGAGAAAGGAATAGCCAGAAATATCACCATAGAAAGCTTGTAAGTCTGTCTTCTGCCTATAACTGATTGGAATACCTAAAATGTGGCTACAGCATGCCCAGTGAAGGAGGCTTCCTGAAGAGCCTCTACATTACATAAGACTATAGGTGGAAGCCTGAACCACATCCAGATCTACAGAGATGGGAAATTTCCACTTGAAAGGACGAGCAGACCAACCTGGAGCAGCTAGAAAAACAGAAGATACTTCTTGAAAGAAAGAACTACAAGAAGAATACAAAACAATAGAGGCAGACCAATTGTTACTACAAGAACAAGCAAGTTGCTTGCCCAGGAGACATCAAGGCAAGTGGTATGGTCCCTCAGTGCAAATCCTCTTCCAAGACTAAGACTCAATGGGAATACACGCTGTGATTGGTGACCACGCTCATCACCCATAAGGGGAAGTGAGAGAAAAACAGCAATGAAGTAGCAAGCTAAGCCCTACAACGTTCAATAGACTCCTGTGAACCCAGGTGGAGACCTGGGCGGCCAGCAGTGTGGCAAGACCTGGGGACTCTTGGGCCCAGAGTCAGTGACACAGCCACAGAGGGTTGGAGTGGAGAGTGAAGCATCCAGCTGATAAGAAGAGAGCGGATAGTCTCAAGAACACTCACACTTGCAGATAATACCCACTTGACCTGGCTTCAAGGACTGGATGATCAGAGCTCAACCCGAAGAAGAAAGAAGAGGAAAAAAAGCATAATCTGATACAATTTGATGAACTTGAACTACACCTATGGATGCAGTAGCTCAAAAGAGGAAACAAATCCCTACTGCAAATCCCATTCCCACCCTCTCCTCACACAGAGTAGACAGGGAGGGGCAACTTGGACATTGGCTACCCAAAAAGGGGGTGGGGTGGGGAACACAAAGGCAAGAAGTGACTGGCTTACAAGCTTTCAGGAGGGAACCTAGATCCAGAGGGCCTGGAGGAAGGTAGAATTCCCAGTGAGTAGTATCCAATCTGTCTAGACAGGACTGATGAAATGAAATGCAGATGGGTCTCTTGTGATTCAGTAGTGAATAATTGTTATCAGGACTGATTGTGAGGGTTGGAAGTGTAAAGGTGGACATTTTATAGCAAGGAGGGGAG
>NW_006408520.1:30916526-30922116 GCF_000296735.1 Chrysochloris asiatica | reverse complement strand
CCTTTGGTTGGTTGATGATGCATGAATGGGATTGTAACTATGGCAATAAAACGATATACAATAGAATGAATGTAAAACCAATGTTCTCCCATGAAAATTATCACATAATTTACAATAAAGCATTAAAAAAAAAAAAAAAAAAAGACTAGTTATTGTTAAGTGCCGTCAAGTCAGTTCCAACCCATAGCCACCCTGGACATCATTTCCAAGGAGTGGTTGGCAAGCTTGAACCTCCAACCCTGTGGTTCAGACTGACCTTGTAGTCCTGCACTTACCCTACAGCGCCACAGTAGACCACACAATAAAATGTGAGTGAATAAAAGATGAAATTAATGGTTAGGTAAATGGAAGGATGAATGATAAGGATGAAAGACAAATGTATCTTCTGTCTTATAGAAGATTCTTAATTATGTTGTCTATAGGCCTTCCAACAATCTAGCTTCAAAAGCTCAATGCCCAGTCTATTCAGCTCATAGTAAGGACGTTATAATGTTGTATTGATTTAAAATATTGTAGAATTAAAAAGCAACAGCAGACTTTTTGAACCAGAAGGCTTCGAAAAGTTCATGGAGAAATGGAATTAAAAGACACTGGGACTCTTCTGCAAACTTTTTGAAGCTTTCTCATATAATAAGATTTTTATGAACAAAAATGTAAACACTTCTTAAAGTATTAAAGAAACAAATTGTGCCTTAAATTATGAACAAGTATTGAAATATCTTCCTACAGGTCGAGTGTTTGTCCATGAGTGGGCCCATCTCCGGTGGGGAGTATTTGATGAGTACAATGAAGATGAACCTTTCTACAGTTCCAAGTCAAAAAAAATTGAAGCAACAAGGTATGACCATTTAAATATTCATAAATGACTTCAGGGTGCAACTGATCTATTTTCCTTAATTTGATTTTTTTCTAATACCAATAATTTCTTTTTGTCCTGAAGCAGATGCTATATTATGAAAAAGTATTTCTTTTCTTTTAGAAAACTTATTCTTAAAGTAGCTTGCCAATATAATTTTTAAAGCACTTGGTAGCCAATTGGACATATTTTATATCTTTTTCCAATGCTGCTAATACTCACTGGTGATGAAGGTGGGTGCAGAGTTGTACTATATGCTCAGAAAAGATCAAAATTATTGAAATTACACAAGAATGAAAAAAGGGGGCTAAGAATCAATGCTAAATGTGGACTGAGTAGGATATTAATTTTCAAAATGTGTTAAAAGACTATCACAAATTTTCAGGTGTTCAACAGGTATCTCTGGCATGAATAAAGTTTATCACTGTCAACAAGGCAACTGTATATATAAAAACTGCCGAATTGATCCTCAGACAAATCTGTATACAAAAGACTGTCAATTCTTCCCTAATAAAGTTCAGAAAGAAAAGGCATCCATAATGTTCATGCAAAGTATTTATTCTGTAAGTATGCCAATTATTTCCAGATCTTATGACCAAAGGTTATATTATTATGTTTTAAAAATATCTATGGGATCCGAAGGATTAGATGTATTAATACAGTTTTGAATATTGGTTGACACATGGTAAGCACTCAGCTAGGATTGGCTTTTATTACTGTTATTATTATTAACAGTTGTATTATGTAAAATCCACCTTAATATAATATTGACCTTCACTGAATCATATTTCCTTAAAAGAACAATCATATTTATATAATAGATGACTAATTTTTTCAAGTTCTGTAGTTAGATTTAAAAATGTATAGTAAATAATTTTTCAACATATTAACTTTATAGATTGTTGAATTCTGCAATGCAAAAAACCATAATAGAGAAGCTCCAAGTCTACAAAACAAAAAGTGCAATTCCAGAAGCACATGGGAGGTGATCAGCAATTCTGAGGATTTTAAAAACAGCATGCCTATGGTAGAATCACCCCCTCCAACTGCTTTCTCACTGATGAGGACCAGTCACAGAGTTGTGTGCTTAGTTCTGGATAAGTCTGAAAACATGGCGGTAAGCTTCCCGCCCTTTGTTTTTCTGGTTATAGGGGGTTGGGGGTGGTTAAATGGCTAAGGAAACTCTTCACTCTTTACAGAAGGAAATCTGGATGGGGAGGGAAGCAGTAAGAGTGAGGTTGGTGGAAATAGCACCAATGTACTAATGAGAAAGAAGACAAAAATACAAAAGAGGCTTACATTCTAGCAATTACCTAGGAAAGAGAGATATGCAGCCCGCTGGTGTGGCGCTGTGGCTAAGACCCCAGTCTGCAAAGCTGTTTGAACTGCAAGGTCGGTTGTTCAAGCTCACTAGCTTTTCCTCAGAATCGACACAACAACAACAATTTACCAGAGTCCATGCCAATCAAGCCATTGGTGAAGCTTTCTGAGTGAGATTAGCAAGTACAAAGGAAATAGGAAGTAGGGAGTAGAACTCTAAGAATGCCACTGCAGCTGTGTTAAGCTTCACCTTTTGAGCAGTTCTAAAAGGAGCTCTGGTAGCTTAGTGGAATAGGGCTGCGAACTTCAAGGTCAGCAGTTCGAAACTACCAGCTGTTCTGCGGGAGAAAGATGAGGCTTTCTGCTCCCGAAAAGATTTACAGCCTCGGAAACCCTGTACAGGAACCGCTACGAGTCGGAACCGACTCCACAGGACATCACCACCACCACCACCACTCTCCAGTGGGTAAGGGAATTCTGATCTCTATTATTGAAACCTACTACAGTCTGGATTGAGCACTTGACTGAGAACCACAATGAGAGGTTTGAGCCCACCAGTAGCTGGGCGGGAGTAAAAATGAGCTGTTCTGCTCCGGCAAAAATTTGTAGCCTGGGAAACCCAGTACACTATGAATCGGAACCAACTCAGTGACACTCAACAATAACAATAACACAGAGAACTATGGCTTTGAAACTTAGCAGTTGAAAAAATTGACCATGGTTTTCTTTCAGAATTATTGTACATAGAAAAAAATCTTACAAATAAATGTTGTTCACTTATTTTATGAAATCTGTTCTTTCCTTCCAGTGGATGATCACATGACTATGGTTCTTGTTCTGTTTTATTCAGAGTTTTAATCGCCTAAATCGAATGAATCAAGCAGCCAAACATTTCCTGCTGCAGACAATTGAAAATGGATCTTGGGTTGGAATCGTTGCCTTTGATAGTACTGCCCACATCAAAAGTAAACTAACCCATATAACAGGCAGCAATGAAAGGATCAAGCTCTCAGAGAGTTTACCCACAGAAGCTTCAGGAGGAATTTCCATCTGCTCTGGGGTCAAGACAGCATTTCAGGTGAAAATCATTCTACAAATTGGTGGCCCTTTTCTTTGTTTTGCTTTCCATAGTATTTCAACTGCTACCCACACTTAGTGCATAAATTTAACATAATTAATCCTAGGAAGCATAGTGCTAAAAGAAAAGAAACGCTTAATACTTTCTAAAATTGGATCAGTGAATCAGTGATTAAGCTGATAGAGAAATAAATGACCAAAGAAAATGCTAATAGGTCATGCCCTCATTAAAGGCAAGAACTTTGTCATGTTACTGTGCAAAACTAGGTACTCAATAATTATACTCTGAGCCAATCCTCATTTCAGTTTCTGTGACATTCAGTAAGGACAATCTTTGCTATTAAAGATTGTTTACCTATTAAACCAGATCCATCAGGGACTGTTAGTCATATTTAGAGTACGGTATACTTACTAGAAGGAGCTCTGGTAGCGTCGTGGTTACGAATCGGGCTGCGAAGCTTAAGGTCAGCGGTTCAAAACTACCAGCGGTTCGAAACTACCAGCAGCTCCGCGGGAGAAAGATGAGGCTTTCTACTCCCGTAAGGATTTACACTCTCGGAAACCCTGTACAGGGTCGCTATGGGTCGGAACCGACTCGACGGCACTTAACAACAACAACAACAACAACATACTTACTAGAAGAAGATCTGGTAGCGTAGTGGTTACGAATTGGGCTGCGAACCTCAAGGTCGGCAATTCGAAACTACCAGCCGTTCCGTGGGAGAAACATGAGGCTTTCTGCTCCCGTAAAGATTTACAGCCTCGGAAACCCTGTGCAGGGTCGCTATGAGTCGGAACCGACTCCACGGCACATAACAACAATACTAGAAGGAGCCGTAAACGCAGCCCAGATTGAATCAATCGCTCCACAGAAAGATGAGACTTTCTGCTCCTATAAAGACTTACAGCCTAGGAAACCCTATACAAGATCACTCTGAGTCAGAACAGACTCCATGGTACATAACCACCACCATCACCAATATATTTATTAGAGCATGAGACTAACATCAGAATCCTGGTCTCTGCAACTTTCTAGCTCTGTAATCTTAGGCCAAATTTCTAGTCTGTTTGTACTCTTAATGTTTTCTCTGTAAAATATGGGCAAATTATAATACCTACATCCTGGGGTTATTAGGAATATTAAATGAAATGGTATACTTAATATCTAGAACAACATTTATTATGACATAGTAAATGTAGCCACCATTTGTCTGTCAGTTTGTCAGACTGTGGTGCCTTGTGAGTTGCTGTGATTCTGAAAGCTATGCCACCAGTATTTTAAATATCAGCAGGGTCACCCATGGAGGACAGGTTTCAGATGAGCTTCCAGACAAAGACAGACTAGGAAGAAAGAGTAACAAACTACTTCCGAATCGCTAGTCACTGAAAACCTTATGAATAGCAGAGAAACACTCACGGTCAAATACAGTGCCAGAAAATAAGGCCCTCAGGCCAGAAGGCACTCAAAATGTGACAGGAGAAGAGCTGCCTCCTCAAAGTAGAGTTGACCGTGATGACGAGAATGGAGTAAAGCCAGGGGACCTTCATTTGCTGATGGGGCACAACTCAAAATGAAGAGAAACAGCTGTAAACATCCATTGAAAATCGGAACATGGAATGTATGAAGTATGAATCATGGAAAATTGGAAGTTGTCAAAAATGAAATGGAATGCATAAACATCGATAGCTTAGGCATTAGTGAGCTGAAATGGACTGGTATTGACCGTTTTGAATCTGATGACCACATGGTTTACTATGCCGTGAATGACAAATTGAAGAGAAATGGTGTTGCATTCATTGTCAAAAAGAACATATCCAGATCACTCATGAGGTACAATGCTGTAGGTGATAGGATAATATGCATGCTCCCACAGGGAAGCCCAGTTAATACCACTATTAATTCAAATTTACACACCAACCACTAAAATCAGTGAGGATGAAATACAAGAATTCTACCAACTTCTTCAATCTGAAATTGATCAAACTTGCAATTGATCAAGATGTATTGGTCATTACTGGTGATTGAAATGCAAAGGTTGGGAGCAAAGAGAAAGGATAAGTAGTTGGAAAATAAGGCCTTGGTGGTAGAAATGAAGCTGGAGAATGCATGATAGAATTCTGCAAAACCAATGATTTGTTCATTTCAAATACCTTCTTTAGACAGCATAAGAGATGACTATGCACATGGACCTCACCAGATGGAATACATAGAAATCAAATTGACTGCATCTGTGGAAAGAGAACATGGAAAAGCTCCATATCATCAGTCAAAACAAGGCCAGGGGAAGACTGTAGAACAGACCATCAATTGTTGTTGTTGTTAGCTGCCATCGAGTC
>NW_006408520.1:30914985-30915796 GCF_000296735.1 Chrysochloris asiatica | reverse complement strand
GCATATCACAGGTTGTTAATGAGTCTTCCTCCAATCCTGATGACATGTTTTTCTTCATAGGACCCAGCTTCTCAGATTATTTGCTCAGCATACAGCTTGAATAAGTATGGTGAAAGAATACAACCTTGTCTCACACCTTTCTTAATTTGAAACCACTCAGTGTTCCCATGTTCTGTTCAAATAACTGCCTCAATTACTCATATGCAAATTTAAACTTAAGCTGAAGAAAATGAAAACAAGTCCACAAGAGCCAAAATATGACCTGGAATATGTCCCACCTGAATTAGAGACCATTTGAAAAACAGATTTGATACATTAAACACTAAAGACCAAAAACCAGAAGCATTGTGGGATGACATCAAGAACATCATACATGAAGAAAGCAAAAAGTCATTAAGAAGACTAGAAAGAAAGAAAGAAAAGGTCAAAATGGATGTAGGAAGAAACACTGAAACTTGCTTTCCAGCATAGAGATGCTAAAGCAAAAGGAAGAAATAAGGAGGTACAAGAACTGAACAGAAAAATTCCTAGATCAGCTTAAGAAGATATAGCCAAATATTACAGCAAAATGTGCAAACATCTGGAATCAGAAAACCGAAAAGAAGAACAAACTCAGCAGTTCTCAAGCTAGGGGAACTGAAGGAAAACTTCAAGCCTCGGCTTTCATTATTGAAAGATTCTCTGGGCAAATTATTGAATGATGCAGAAAGCATCAAGAAAAGATGGAAGGAATACGCAGAGTTACTGTTCCAAAAGGAAATGGTTAATGTTCAACCGATTCAAGAGGTAGCATATGATCAAGAGCCAATGA
>NW_006408520.1:30899681-30913635 GCF_000296735.1 Chrysochloris asiatica | reverse complement strand
AGATGGATTGGCCAAGTGGCAGCATCGATGGACTCAAGCATGGCAACAGTAGTGAGGCTGGCCCAGAATCAGGCAGTGTTTCTTTTGGCTGTGCCTAAGGTCACTATGAGTCGGTACCTACTCGATGGCACCTCACAACAACAACAGCAGTAAATGTACAATTCACATAACATTATGAATGTTATTTTTATCCAAATGGTCATCTTCATCTTCTAATTAATATCAAGTGCATCATTTTCTGTTTAGAAATCTTCATGGCCTCCTCAGTCTATAAAACTAAGTCCAAACTCCTCAGTCTGATGTCATTCAAAATCCTTCCACTCCCCAATAACAATTCTCCCACTTACCTTGTCAGCTTGAATTCTCAAAACTCCTCTCCTGATGCTCCTACATTATCACACACATTTTTCTCAAAACCCCACTCTGTACTAATTGCATTCCTATCTTTGTCCATGCACTTTCTCTGCCTATATTGCTTCCTTCTTTCTCAACTTTGCATGTTAAAATTCTACCAAATCTTCAAAACCTTTCATCCTTCATGTAGGCTTTCCTGTTACTCCCAATCATGTTCAGTCTGTACCTTTTGTTAATTACATGGTACTTTCATGCACATTTCTAACATGAAGGCCTGGGTTCAAATGCTGTCACATCATAGCTGTGTTGACCTTGTATATAATTCTAACCTTCTTTAGTCCATCTCTAGTTCACAGTTGCCACAACATCAGTAAAATGGGATCATAAAATTTTATGGTCTAATGGTTAGGAGTTCTGTTTTCTTTACATTGAGATACAATACATACTGAAGTCTGTAGTCTTTGATCTTCATCAATAAATATTTCAAGTTGTCTTTGCTTCCAGCAAATAATGTTGTATCATCTATATTTTGCAGGTTATTAATGAGTCTTCTTCTAATCCTGATGCCATGTTCTCCTTCATATAATCCACTTTCTCCTATTATTTGCTTATATACAGATTAAGTATGGTGAAAGGATACAACCCTGTCACATAGCTTTCCTGATTCTAAACCATTCAGTGTCTTCTTGTTCTGTTTGAATGACTACCTTTTTGTCTATGTCCAGGTTCCTCATGAGCACAATTAAGTGTTCTGGAATACCCATTCTCCACAATGTTGTCAATAGCTTGTCATGATTCACATAGTCAAAAGCCTTTGCCTAGTCAAAAAAGCTCAGGTAAACATCTTTCTGATAGTCTGTGCTTTCAGTCAAGATCCATCTGACATCAGCAATATTCCTCATGCCACATTCTCAACTGAACCCAGTTTGAACCTCTGGCAACTCCATATCAAAGTATTATTGCAGCTGTTTTTTATTTATTTTTAGCAAAACTTTACTAGCATGTAACATTAATGATATTGTCTGATCATTTTCCACACTTCATTAGGTCACCTCTCTTTGGAATAGGCACAAATATGGTTCTCTTGTAATCATTTGGCCATGTAGTTGTCTTCCAAATTTCTTGGCATAGATGAGTAAGTGGCTCCAGTGCTGCATCCGTTTTTTGAAGTATTTCAGTTTGTATTCCATCAATTCCCAGAGTCTTAATCTTTGCCAAGGAATTCAGTGCCCCTTAAACTTCTTCCTTCAGTACCATTGGCTCTTGATTTTATGCTTTAGAGGGTTGAACATTGACCATATATTTTTGGTACAGTGACTATATATTTCTTCCATCTTCTTTTGGTGCTTTCTGTATTATTTAATATTTTGCATGTAGAATCTTTCAGTATTTCAAGTCGAGCCTTGAATTTTGTCTTCAGTTCTTTCAGGTTGAGAAATGCTGAACGTGATCACCTTCCCTTTTGATTTTCTAATTCCAGGTCTTTTCACATGTCATTATAATATTTGACTTTGTCTTCTCGAGCTGCCTTTTGAATTTTTCTCTTCAGCTCTTTTACCTCCTCATTTTTTTTTTTTTTCATTTGCTTTAGCATCTTTATGACATCAATTTTGGTCTTTTCCTTCTTTGTTGTCTTTTTAATAACATTTACTTTCTTCCTGTATGGTATTCTTGATGTCATCCCATAGCTCTCCTGGTCTTCAGTCATTAGTGTCTCATGCATCAAAACTGTTTTTGAGATAATCTCTAAATTCAGGTGGGATGTGTTTAAGGTCATATTCTGGCTCTCATGGACTTGTTTAACTTCCTTCAACTTCAGCCTGAACTTACATATGGCCCACAATCTGCCCCTGGCCTTGTTTTGGCTAACGATATGGAGCTTTTTAATTGTCTCTTTCCACAGATGCAGTCAATTTTATTTCTGTGTTTTCCATCTGGTAAGGTCCCTGGGTATACTCATCTTTTATGTTATATAAAAAAGATATTTTCCATGAATAAGTCATTGGTCTTACAGATTTCTACCTTACAATCTCCAACATCATTTCTATCACCAATGCCATATTTTCCAACTACTGATCCTTCCTCTTAGTTTTCAACTTTTACATTCCAATCACTATTAATTATCGATACATATTGATTGCAAGTTTGTTCAATTTCAGACTGAAGAATTTGGTAGAATTCTCAATTTCATCATCACTGGCTTTAGTAGTTGGTGCATAAATTTGAATAATAGTGGTATTAACTGGTCTTCCTTGTTGTGGTTGTTGCTGTTGTTATGTGCTGTCAAGTCAGTTTGGACTCATAGCGATGCTGTTTAGGGTTTTTGAGGAGCAGCTGGTTAGTTTGAACTGCCATTCTTGCACTTCAATCTGACCTTGCGGTTCAGTGCTTATCCTACAGTGCCACACTAGGACTTCAGTCTTCCTTGTAGGTGTATGGATACTATCATGTCACAGACAGCATTATACTTCAAGATAGATCTGGAAATATTCTTTTTGTTGGTGAAAAGGTACCATTCCTCTTCAATTTGTCATTCTCTGCATAGTAAACCATGTAATTGTCAGATTCAAAATGGCCAAAAACAGTCCATTTCAGCTCACTAATGCCTAGGATACTGATCTTTATACATTCCATTTCATTTTTGACAACTTCCCATTTTTCTAGATTCATTCTTTGTACATTCCATGTTCTGATTATTAATGGATGTTTACAGTTGTTTCTCCTCATTTTGAGCTGTGTTCCAATGGCAAATGAAGGTCTCAAAAGCTTTACTTTACTCGTGTCATCATGGTCAACTCTACTTTGAGGAAGCAGCATTTCCACTGTCATATTTGAATATGAGGAGCTCATCTTCCACCATTACATCTCACAATATTCTAGTGCTATTCTTGATGGTTCTGGTGCTCTCTGACTGGTTCGCTGCTATTCATAAGGTTTTCAGAGTTTTAACTGAAAGTAATCTACCTCTCCTTCTTCCTAGTCTGTCTTAGTCTGGAAGCTCAGCTCATACCTATCCACCAAGGGTAACCCTAATAGTATTTAAAATACTTGTGGCACAGCCTCCAGCATTACAGAAATATACAATCCACCACAGTACCACAAACTGACAGATGAATGCTGGGGCCTGAACTTTCAGATTAGCAATTGATGGTGTGTTCCATAGTTGGCCCCTGGCCTGGTTTTGGATAATAATACAGCTTCTCTGTAGTCTCCTTCCATAGATATAAATTTGATTCCTGTGTATTCCATCTGGTGAGGTCCATGTGTATAGTTGTTGTTTATGTTGCTGAAAAAAAAGATATTTGCAATGAATAAATTGTCTTACAAAATTCTGTCCTGTCATCTTCATCATCGTTTCTATCACCAAGATCACATTTTCGAACTACTGATTCTTTCTTTTGTTTCCAACTTTCACATTCTAGTCACCAGTAATTATCAATACATCATTATTATACGTCTGATCAATTCCAAATGGAAGAAGTTGGTAGAATTCTTCAATTTCATCATCACTGGCTTTAGGTCATTGGTGAGCAAGTTTGAATAACAGTGGTATTAACTGGTCTTCCTTAGATACATATGTATATTAACCTATCACAGACAACATTGCACTTTAATAAGATCTTGAAATGCTTTTTTTGACAACTAATGTGATGCCATTACATTTCACTTTGTTGTTCTTTGCATTGTAAACCATATAATTGATTCAAAATGACCAATATCTGTTCATATCAGTTTACTATGGCTACGATATTGATCTTTAGGCTTTCTATATCATTTTTACTTCAAAATTCTTAGATTCATGCTTTGTACATTCCATCCTCCCATTATTAATGGATTTTGCCATTGTCTCTTCTCATTACCAAATGAATGTCCTGAAAACTTTGCTCCACTCACATCATCAAAGTAAACTCACTTTGAGAAGGCAACTCTTCCCCAGTCATTTGTATTTTGAGCGCCTTCCATCATGATGGGCTCATCATCTGGCACGATATTAGACAATGTTCCAGTACTATTCACAACATTTTCAGTGGCTCACCATTCAGAATTAATCTGCCTTTCCTTATACCCAGTTTGTCTTAGTCTGAAAGCTTTGCTAAAAACTGTCCACCATAGGTAGCCCTGCTGGTATTTAAGATGTCAGTGGTATAGCTTCCAGGATCACAGCAGCACACAAGCCACTACAGTATGTCAAACTGATAGCCAAGAGGTGGTTCCCTGCAGTAGATGAACAAAACTAAATAAAATAAAAAGTCATAGTTCATTTACACAGAAGTTGTTGATTACAGATTCTATGGCTTTAAAACATAAGTTATCTCGCCTATTCTGTACACTTTTATTTCCTCTGATTTTTTTCCCTAATTCCCCTTGAATCCATTTGATCTAGGTACATCTGAAAATTAATACCCAGAATTATGTTTGCAGGTGATTAGAGAAAAATTTCCCCAAATAGATGGATCTGAAATAATATTGCTAATAGCTGGGGAGGACAACACTGTAAGGAATTGTATGGAGGAAGTAATACAAAGTGGAGCAATCATTCATTTGATTGCTATTGGACCGTCTTCTGAACCAGCAGTAATAGAGATGAGCAGTATGACAGGTAAGAAATGGCCTGTGGATTCTAGGCCTTAATACCCACCCAGTGTCATTGCATCAATTCCAACTCATAGCAGCCCTAGTAATGCTTCAATGAAGAAACTGACAACCTGACAAGCTCTCTCAAGCTCCTGCTCTGGCAGGCACTGTGCCAGGAGCTGGGGACCAGAGTTGAGCCAAACACAGTCACTATTGTCAAGATGCTCACAGTCTAGCTATCCTGAGAAATAAACAAAACTGCTAATCACATTGCATAATCAGGCAGTTCTTTCTTACAACAGGAAAAAATAACTGTCTGTGTGAGCAGAGGAAGCTGTTAATACTCCCAAGCTTGGATGGTTCAGAGAAACTAAGCATCAAATACTAGGTGACTTGAGAGTTGAGCCTTGAAAAAGGTGTTGGATTTCTCTGGGAGTAAAAAGGTGGTGGTGGCTGGGTGCTGTGGAGTCAGTTTCTACTCATAGCAACCCTATATAGGATTTCCAAGGCTGTTAATCTTTACGGGAGCTGAAAGCCTCATCTTTCTCCCACGGATCAGCTGGTAGTTTTGAACTACTGACCTTGAAGGTAGCAGCTCGACTCATAACCACTATGTTACCAGAGTTCCTGAGAGGAGAAAGAGGTAAGAGAAAAAGATCAGGCTATCAGCAAAGAAAAACTTTTCACATTGAGGTAACAGTACAGAGCACATACTGGGAATGGTGTTCTATTCTGTGAGACCAGAACATGGACTCTGAGGTGGGAAAGTGAAATTAACAGAAATTCAAGCTGAATAGCTCTAAATAACAACAAAGTTTCTAGATAAAGCATCAACTATGATAGCCGTTACAAGGTATGGATGAAAATAGATTACATGTACCCCATGACTTCTTAAACGTAGTAGAAAATGTGTGATTTTTAAATCTCAAGATAATTTAAGCAGAAATTATGAGTATCAATTATTGCATTGAATCGGCTTCTAATCTTATTAACTATATTTTTGCCTTTTTAATGCCATTGTTGTTGTTAAGTGCCATCGAGTCGGTTCTGACCCATAGCGACCCTGTAGAGGGTTTCCAAGGAGCGACTGGTGAGCTTGAACCACTAACCTTGCAGTTCAAACTGGCTTTGTAGTCTAGCTCATTAACCCACAGCACCACACCAGGACTCCTTTAATGCCATAGCTGTAGAATAAAGCACTGGACCAAAAGGTCGGTTTAAACCACAAAATCAGCAGAAACCCTATATATACAGGGTTGCTATGAGTCAGAACTGACTCAATGGCACTTAACAGCAATTTTACAAACTTGCATCATTTTCAAATATTTTCATTGTCATTGTAAAATGTATTTCTGTCCAAGTAACCACAATTCCCAAAGTCATATTTTGTGGACTAGAATCTGTTGCTTACAGGTTTTCTATCTCCTCACTGACAGCTGCTATCAGGATACCTCAATATAGCAGCTCTTTAACTTTTCTAATTTTCTGATTTTGACCTATGGTGGTAGTAAAAACTAAAAGTGAGTATTACTGGAACTGTATCTTAAGTAACTATGAATAATTCGCCTAAAGTACTATGTAAAATAAAGTCTGTGAACTTAAATACTATGGAATTGTAACTTTTTTTTTTTTTTGTATTCCATGCTTACTAAATGTAGCTAAAGTTTGCAGATAACTGATAAGACAGCTTGCACTCCCTACTTATGACTTCACTGAATTGACAATGGAAAGTTAATCTTTGTATCTGATTTCATTCTGTTCTAAAACTGTGCTTTTGTTTATATTATTACCTTATTTAAACACCCCCTCAAAAAATGGATAAGGAGCTATTTTCTAGAAAGTAACTTTACTATGTACATACATTTTAGGAGGAACTCATCATTATGTATCAGATCAAGTACAAAACAATGGCTTCATGAGTGCTTTTGGGAGCCTCACATCAGGAAACATCGATCTCTCCCAGCAGACGCTCCAGGTCAGAGTTCCCATCCCTGGATTCTCATGTTTGCACTTGCCATAATCAAATAGGGGACATTCATGTTTACATATTTTTAGTTCTGTATTTTTTCATAGTAAAGTTTTAATTAAAATTAAACCTTCAGTCTAAAACTATGCCTAAAGTGCAAGACTTATCAATTATGTGGTGAAATTAGAGTTTATGTATAGGACTACAATGCTAAGTGACTGAAATTAGAAAGTAAGTTTTATAAAAAATGTATGCTCAATATTTCTGGTATAGCATTATTAATAAATACTTACCATTCAATGAGTCATTGCATAAAATTGATGTACTATTTTTTCTAAATAGACATTACTTTTAATTTCCATTTTGTCTGCATGACTAATTCAAAGATTAACCTCTCTATTTCATCATTGTTGCAAACCTCTGATTTTCATGTAATGAATTTAGCAGCAATATAGTACAGTGTGAGTCAAGAGACCAGTGTGCATCCCCTAAACCCATAGGATATCACTTTCCACATTTGGAATATTAAACCATGTATTTCTCATCTAAAATTCCTTGAGATCTATTCCGAACCTTTAAGCTTTTGAAACATAAAAAATAAAGAAATAACTTGAAAATTGTTCATTTCTATCTACATTTGTCAAATATATAAAAGTATGTTTGAAAGGACAGTGAACCAACAGCAGCGACAAGCATCAAACATCCATCATTTCTTTCCCTTTTCCCATTAGGGTTTTAAGAGATAACACCAAAACCTGATAATGTCAAATTTATCCCCCAAATATATGATTACTCCAGTAACATAACACCCATTTCTCTAGAAATTCATTTGAAAATTTAAATGCGTTAAAAATTCTTGCATTACAGCAGAACCACCTTTAACTACTGTGAAATAGATCCAAACTTAAACAAATGAACTCAAGAATTTGGCCTGGAAATGTAAGGAATGTATCCTGAGACTACAGGCTACAGTGAGCAGGAGAAAAGCAGTGAATAGTCATTGTACATCTCTGAGCCTAGTTCTTCTCTTATGTCATTAACCACTTTTTTCACTGGATTGTTATTTGTTCCAACCTTCACCTAAATTCAACTCTTTTCCCCATCTTCTGTTTCTCAGTGTTGTTGTTGTTAAATGCTGTCGAGTCAATTCCAGCTCATGGTGACTTGTTTAAAGTTTCCAAGGAGCACATGGTATGTTTGAAACCCTGACCTTGTGGTTAGCAGTCCAGTGCTTATCCTACAGCGCCACATCAAGACTGTGTCTCAATAACAGCACCATTTTCTGATACTAAAATTCAAGACCTTTGTGTAAACTTTGATTACTTCATCTAAGTGTCAACATAATCTGTTTATCTTTTTAAAATGTGATTTTATCACAATCTATTTCTCTACATATCCCTTCCCACTATGCATAGATCATGGTACTTAATTTCAAGACTGCTGTCTTCCATCTCTCAAGTTCATCAAATCACTGACTACATTATAACTTGTCATAATCCACTAACCAAATGATTTTCCTCTACTCAAAACAATAGTAATTAGAAGGCATTATTTAGTGTTTATAAAGAGCACTTCTGGTGTAGCCACTATAGGATCAACACTGGACTGTGAACCACAAGGTCAGTAGGTTAAACTCACCCTTTAAACTAGCTTCTCCTCAGAAATCTATACAGGGTCATTATGAGTTGATTCTGACTTGAGGCCACTTAACAACAGCAACAGGACACTCGAAGGTGTCCTGGTGGTGCAGTTGTTAATTATTCTGTATTGTCAACAGGGATTGGCAGTTGGAACCACCCAGCACCCAGTGGTTTTGCAGGAGGAAGGTGTGACTGTCTGCTTCTGTAAAGATTGTATCTTAGAAATCCTATGGGGCAGTTCTACTCTGTCCTCTAGGGTCACTATAAATTAGAATCAATGTATACGTTTTGACTAGAAAGTGGGGGCAGGGTAATATGTATAGATTGGTCTGGACATAAACTCTGAAAATGAAGCTGAAATTTGGTCTGGATATACACTTTAGTTGTATTCTGCCTGACTGGCTAAGAGCACATTAGTAACACAAAGACATTCAGAAGTCAGACATGAGTGGAATTCAGATGTGAGGAGGGAGAACTGATTTTGAGAACATTATTTCGTGTTCTGTTTTAGCCTTGGTAGTCTTTACAGGATGATGGGATAATCAAATGCAATGCTTCAGAAAGTATCTAAATATGTAAGTACAGAATATGGGAAATTAGCCACACACACACACACAAAAGGAGGCATTTGCATATAAGAGGGACTCAATATTTTGAAAATGGAGTTCTTAGAGGAGTTGAAGCAGCGAAAAGAAAGTTGTGTTCTCACTTGAAGTATCTGTGGTCAGGTCTTGATAGAAAATAACAAAAAGAAGACCAATTTTTACATTAATCTTGTTCCTCCAGATTATGGGGAGAACTTGGGAAATATTGTGGCCCACTAGAAGTCCATTATAGTATTCTAACATAAGTTAATGGGAACTTGGATTAAGATGGTAGCAGCTGGAATGAAAAAGAAAGGCTTCAGTCCTTTTTATACCTGTAGCCAAAATCCTCTTGCTCTCTTAGTGCATTCTGGTAGAGTGTCTAGAAAGCCATTCAAATTCAAATTTAATTTGAAAATAAGACTTTGTTCACTCAAAGGTGTGCACTTAAATAAAGCTCTGAGAAGATTTTTGTCAAAGCAATGTGTCAATAGCAGACTTCACTTCCTTTCAGGGGTAGAGTAGAAGTGTTTTGGGCTTAGTTAGAACTAAATTGGAGTAGGTGCAGAGCATCCCATTGTTCCTGAAATATCATCCCTCTGAAAGCAACTTCTTGGTCAATGGATAAAGTTGCATCTTCTTAAATAAGAATTGTCCACACAGACTTTTGGAAAACTTTTTCTTCAAAGTTCCTCTCAAAGAAAGTCTTTTCTTTCACTTCTTTTCCTCTCAGGATGACAACCCTCTTAAACTTCAGTTTGTCCTCTCTCTCTTCTTATTGAACAATATTTATTTCCCAGAGGATACTCATTCTATCGTGTGCTGAAAATTACTTCAGGATGTTTCAGGAAAAGATCTGTGAGTGATTGTCTCAATGTTTGTTAGTCCTCATTTTTTTTTGTTTGTTTGTTTTCAAGTCATCCTCACTCTGTTGCTACTAAAATATTCTAGTCATCAATATTTTCCTCTCAGATATCAGGAAGATGGGGAAAGAGGATAGATCATAGACACACATGTTACAACTAATTCTTCTTTATGGTTGGTGCACCCTTTAATGTTAAAGCGTGGAAGAGTGTTTGCCATCACAATTTAAATTATAATAGAGCCATATCTCAAATAGTAAAACCCAGGTTTCTACCCCAATACTTTTCGTATACCCTGTCCTTTATTCAGATCCTATATTTCCACATTTTCTGACTAACAACCGTCATAACTAAAAGAGTTCACAAGTCTAAAGTATGGTATGCCATAATTAAGCTTGTTCTCAGACCAGAAATTAAAGACTAACTTAAAAAGAAAAATTAAACTGTTATCTTCCCCAGTCATTAAGCTTAAAAATATATTCAACAGCTTGAGAGTAAGGGATTAACCCTCACCAAGGATCCCTGGATGAATGGCACTGTAATCATTGATAGCACCGTGGGAAAGGACACGTTCTTTTTTGTCACATGGGACAAACAGCCTCCTAGAATTTCTCTCTGGGATCCCAATGGAAGACAGATGGGAGAATTCACAGAAGACAAAGACTCCAAAATGGCCTATCTCACTATTCCAGGATTTGCAAAGGTGAGATATCAGCTATTAGATGACTTCTCTTAATTTTTTTCAAAAGATGTAAATGAAATGTATAATAATATATAGTTTAATGTTTCAGTGCTCACAATTGCATCACCTTCAAAATTAAGATAAACACAATGCACTTTTCAGTCCTGTGTGATCTACTAATTTGATGGGAGGGGGGAAAAGAAAGAATTTACATGTTAGGAGAAAGGGGAAAAAAAACAAAGGATAAAACACAGCTTGTCCAAGAAAACTCTGAAAAGGAAATTTTGTTACAGTCTCTAGCGCAGAGTGATCACATAGCTACAAACTCCTTCCTTATTAGCCCTATCAAGGGTTATTCAGGAATTTGTCTGACATACAAACGGTTATTGTGCTTGGCTACTAAGTGAAAGATTGGAGGTTAGGGTCCACACAGAGGTGGAAATTGTTATGCAGCCCTGAGCAGTATGGGAAAGTAGGATGGGCACTAGAAGATGTGACGCAAAGAATTAGGGAATACCAGGAGAGGCAGGAAACTGTCCAGGTAATATATACAAAGTGCTTAGCACAATATCTTGCAGACTGTAAACTTTCAATGAATGACAGTTATTGTTATAATTGAAGTCCCCCCTGTTTGGTGCAAGTATTACCATACTAAACTGCTAACCAAAAGGTTAGAGGTTCAAGTTTACCCAACACACCATGAAAGAAAACCCAGCTATTTCCAAAAAACATTGGCCATTGTGAACCCTATGTTATATACTTCATATCTGTGGGCTCTTGGGTCAGAGCACTAGTAGGGGTGCCTTCATGAAATTTCTCAGCCCTCATCTGTGGGTTACTGTTATTGTTATTGTTAAGTGCCATAGAGTCACTTCTGACTAATAGCAACTTGTATAGGGTTTCCAAGGAGTGATTGGTGGGTTAGCAGACAACCTTGTGGTTAGTAGGCAAGTGCTTATACTACAGCACCACACCAGGTTACTGTACAAATTTTCAAATATATTTGCCTCCTTTATTACATCTCTAAGATGTACTTTTAGAACTGGATAATAGAAACACAGAAAATATCTTTACTTTGTGTATTAACTATTTATTCATCGAATTTTTTAGGTGGGCATTTGGACTTACAGTCTTCAAGCCAAAGTAAACCCAGAAACATTAACTGTGACAGTGACATCTCAGGTAGTAAATTCTGTGCCTCCAATCATAGTGAATGCTAAAATGAATAAGGACACAAACAGCTTCCCTGCCCCAGTGATTGTTTATGCGGAAATTCAACAAGGGTACTTACCTGTTCTTGGAGTAAATGTGACTGCCTTCATTGAATCAAAAAGTGGAGAAACAGAAGTTTTGGACCTTTTGGATAATGGTGCAGGTAATTAGAGATTTAAAAAATAAGCCTATATTTGTATAAGTTGGCATTTTTGGGGACATTTTTGCATTATAGAGCATCAGGACAGGCAACAGAAGAATTAATGTAGATGATCAACAAACAGGACAGGCAGGAAATTCTGCTCTGGTAATATTTGTGAACTATTTAGCAAAATGTCTTCCAGATGGTAAGCACGCAAAGAATGTTATTATTGGAGTCTCTGGGTTGTGCAAATGTCAATGTACTCAGTTGGTAGCCAAAAAGTTAGAGATTTAAGTCTACCCAACATACCATGAAAGACTTGGAGATTTTTTTTTTTTTTTAGTAAATCAGCCCTTGAGAATTTTTTGGAGTACAGTTCTACTCTGACACACACGGGACACTACAAGTTGGAGTGGACTCAACAGCCATTTGCTTACTAGTATTGCTATCATTGCTTTTGTTAAGTGTCATCAAGTCAGTTCTGACTCACAGCCACCCTGTATAAGGTTTTCAAGGAGTAACTGGTGGGTTTAAACCAATGACCTTGTGGTTCAAACTGACCTTGCAGTTAATTGCTTATCCTATATGTGTCACACCAGGACTTTATTGCTTGTCATTTAAATAACCAATGACTGTCCCCAGCTAGGAAATCTCATTCAGGTAGTCAAAAGTCATATAAAAAATTCTGGGCAGCTGCTTCTCCCATGGGCATCATCAAGAAAGTCTTCTTAGATAGAGTGAATGACAAGTAGCCAGATAGCATTAAGAGGTAGAACTCTAGCCCCTAAGTGAACAGGGCAGAGGTTAAGGGGCCATCTGACTGGGAGGCTGAGGAGGGTAACAAGAAGGAAGAAATTTCCAATAGCAAGAGCAGAAAAACAAATATAGTCCCTTAAGCTAAGACCCAGAGCCAGGAAGAACTGGTCCAAAGAAGGATGAGTTTTCACTGGGACATCAGAGACCAGATCTGATAGGCAGGAAATAAGATACAATGTTGGTCAAGCTATGTCTCTCTGTATAAATCCATAGTGCTTAAGGACAATTTTCTCAGACTCTGGATTGTTCTGGTGGGAAATCAATGAGCTAGTAAGTAACCATATTTATACCCATATAAATTTTCATAATTTTCTATTATAAGAATGACACAGGGCAGCATCTGACTTCCTCTGACTTCATAAGAGAGAAGGATAAGAATTACCATCAGCAGTATCCCTTGGCCAATTCCTGTGAGGTGAAGGTCCAACATGCCTCCATCCTCCAACCATCTTTATCAATTCTGACACAAATCATCCCTCCCACATCACTGTCTGCTAGGTTCCAGTCAGGACAGTCTCTTCTCTGCCGCACTACAGGCACACTTCTTTCTAGTCCTCAGCTTCTTAGTCATGTAGCCCCTTAGACTCTGACCTATTCTAGCAATGGGTGCAAAGCTCCTTTAGTGCTGCCAATAAATGCCCAAAGGACACCCCATTCTACCATAAGTGTCAGTCTGAAGACATTCAGCTCTAGCTCCATGGGTCAGCAAACCTCTTGTCCAATTATACGATTGGAGGTGCACCACTCTGCAAGTGTGCACCACTCTGCACCACTCTTCAGCCTCCTTGCTGAAGATATTCAGCTTTAGTCATGCAATAGGGATGGGAAGTCCATCACTCTGTCTTGTGCTCTTGGGAATACTCCCATTCTCCTTCTCACACCCATGCAGCCTGCTTATCCATATACCTACTCACGTTGTTGCTGTTCTTAGGTGTCGTCAAGTCAGTTCCAACTCAAAGTGACTCTGCACATCAGAATGAAACACTGCCCAGTCCTGCACCATCCTCACAATTGTCATTACACTTGAGCCAATTACTGCTGTCACTATGCCAATTCATCTTATTAGGAGTCTTCCTCTTTTTTTTTTTTGCTGAACCACCACTTTACCAAGCATGCTGTC
>NW_006408520.1:30897223-30898387 GCF_000296735.1 Chrysochloris asiatica | reverse complement strand
GATGCTTGGCTGTCTTTTGAATCTTGGTTTCCTTTGCCTGCCATTGTAAAATAGACACTTGATGGGGGAGAAAGGAATAGCCAGAAGCATCACTACAGAAAGCTTGTAAGTCCGTCTTCAGCCTATAACTGTTTGGAATACCTTAAAGGGAGCTAGAAGTTACCCAGTTAAAGAGGCTTCCTGTGGCGCCTTTACATTGCACAAGACCATAGATGGAATCCAGAACCCCATCCAGAACCGACTGAGGTAGGAAATTTTCATTGGAAAGGAAGAGTAGAGCAGCCTGGAGTGGTTAGAAGAACCGAAGATACTTCGTGAAAGAAGCACTGGCAGGAAAAATCCGAAACAATAATGGCAGTCTGATTGATTACTACAAGAACAAGTAAGCTGTTTGCCCAGGAGCCATCAAGGCAACTTGTCGAAACCTCTCAGAGAAAACCCCCTTCCAAGTCTGAGACTCAAGGGGAATACATAAGCAGGCATGTGGCCTGGTAGGTGACCACATTTGTCATGGATAAGGGGAAGAGGGGGAAGAAACAGCAATGAAGTTGCAAGCTAAGCCTGACCACATTCAATAGACCCCTGTGAACCTGGGTGGAGACCTGGATGGCTAGCAATATGGCAAGACCCGGGGACTCCGGGGCCCAGAGGCAGTGGCATGGCCACAGAAGACGAGTGGAGATTGAAGCATCCAGCTGATATGAAGTGAGGGGAGATGCACAAGAACACCCATATTTGAAGTACCCACTTGATCTGGCTTCAATGACTGGATGATCTAAACTCGACTAGAAGAAGAAAGAGGGAAGAGAAAAAAAGTAACCCACTACAATTTTATGAACTTTACCTATACATATGGATGTAGTAGCTCAAAAAAGGGAACAAATCTTTACAGCAAGGATCACTCCCACCCCCTCAGTACACAGAGTTGACAGGGATGGGCTACTTAGGCACTGGTTACCCAGAAAGGGGGTAGGCCTATAAAGGCAAGAAATGACTGTCTTACAAGTTTTCAAGAGGGAACCTAGTTCCAGACAGGGCAGGGGTAGGTAGAACCTCCACTGAATGATTTCCAATCTGTTGGGACTGGACTGGTGATAGGAAATGGAGATAAGACTCTTGTGGTACAATAGTGAATACTTACCATCAGGACTGACTGTGAGGCTA
>NW_006408520.1:30894686-30896543 GCF_000296735.1 Chrysochloris asiatica | reverse complement strand
GCAGAAAGCCTCATCTTTCTCCTGCAGAACAGCTGGTAGTTTCAAACTGCTAACCTTGCGGTTCACAGCTTGAATCGTAACCATTTCACTACCAGACTTCCTTGGTATACCTCCCTAATTCCTATACTGGCATAGCCAGAAAACACTGATTAGTGACTTCATCAGTTATGACAATATTTTGCACAACAATGACCTTTCTATTTGATCCCATCCATCCTACATAAACTTTACCTTCTTCTTACTTCATTTCTCAACATTGTATACCAGATAACTAGCTAATTTGGAATGCCATTACCTAAGAAGATCTTGGCAAGTAACAATCACTTAGTCTCGTGGTTCTCACACTGCACATACGTAGTAAACACCTGGAGCGTTTGTTAAAACACAGATTGCTAGGCTCTATTCCTAAGAGTCTGGGTTGAGACGCAGAATGTTACATTTCTACCAAGTTTGGGAGTGACACAGATGCTGCTGGTCCAAGGACTTTGTGTTAAGGGTCTCTGGCTTAGATAAGCCCCTTGAAAATATGTTTGCCATCTTAACAGATAATTCTAATGTTGGTAATATCAAGAAGTACACCTATGATACTCTATTCCCCTGTACCCCTAAACATCTACTTTAATAGTAAATAGGATTTTTCATGAAGTTAATGGATTGATAGTGTAAGACATAAGGATTCAAGAGAAAGAAAAAAAATGGACTGGTTGAGGATAAGTCAAAATAGGTATTTTATAATTAACTCGAGAATTGAATCCCAAACAAAGACACTTGTACCATAATAAGGCTTTTTTGATGTGAACAGAGTAAAGACTTAATCAGATAAAGTAAACTGAGAATAGACAATTTTACTGAGAAATAAGTATGAAGTGTCCTATAATATGATATGATAAAGGCTATAGAGGTGAGTTATTTGTTATGCATACATATATGTGTATGTATGTGATAATAAATCCACAAGATAGGACAGAATACACTGGAAATATTTTTCAAGGGGTCAGTCCCAAAGTTAGAAGCATATGTTTTTCAGTCCCAAAGTTAAGGCATATGTTTTTCAAGGCCTATGATTAAGTTAGAAAATGTATATATTTCTTTTCTCTTTGCAATAATAAATTATCCCTTCATTCCTAACACAAGGTGCTGATTCTTTCAAGAATGATGGGGTCTACTCCAGGTATTTTACAACTTATAAAGAAAATGGCAGATATAGCTTAAAAGTCCAGGCTCAAGGAGGAGCAAATATTGTCACACGAAGCTCACAGCGTCCCAGGAATGGAGCTCTCTCTATACCAGGTTGGACGGTAGATGGTGAGTTATTCGTGTTATCAGAAATCTAGTGTTCACTTGAAAAATATTTGTGAATTGATAGGATTAATGCTCAAATTACTGTTCTCTCCCCTCACCCCCCATTCTGGAATGAAATTCTAGAGAGACGGGAGTTTGTCTCCAAATTAATCTAAACTTAGGTACAGTGCGTATATGTGTGCCTAGTAAGCACACAGTAAGTGTTAATTATTATTATTAGAGAACATCTTATCAGTACCAATAATAATAAGCCTGATTTGGACCCAGGAGAAAGAAAATAGGCCAATATGTTATAAGCATAAATACAAGCCACGGACAGAATTTATCCTTCAAATTACATTTGCTATGAGAGTTACATAAACAAGTAAACATTTATTTAGGGTATTTTTATAACGTCCAAAGGAAAAAGATGTGTGGAGTAAAGTGATGACAAGGATTAAGATCAAATTATTTGATTTAATCTTTGTTCTGTCAGACTCATTATGGGAAAATTCTTCCTTTAGTATCCTAACCAGGGTCTTGTAGGAGAGAATCAGTAACAAATTGTTTGGGTAT
>NW_006408520.1:30888310-30893619 GCF_000296735.1 Chrysochloris asiatica | reverse complement strand
ATAATTCTGGTTATATTCCAGTTCCTAAGAGAAGACCCTTAAAGTCACAAGTGAGAAGACAAAAAAAAAAAAAAATGCCTTCCTTAATTATGACTTTTTATAATCGTTGAAAAATATGCCTGAGTGGCAATTTAAACTTATTTTTCCTCTGTCAGTGCTATCTTGACTTAAGACTTTGTCACCATACTTAGTAAAACTGTGACTATATATATGAAAAAAGGGAAAAACAAATACGATAGAAATACTAGTTTTGCTGTGCCCATTAAAAAGCAGGATGTTTTTAATGTAGGAAAAATTGAAGGGAAGCCATCAAGATCTGAAATTAATGAGGATACACAGACCACTTTGGAGAGTTTCAGCAGAACAGTGTCTGGAGGTGAATTTGTGGTTTCAAATATTCCAAAATTTCCTTTGTCTGACGTGTATCCACCAAGTCAAATCACAGATCTTGATGCCAAACCTGATGGGGACCAAATCACTCTAACGTGGACAGCACCAGGAGACAATTTTGATGTTGGAAAAGGTAAGCTCAAATGTTGACTAAAGTGAAAGATGCTTATTATAAAGGCAAGAATGGAAAAGGAGGTTGTGGAGCAAGTTTTAATTGATTACTAAATAAGTATTAATGTAATAAGCTGATGTTTTTGAATTAATGAAATTGACACATTTTAACCTGGTGTCAAGTTTTCATACAATGAAGGTAACAATTGATAGTCTTAAAATTGAAAATTCAGAGTTTATTTTAAATGAGATGGATTTTTAGATATGAATACAAGCAATAACTGAACAACATTTCTGAAAGAACTATATAAAAAATAGTTCAACTAGAAGATTCTAAAAAAAAGGCATATTCTCTAGCTCCTAAATTATTTTTAATTTTTTTTTGTTTGTTTGTTAGTCCAACGGTATGTCCTGAGAATAAGTGAAAGTATCCTGGCTCTAAGAGACAACTTTGATACTGCTCTTCCAGTAACTATCACTGATCTGTTACCAAAAGAAGCCAACTCCAAGGAAACCTTTGTATTTACACCTGGAAAAATCTTAGAAGAAAATGTAACACGTATATTCATTGCCATCAAGAGTGTAGATAAAAGTAATCTGACATCAAAAATATCTAACATTGTACAAGTCCCTTTGTTTATTCCTCAAGCAGATCCAAGCCTTGAAGAAAATCGTCATAATACCAGAGTTAACATTTCTATCTTGGTGTTGTCAGTGACTGGGTCTGTTGTAGTTGTTAGTATTATTTTAAGTACTACCATTTATATTTTAAAGAAGAAGAAAAATGAAAGTAGACCTGCAAGTAGGTTTTAATAAAGCCAACAAAACTGAAAAATGTATGTGGTAATTAGTTTAAAATTAGCGTTTTAATTCATACTGTTTTGATCATAAACTCATGAAAATAATTTTAAGAAGTTTTGAAAGTACTCTTAGATTATATATAAACATTCAAGAAAACTGTATTTAGAAAGCTGTAATCAATATTAAAATTTTAATAATTTTATTTGCTCAGTATTTTAATCACAAAAAGCATTGAATAAAGATTATTTTTCTTGATACCTAGCTGTATATTACTTGATTCAAAGTTTTCTGGAGTTGTATATTTTAAACCTGATCAAGAGCTATAAATTGCCTATTTGGGTAGTCAAAATTTAAGAGTGAAAAAAGCAAACTTCGGGGAAAAATGAGTTTGCTCTTTGTCTATTGAGTAAAAACAGATAGTATTGCATTCACCCAAAATCTCCTATTATAGCCTACAATAGCTAAGGTCATGTGTTAAAGTTTATGGAAACTGAGGACACAAGAAAATAAAGCTATATGAACATATATTTATTCTTTTTCCCTTAAAAAGCCATACTGATAACAGGTCAGCCTACAGAAGGCTAGGAAGTCATGAAATAATAGTATAAGCGAGTTTTGTTGTTGTTGTTAAGTTCCATCGAGTCGGTTCCCACGCATAGCGACCCTATACAGGGTTTCCGAGGAGCGACTGGTGAACCTGAACGGCTGATCATGCAGTTCAAACGGTTTTGCAGTCTGGCACATCAATCCACAGCGCCACACCAGTGGTTGTAAATTCCTGAAGGGAGACACGCCATAGACAGCAGAGCCTCCCCATGCTCACAGTCTAAGGTGTTTTTATAGTGATGAGTTCAGCTGCAGAAGCAATTCGACCAGATTTCAAAAAAGGAGTGGGCTTTTGTTTTCATAGTTCTGCTTTCCTGTGTCACTTTCTTGTTTCTTTTTTCCATGCTGTGTAAGCATCCAGCATCCATGATGGAGTCTCAGATTTTAAGATGGATTCCATTGCAGAAGCATCTGGGGTACTCCACATAACTGGTTTTGCACCTGCACTGAAAACTGGTTAAGGGGGAGGTTAATAGGTAACTGATGGTTTGTAAACTTCTCTGGGTAGCTGAATAGGGAGGAAGGGTTCACAATCCCACAGAGGTCCAAACGAACAAAAAGATTTGTTTGTTTTATCTTGTTGTATCCTGCTCGCCAGACAGAAAGATTTTTTATCTGTTGGCCACATCCTACCCCTTGTTCTTTGTATTTGGAGGGTTTTGGGGTTTTTTTAAGGTTCTGTTGTTCTTTTCCCACTGCTTCCACTTTGTTCTTTTTCCTTAGAAATTTTCCTCCTGTCCCTTGCCGTAGCAATAATTCAGATTTTTTTTTTTTTAATTTAAAACAATAATAATAATTTCCAGGAGTCCTGGTGTGGCCCTGTAAGATAAACACTGGACTGCTAACCATAAGGTCAGCAGTTCAAACCCACCAGCCATTCCTTGGAAATCCTATGCAGGATCACACTGATTCCGAACCTAGCCAACAGCTATCAGCATATCTGAAGCCAAAATGATAAATCCTATCAACCAGCAAGTGAATGTGGATTAAGAAGAGCAGGTAAACTGTGGTCAGATCAGCCAAAGACCCTAATGATAGAATATATAATAAAAGATTTTATTTTATCTCTAGTTCCCTAAAATGGAAAATAGAGAATGTAACTATGGCATACTTTGGTGCCAAAAAGGATTTCCCCTCATGGGAATATGTAAATCGCTGAGTCCAAGCTTACAATCTTAAGATTTTATTGCTCTTCCAATAAGTAGTTTTCTCATTTGACACAGTTTTGCCTGCAAAATTCAATTGCCTGAAGTCATTGGTGTTGTAAAATTCTATCATGTAATCTCCTTCGTCTTTTCTTTCACCAAGGCCATATGTTCCAATGGCTAATCCTTCCTCTTTGTTTCCAACCTTCGCATTCCAATCACCAGTAATTATCAAAACATCTTTATTTCGTGTTTAATCAATTTCAGACTGAAGGAGTTGGTAGAATTCTTCGAATTCAACATCACTGGCTTTAGTGGTTGATGGTTAAACTTAAATAATAGCAGTATTAACTGATCTTCCTTGTAGGGTATGGATATTATCCTATCACAAATAACATTGTACTTCAAGAGGGATCTTGATATGTTCTTTTTGATGATGAATGAGATGCCATTCCTTTTCAATTTATCATTCCCAGCATAGTAAACTATGTGATTGTCAGATTCAAAATGGTCAATACCAATCCATTTCAGCTCATTAATGCCTAGGATATCAATGTTTATGCATTCCAGTTCACTTTTGACAATTTCCAGTTTTCCTAGCTTCATACCTTGTATATGACCTGTTCCAATTATTAATGGATGTTTAGAGCTGTTTCTCTTCATTTTGAGTTGTGCCCCATCAGCAAATGAAGGTCCTGAGGGCTTTACTCCATTCCCATTACCAAGGTCAACTCTACTTTGAGGAGGTAGCTCTTCTCCAGTCACAGTTTCAGTGCCTTCCAACCTGAGGGGCTCATCTGACAACTATATCTGACAAAATATTCTGGTACTCTTCATCACTCTTCATTATTCAGTATTCTGGGGCTGACAGTATCCCACTGTTATTCATAAGGTTTTCAGTGACTTAATATTTGGAAGTAGTCTATCTCTCCTTCTTCCTAGTCTGTCTTCATCTGGAAGCTTAGCTAAAACCTGCCCACCATGGGTGACCCTGCTAGCATTTAAAATACCCACGGCATAGCTTCCAGAATCGCAACAACACACAAGCCACCATAATACAACAAACTGACAGACGAGTGGTGGTGCAGGCCATAAGTAAATCGAGTCAGTGCCAAACCAAATTATTTCAAGGGTCTTATATCTGTCTACATATATATACTTACATACATATACATAAAAGGACCATATAAGACCCTCGAAATCATTTGGTTTGACCTTGCAAAGTCAACTGCAGGAGGGACTCAAAATAAAATGAATCTATGAGCTTTTTTCATATCAACATAAATTGATATTAAGTGATGTTATATATATCCTAATGGCCCTTGTTGTTGTTGTTAAGCGCTGTCGAGCTGGTTCTGACCCATAGTGACCCTGTATAGGGTTTCCAAGGAGCAGCTGGTGAGCTTGAACCACCCACCTTGTAGTTCAAACGGCTTTGCAGTCTGGCGCATTAACCCATAGCGCCACACCAGAAGTATATATATATATAGAGAGAGAGAGAGAAAGAGAGAGAGAGAGAGAGCTCTGGTAGTGTAGTGGTTACGAATCGGGCTGCAATCTGCAAAATCAGCAGTTCAACAACATGTGTGTATATATATTATAATCCTGTTTATTGTATTCGGATAACCTTTCTTTTTTTTCTTTATTTCCTGAAGTAAAGACTTTATGATCTCTCTTTCTTTGACTACTTCCTGAAGTGAGTAAAGACTTCATAATCTTTCTTTTTCTTTTCCTAAAATAGGAATGTGCACCTTAGAAATTTGAACTAGCCAACTGGGTAAGGGAAAGATTGTGAGGTCAAAGCCCTAGCCAATTCCTTGTTCTTTGCCAATTCCTTCAATGCACGTTGGACTGCCTCCTTCAGTATCATTGGCTCTGAATCATATGCTACACTTCTTGAAACAGCTGAACATTAACCATTTCCTTTTGGTACAGTGACTCTGTGTATTCATTCCATCTTCTCTTGATGCTTTCTGCATCTTTCAATAAATTGCCAAATAATCCTTCAATAATGAAAGTCGAGGGTTGAATTTTTTCTTCAGTTACCCCAGCTTGAGAAATGCTGAATGTGTTTTCCTTTTTGGTTTTCTGATTCCAGATTTTTGCATAGTTTGTTGTAATATTTGACTTTATCTTCTCGTGCTGACCTTTGACATTTTCTGTTCAGCTCTTGTACCTCCTCATTTCTTCCATTTGTTTTAGCATCTCTACGCTGGAGAGGAAGTTTCAGTGTCTCTTCTGACATCCATTTTGACC
>NW_006408520.1:30885662-30886995 GCF_000296735.1 Chrysochloris asiatica | reverse complement strand
AGAACAGGGCATTTTATGTATAGTCTATTATATGGAGGCATAGAATCAGTCCATATAGTGTTATTCTATGTTAAATAATATCCTGTTATACCACCCTTTCTTATTCTTTTCTCTAGAACTTAGCACATGCAAAGCTTGTTTTCTGTAATTTATGAGATAAATTTTATCAAACTGAACAAACCCATGTAACCAGTACTAAGATCAAAAGACAACATTATCAGCAACCCAAATGGCCTCACTTTGGATGCCTTCCAGTCATTATCTCCCTCAACAGTAACCACTACCTTGGACTTCTGACATCATAGATTATGTACAAGAGGGCTTCAAAAGTTCACGGGAACATGGAATCAAAAGATAAGGGAATTTTTCTATGACTTTTGAAGCCTCCTAGTAATTTATACAAATGGAATCATATTGTATATACATCTTCTTTTCTGATTTGTTTCTTTACTCAAGTATATATATGAGATTCATCCATTTAATTGTGGATGTTTCTTCTTAATTTTCATTGCAGTCTATTACAGACTTTTACAAATTAAATGTATTTTCATTAGCATTTTGAGATACAGTTTTCATACTCAAATATGCATGTAACAAAATCTATACAAAAAAGTTTATTTCTAATAAGCCACTATTTACAATTTTGACTATGATGAACATTTTTTAACTAAATTTTAATTTATATCTTTACCAAGTTTGTCATGAAAACTTTCTACAAGTGAATTTTCAGACACCAGGAGAGCATAGTTTTAAATTGGTAATATATTCGTAAGAAAAAACTAACAACTCATTTTATTATCAATTGGATATGAATTGCTTCTCCAGAATCTCACCAAATTTGTTATTACTGTTTCTAAATTGTACCATAATCATTTAAAATGTAGTCTCTTACACTGGTTTAATTTTAATTTCCTTCATTACTAATGGATTTGTGGGATTTGTATATTTATTGATTTTGTTTTATTTTTCCATTTGGGTACATGACTTTTCAGGTAGGGTATTATCTTTTTCTTATTTATTGGTGGTGGTGGTGGTAGTTATGTGCCATGGAGTCAGTTCGGACCCACAGCAACCCTGTAGAGGATTTCTGAGGCTATAAATCTTTACAGGAACAGAAAATCTCATGTTTCTCCTGTGGAACAGCTGGTAGTTTCGAACTGCCAACCTTGAGGTTAAGAGCCCAACTCGTAACCACTAGACTATGCTACCAGAGCTCCTTTTCTTATTAAGTTGAACAAAAAAAAACAAGTTAACCCTTGTTCTATTCGAGTTTTCTATTTTATGCTCCATTTTGATCATTTATATTTTTACAGAAAATTGTCCACTTAACTGA
>NW_006408520.1:30883495-30884632 GCF_000296735.1 Chrysochloris asiatica | reverse complement strand
CTCCCCTCACTTCATATCAGCTGGATGCTTCACTCTCAGCTCTAGCCCTCTGTGGCTATGTCCTTGTCCATGGGCTCAAGTGTCCCCAGGTCTCACCACACTTTGGACCAACCAGCCTTTCATCTTCTCTCTCTCATCTCCAGGTCAATGGGTTAACTGAGGTTTTTAATGGGCATCTCATTCTGGTGTAATTTACATTTCATTAAAAGCTAATTCTTAGATTTTTGAAAGCATTAACAATTTGAAATTTTGCTTGGTATCTGGCATTAATTATTGCGATTGGTCTAAATGTTGCACATATAATTAGAAATGTTTAAAATGTTTGCATGTCTACTACATATATTTGTGATCAAATTGTATTGTCTTTCAGAATTTATGGACAGAAATTTGTAAGATAAATATAGATTAGAGAGGAATCTGGCTGCAAAATGTGTCACTTGCTTATTCAAATGTCCACAAATATTCTGTGACCATAGCTACCAAAATTATTGGTTCCACTGAAAAGGAAAACCTTCCCCTAGAAAATTGTGGTAGAAAAGGAATGAACTGAATGTTACTGACGCAGGCTGACAGTGGGATTAATAAAAAATGAAGAAGGCTAAAAAGTCTAGTGCTAGAAAAAGAAGAATGTGGAATTTCAAAGAGTTAAATCATTAAAATATATCCCTGAGACCAAGAAACAAATGGAATATTACAAATAGGATTATCGTTATTAAAATTTGTCCATAAAAGTCCAGATTTTTTAAAGTGTGGTTTTATTCATAGAATATAATTTTGAACATAGAGATAAGATTCTATCCTATAAATAAGGGATATGACAGATTTTTTTTTAATATATTAAGAGAGAAGAGGTTTCAGATGGAGATATTTACTAAAAAGTTTCCTTAGATATTAGAATGCATTATTTAGAAAAACTAAGAAAATTTTCTTGGATTGTGGTTGATAAATTCTGAGATTATTTAAATGTGATACAATTTGTAAGTAGAAGCTTAAGCAACTTTTAAAAAATGTTTTCAAGAATAAAATTTTTTTTCCTCAGGTAAAAACTGGGTAAGGTGGAGGGTCAGAGAAAAAGAGGAAGACCCCTAACGAGATGGATTGGCCAGGTGGCATCACTGATGGACTTAAGTGTGGCAG
>NW_006408520.1:30879385-30882505 GCF_000296735.1 Chrysochloris asiatica | reverse complement strand
ACATTAACAACCTGCGATATGCAGATGATACAACCTTCCTTGCTGAAAGTGAAGAGGACTTAAAACATTTACTGATGAAGATCAAAGAGTACAGCCTTCAGTATGGATTATGTCTCAATGTCAAGAAAACAAAAATCCTCACCACTAGACCAATAAACAGCATTCTTATCAATGGAGAAAATATTTGAAGTTGTCAAGGACTTCATTCTTCTTGGATCAACTATCAACACTCACTGAAACAGCAGTCAAGAAATCAAACAACGTATTGCCTTAGGCAAGTCTGCTGCACAAGACTTGTTTAAAGTGTTGAAGAGCAAAGATGTCAGCTTGAGGACTAAGCCTGACCCAAGCCATGGTATTTTCAATAACCTCATATGCATGTGAAAACTGGACAGTGAATAAGGAAGACAGTAGAAGAAGTGATGCTTTTGAGTTATGGTGTTGGAGGAGAATATTGAAAGTGCCATGGGCTACCAAAAGAACTAATAAATCCGTTTGGAAGAAGTGCAGCCAGAGTGCTCCTTGGAGGCCAAGATGGCCAAACTTCGTCTCTTATACTTCGGACATACTGTCAGGAGGGACCAGTCGCTGGAAATGGATATCATGTTTGATAAGGTGGAGGGTCAGAGAAAAAAAGGAAGACCCCCAATGAGATGGATTGGCCAAGTGGCAGCATCGATGGAGTCAAGCGTGGCAATAAGTAGTGAGGTTGGCCCAGGATCAGGCAGTGTTTCATTCTGCCTTGCATAAGGTCGCTATGAGTCAGTACTGACTTGATGGCACCTAACAACAACAACAACTCTTAAAGAGCATTCTAGAAATCAACCCTGTCCTTTTTCCATCAAAGTTAACTCAGGGTTGGAATCCTCTGCCTAACTCCAAGAATCTAAAAAAGAAAGAAGTTAGTTTAAGCTGCCGTATTGGTTGATATCATTCCCCACAGCCATTATCTACCTATAACTAACTAAACCTGGTAAAAAAATTTCCAATGAATCTTACCTCATTTTTCACCACATGCCTCTGAGTATGCAAAATGGATGTCAGAATGTTAGATTAGGATGTAAATTTTAATTGTCAAGAAATAAATCTGTGGAGGGCAGGATGACAGCCAATTAACATATTTGGAAAGGAAGGCAGAAAACCTCATCAATTATAGCCTTATCTTTTCATTGATTTTTTTTTTCTAGGTAGTTGAATTGTGTGCAGCAGAAACACACAATTCAGAAGCTCCAACCCTACAAAACAAAATAATGCAACCACAGAAGCACATGGGATGTAATCCCAGACTCTAATGACTTTCAGGATGCATCTCACAGGACAGGAACCAGCCCTCCAGCACCTACTACATTTTCATTGCTCAAATCCAAACAGCGTGTAGTCTGTTTGGTACTTGATAAATCTGGAGGCATAGCCATAGGAAGACAGTTAACTTGATCTCTGAAATTATTGAAGTTAATAGAAATATAATCTTAGATATAGTTTTTATAAACTGGTGTGGCACTGTGGATTAATGTGCTGGACTGCGAGGATGGTTTGAACTGCAAAGTCACCGGTTCAAGTTCACCAGCCACTCCTCAGAAACCTTATACAGGGTCACTATGGGTTGAAACTAACTGGACAGCATTTAAAAACAACAATTAATATTAGTGCAAATGCTTTTATATGAATAAGTATGAGAAGATAACATGATAAAATAAAAATTGTTGCTATATTAAGGTTATTAGATGATAGATAAATTTTAGTCTCTGGTAGCGTAGTGGCTACGAATCGGGCTGCGAACCTTAAGGTCAGCGGTTCGAAACTACCAGCCGCTCCGCGGGAGAAAGATGAGGCTTTCTACTCCCGTAAAGATTTACACCCTCGGAAACCCTGTACAGGGTCGCTATGGGTCGGAACCGACTCGATGGCACTTAACAACAACAACAACAACAACAACCTTTGTTTTTAATTAATTAGAAAATATATAAATTAACAAGAAGAAAAAAATCATCCATAATTCTGCCACCATAATAATTACTTTTCAGCATGTCAAGTGTTGTCAAGTTGGTTCCAATTCATGTTGGCCCTGTATAGGAATTCTGAGGTTAAATATTTGCAGTAGCAGAAAACCTCCTCTTTCTCACAAGGAGCAGTTAGTGGGCTCAATCTACTGACTTTGTCATTCAGAGTTCAGTGTTTATCCTTCAGAACCGCTTCCCATAAGCATATACAGTTCCAGTCATTTTCTCCTCTAAAATGTGATAGTATTATATAAGGTATAATCATCTGATTTTTTTAAATATACCTAAAATATGCCCATGTAAAAAATGCTCTTAACACTCTAATTTTTAATGGTTGTATCACATGCACTTGCCAAGGTCTAGTCAATCTATTGTTGAACACTTTGAAGATTTTCAGCTTGTTAGTATTAATAACTACATTTCAATGAGCATCTTTTAAAATTATTTCCTTATGAGAAATTCCTGAATGTAAAACTGTTCAATGTAAAGGTATAGATTTTTCAAGTATACCATGAATTGATTTTTTTTTTACTTTTTTAATAAAATGTAGGTGTGGACATTTTAAATATAGCAAGTATTATCATGACACATAGTTTATGCATGCCTATGTCTTTCATCATACTCTATGAAGTTGCTCTGACATCTTATTCTTATAGGACAATCATCTCATTCTCATAAACCAAGCAGTAGAGCTCTACTTGATTCAAATTATTGAGAATGGATCTCTGATTGGGATGGTCATATTTGAAGATTTTGCTCAAATCCAAAGTTATCTGACAGAAAAAAAGTGATGATAGTGCTTACCAAAACATCACTGTAAACCTGCCTTAAAAAGCTAAAGGTGGAACCTCAATTTGCAAAGGCCTCAAAGCAGGATTCAAGGTAAAATAAAAATGTTTTGCTAAATATCATTTGCCATTTTATGCTTTTAATCTTGTCCAATTGCCTTTGAGCAAGGAGCCCTGGTGGCATAGTGGGTTACACATCAGCTGTTAACTGTATGTTCAACAGTTGGAGTCCTCCAGGCACTCTGAGGGAGAAAGAACAGACTTGCTACTCTCGTAAAGAATAACAGCCTCAGAAACTATATACATGGTCGTTATGACTAAGAACCAACTCA
>NW_006408520.1:30869587-30879216 GCF_000296735.1 Chrysochloris asiatica | reverse complement strand
GGAAACACAACCACCACCATCACCACCTTTGAACAAAGATCATTAGCTCTTAGGTCTCTCATTTAGTAATATTGTTACTTAATGAAGACAAATCATTGTTAGGAAGAAAAATAAACAAGATTCTCCTACTGTCTATTGTTCACAGCTGGAACCTCTGAGTGTAGTTGTTTGGCAGATATACTTCTGAGGTATGAACTGCATTGGGGAGAAGTTAAATCAAAAGAGGAAAACCAAGTGTTGTACATAATAATCATGATTTTATTTTATTGAAAGGCTCCTTCATTTCAGTATCACTATACAGTCTGCTGTCAGCTTGAGGACTAAGGTGCACCTGACCAAAGCCATGGTATTTTCAATAACCTCATATGCATATGAAAACTGGACAGTGAATAAGGAAGATGGTAGAAAAATTGATGCTTTTGAGTTATGGTGTTGGAGGAGAATATTAAAAGTGTCATGGGCTGTCAAAAGAACCAATAGAGCCGTTTTGGAAGAAGTGCAGCCAGAGTGCTCCTTGGAGGCCAAGATAGCCAACCTTCATCTCCTATATTTCGGACGTATTGTCAGGAAGGACCAGTTGCTGGAGAAAGATTTCATGTTTGGTAAGGGGGAGGGTCAGAGAAAAGGAGGAAGGTCCCCAACGAGATGGACTGGCCAAGTGGCAGCATTGATGGACTCAAGCATGGCAACAATAGTGAGGTTGGCCCAGGATCAGGCAGTGTTTCGTTCTGCTGTGCATAAGGTCACTATGGGTCGGTACCAACTCAACGGCACCTAACAACATACAGTCTACGTTTTTATGAGCAGAAAAAAAATGCTTTTGAGTAGAATGTGGAAGAGGGAAATTAGAAACGTTTCTATATTGTGGATAAAGCAAACCCCAATTCATCAAGTTAAATTGTCATTTAAAAATCACAAGGATAGAGGTAGCTCCCCAGGCCATATGGTACCCAATCCAGTGCATACAAGTGAAGTCAAAATTGCGGACTCAAAAAATTGTGAGCATCTTTTGAGCAGCACTATAATAAACTGCCTCAAAAAACAAAACAAAACAAAACTTGCCATTGGAGTTGATTCTAACTACTAGCAGCCCCATGGGCCTCTGGTAGACATTTAAAAGTCTACCGTCCTGGCGTGGCCCTGTGGGTTAATGTACTGTACTGCAAAACCGGTTTGAACCGCAATGTGGGAGGTTCAGCTCACCAGCCTCTCCTCGGAAACCCTGTACAGAGTCGCTATGGGTCAGAACTGACTCGACAGCACTTAACAACAACCTAAATTGTTAAGTGCCGTCAAGTTGTTATGGCTGATAGTGAACCGGTATAGTGTTTGCAAGGAGCAGCTCGTGAGTTTGAATTATGGTTCGCAGTCTAGTTCTGATCCTACAGCGCCACACCAGTAGTCCTCCGAGCGAAATTATTGTTGTTAAATGCTGTTGAGTTGGTTCTGACCCATAGCGACCCTGAATAGGGTTTCCAAGGAGCAGCTGGTGAACTTGAACCGCTGACGGTGCGATTCAAACAGACTTTGCAGTCCAGTGCAGTAACCCACAGAGCCACACCAGGATCTAACCAGTACCGCCCCCACACACACACAATTTAGGCTTATTTGTTGTCATTCTTTAAAGGAGCTCCAGTAGGGATTCCGCAGGAGAAAGATGAGGCCTTCTGCTTCCGTAAAGATTTGCAGCCTCAGAAACCCTATACAGCGTCATTATGAGTCTGAACCAACTTGACCGCACATCACCACCCTTGTCAACCTTTTTAAGTCACAGAAAGTTACTTTTCCTTCATAGATCCTACAAATACATCAAAGAGGATGTTGTTATTTTCATCCCACCCACTGATCAATACCATTTCTTAGGTGATCTATAGTAAAGCATATTGGTTTAATAAGGCAGGTTCTGGATTAAGACAAACCTGAGATTTTTGCTCTATTACTTATATTACTTAGCTAAATATTATAATACTTAGCTAAATTACTCTATTACTTAGCTAAATAACCTTAAGTAAGTTAGTTACTCAATTTAGAAGTCTCCGTTTACTAAGAAAATGTAAGTAATAATAGTGCCTATTGCACTTAGTTATGAGAATTATGTAAGAAAAACAAATATGCCAAGTTTGCTTTGATTGTAATAATTATAATTTCTGTTTATTTGTAAAATATGACAGTCCTGTACACTATCTCAATGGAACAACATCAGAATATTTATACATATTGATTAATATATGTTTTCTCAAAATATATATTTATTTTTTTCTAGAAAAATATTTTTTTCTCTAAAAAGCTATATTTATTGTATATATCTCTTGTGATAATTTGAACTGGCATTTATTTCTAAATAGATTATTTTAAATTACATTCAGAACTATAATAATTCTTAACCATTTACATAATGAAATATCATTATATAAATATTTTACAGAAAAAATGGTAACAATAATAGCTAATATTTAGTAAATATATACCATATTCTTCATTGTGCTAAATGTTTTCCATTTGCAATCTTATTAAAATTACTTTATGAATTGGGTACTATTATGATGTTCATTTTACACATTAGGAAACTGATGTTCAGATTAGTTATCTTTTTCAAAGTCACGTAACCAGTAATCAGCAGATCTAGGCTTCAAAACCTAGTCTCAGAAATCCCTCTCTGTGCTGAGCACCGATCTGGTAACTGTTCTGCTAATGCCAACATGAGTGAGCAACAAGGTGCTGGGGCAATCAATGGAAAAGACAAGACATCTGGTGAAATTGATGGGCAGAAGAAAATTCAAGAAGAATTTGAGGCACAATAGTGAATAATTGCTATCAGGACTGACTGTGAGGGTTGGAAATGTAAAGGTAGACATTTTGTAGCAATAGGAGGGGAGTGATTTACTTTGCAGTCCAGGAGCAGAAGTCCCTGGGACCATCAAGGGAGAAGAGCGGAAATCAGGACCCTACCCAGAGAAGCAGTGACACCAGAGATAGAGGCAGAGACCATGACTTGGAGAGAGGGAACAGCTGGGGACTCTAGACCCAGAGAGGGAGAGGAGCTATGTGCTGATGACCAAGGGGAAGGCCTGCAATGTGTACCCTTTTGTTGGTTGATGATGCATGGAGGGGATTGTAACCATGGCAATGAAACAATGTATGATAGAATGAATATAAAGCTAATGTTCTCCCATGTAAACTATCACTTAATTCACAATAAAACATTAAAAAAAAGAAGAAGACAAATTTGACATAGGCATGGATGCGCCAGAGACAGAACATGCTATGGTGGCTATTCAATCTCAGTTCAGAAAATTCCAGAAGAAAAAGACTGTGTCCCAGTCCCAGTGGGAAAGCCCCTTCATAGTGCATCACAAAACCCTAAATGCAACTCTCATCTGTTAAGAAATGAAAATAACAACACCCTACAGAGAAATTATCACACTCAATGAATACACATACACACACAGCAAACATAAAATGCATGTACAGAAACGTATAATATGTATACCCCAGTAGGATGATGAAAAACAGTGAGATTGTGAATGGCTTCATCTCATATTGGTCTCCAGTATCCTTCCTCCTGCAACTATTTCTCCTGATGTTGTAATAAAATGGAGTTAAGAATAGTTAAAATTAAAATAAAAAACTTAGTCTCCCCAAAGTCTGTAACCTTAATAACTACACTAAGCTCTATATAATACTTCAATATATGCATATATGTCGGGGACTTGCCTCGACATAGGTGTTTGGTTCACGAGGTGGGGATATCTGGCAGCAATAGGGATAGCAAAAGAGGAGACACAAAGACGCAAAGAGATAGACAAAGAGACACCCCGAAACCAGAGTGGATGCATTACTGGCGTCCGGTAGATCAGGCGTGGTGAACATATTAGCCATGAGGGCAGTAAGATCCCGCATAGCAAACATCTTAGCTATGCGGGCAATACGTTCCCTTTGCTAGCTGGTCATCCACGCATGCCTAGTCAGCCATACAACACGCCCTCCAAGCTGTAATGCACACCTTGTTCGGCCTGCGCCTCCGTTTTATTTAGGGGAGGAGCCTTACACCAAGCTGGGAGGGATTAAGACAAGGTACAGCTAATATACAGAATTTTCCAGACATTCAGGCAACTTTACATCATAATTCGCAGGTTCGAATCCCAGGCCCACAACTTGGTTTCTCAGGCTCAATTAACATATCTATAGCACCTGAGCTCAGTTGGGGGAAGGTGAGAAGGAAGGTCAAAAGGCTTGGGAGGAGTCCCTCTGTGTTGGCTTCCTGGCCTAGGTTCCTCAGGAACCTGGCTGAATAGCCTGCACCTGGGAGAGATTTAGGGAGGGTGTCTTTTTGTCCTTAGAACAAAGAACCGGTAAGTAGCCAAACTATTTTTAGTTAATCCTAGGGAGAAAAGCTTTACCTTTGAAACCTTTTACAGTCTCAGCTTTTAGGAAAATATTACATTTATCTGTGGATATCAGGGCTTCATGTATGCAATTAATAATAAACATAACTGAATACTAAGATGAAAAACAGTTTGCTATGTCTACTAGGTGGCTAGAGTTTGTTCCTCAGAGCCTGTGGCCTATACGGTCTGCAACACATATATAAAATATTGTTTTTGTTGTTAAGTGCCATTGAGTTGTTTCCAACTCATAGAGACCCTGTATAGGATTTTTGAGGAGAGGCTGGTGAGCTTGAACCACCAACCTTGCAGTTCAAACCAACTTTGCAGTCCAGTGCATTAACCCACAGGGCCACACCAAGACTCCTGAGAGGGAGTGGTACCTAGCAAATGGCAAAGCTGATATGTACGCTTTCCAAAGCTTTTGTTAGAAGATGTCAGAAAAAGATCAAAAAAAAAAAAACTTTTCCATTTGTTAACTTTGGAACTTTCTTTTTCTTGGTTGTTTTTTTTTTTTTTTTTTTTTTTTTTTTTTTTTACAGGAAATCCTGAGATTCTATTGTTGTTGTTGTTAAGTGCTGTCAAGTCTATTCCAACCCATAGCGACCCTGAATAGGGTTTCCAAAGAGCAGCTGGTGAGTTTGAACTGCTGACCTTGAAGTTCAAACGGCTTTGCAGTCTTGTGCCTTAACCCACAGTGCCACACCAGGACTCCTGAGATTCTATGTTGTTGTTGTTGTCAGGTGCCATCGAGTTGGAACCGACTCATAGCGACCCCATGCACAGCAGAATATAACAATATCCGATCCTGGGCCAACCTCACTACCACTTCCACACTTGACACTATCATTGATGCCACCTGGCTGATCCATCTCGTTGGGGGTCTTCCTCTTTTTCTCTGACCCTCCATCTTACCCAGCATGACATCCTTCTCCAACGACTGTTCTCTTCTGACAATATGTCCAAAGTATGAGAGACGAAGCTTAGCCATCCTGGCCTCCAAGGAGCACTCTGGCTGCACTTCTTCCAAAATAGATTGATTGGTTCTTTTGGCAGTCCATGGCACTTTTAGTATTCTCCTCCAACACCACAATTCAAAGGCATCAATTCTTCTACGGTCTTCCTTATTCACTGTCCAGCTTTCACATCCATATGAGGTTATTGAAAATACCATGGCTTGGGTCAGGTGCACCTTAGTCCTTAAGCTGACATCTCTGCTCTTAAACACTTTAAAAAGTTCCTGTGCAGCAGATTTGCCCAATGCAATACGTCATCTGATCTCTTGACTGCTGCTTCCATGAGTGTTGACAGTTGATCCAAGAAGAATGAAGTCCTTGACAACTTCAATCTTTTCTCCATTGATAAGAATGTTGTTTATTGGTCCAGTGGTGAGGATTTTTGTTTTTAGCTGTGATCAAATAATATTCGTGGAAATGTAGCATGCCACATTATTTAACCTTGCATACTAACCTTTGGTTAGACTTTGCAAATTCAATCTAGTTAGTAGCCATCACCTAGTTAGTAGCCTCCAGAACCTACTGGTAATTGGCCTCTATCTTAAGTGCCTCTTAAGATAATAATAGCATAGCTAACATTTGCTCAGTACTTACTAAATGGCAGACATTGTTCTAAGTGTTTTTTTCTTCCTTCTTTGAATAGCTGGATTATATTTGAGAGGAGTAAAAGTATTAAAACTCCAGCTTTGAAAATCTGTCAAACCACTGTACAACTCAGTCTGAAATGAATGCAAAAAATTTCCTTTGACTTACTCTGATGCATAGAATTAAAGACTTCTCCATGACTAAACAGATTTATTCTTAGTTTACATTGATTCAAATATGACATTCTGTAATTGATGATCTGGCTTTTCATGATCAAGCAATTACCTACAGTAACCAAAGTACTTCTGGTTCTGAAATCATATTACTAACAGATGGCAAGGATACTAAAATGAGTTTATGCTTTGAGGAGGTCAAACAAGGTGGTGCCATCCTCCACACCATTGCTCTGGGACCTTCTGCTGCCAAAGAACTGGAGATCCTGTCAAATATGACTGGTAGATTCTTGGAATATACTATTATTTGGACTATCATTAGTATAAAAATACATTTCCAGTCTCTCTCATTTCAGAGGCTTTTTCCCTTTCAACAACAAAACTGCTCAAAAATTCCCAATTCTAAAAATCAACCTACTTTGTTCTTTCCTTGCCCTTCAAATTAATATCCCCCTTTCCATTGCTTCATATATCTAATATTGTTTTTGTTATTCATATATCTAATATTGTTATTGCTAAGTGTCATTGAGTCAGTTCCAGCTTATAGTGACCTTGTATAGGGTTTCTGAAGAGCAGCTAGTGGGTTTGAATTGCTGATCTTGTGGTTAAAATACCAATGTTGATCCTACAGCACCACACCAGGACTCCATATGCAAATATGTATATATATACATGTACTATCTTCATTTATTCCTTGACCACTTTCTGCCAATATCAATAAACTGAAATTTCTTTCCTGTTACTAATGACTTCTTGTTAGTTGACATTGAGTCAATTCCAATGCATCCAACTGCAATGTCGAATTTCTTGTTCAGCATTTGTCCTACCCAATCCCACAGTAGAGATGCACACAGAGTTCATGGATAAGAAAATAGAGGCCTAGAGAATATAAACAATTTGCCTAAGGTCACAGTGTCCTGATTAGCAATTTAGCACTCTTCTTAACACCCTAGTCTACTTCCACCTCACCAAATCTGGTTAACTCTTACTTGGAAATACTTACTATCCTACTATCACTTTCTAACCCTGTCTTTATAACCTTGACCTGGGCTAATCCAATAGCATCCCAGCTGATCTTTCTGCCATTTATTAGGTCAATAAACATGTACCGATAATTGTGTATGTGACAGGCACTTGTGTTAATTCTTCTCCCTCTACAATTCATCTAGTCTAACTCCTCATATCCCAGTAATATCACCCTTCATTAACTCCTGTATTATTTACCTTACAAACTGTCATTCTTTAATTGTCTTGGGATATCTTAGAACCAACTAGAAAGCAAGCGACGGATTCAGAAGAACTGTCATAAATTTCATTTTTATAGCATTGTTTAGTGATTAGATAAGTTTTCTTAATATAGCAGGTGTTTGTATATGATAATTGATTGATAGTATAACAATAAAACCTGGTGTGTTCGCTATAATTTAACTTCATTCTTATTTATTTTAGGTAAGGTTTTACTTACTGAAAAGCATATTTGGGATGCTAATATACTGAAAGTTTCTGAGACTGTAGTATATTAATCTTTGCAATCTTAAAGAAAAATTTAAAATAAATTTTAAAGTATGGTAATAAAAGCACAATAAAATGTGACTTTCTCAATTAAAATTAATGTTCCAAAAGTAAATCACATTCCATTTCAGGGGGATATCGTTTTTATATCAATAAAGGCACAACTGATCTTATTGATTCTTTCAGTAAAATGTCTTCTAGAAGTGGTAGCATATTTCAACAGGCTATTCAGGTCAATATTCCAGGAAAATACTTTGGTTGATAAGATTTGGAATAAATTTCTATTTTCCTAAATATTAACTCTACTTTCTCTAATATCTTATGCCTGAAAATATCTTAGGTGTATAAGAAAAACATCCATACTGAATTTGCTTTTCATGACACTCATAGCCTCTTTTTTATTTGAATTCTTAGCGTAGTGGTTACGAATCGGGCTGCGAACCACAAGGTCAGCAGTTTGAAACTACCTTCTGTTCCACAGGAGAAAGATGAGGCTTTCTGATCCCATAAAGATTTACAGCCTCGGAAACAAAGGGTCGCTATAGTAGGAACTGACTCCATGGCACATAACAACAAAAACTTTTAATACTTATTTTGGACATGTTACAAAAAGGAAAGTCCTTAGAGAAGGACAGCAAGCTTGTTAAAGCAGAAAATCAGTGAAAAAGAGGAAGATCCTTAACAAGACAGAGTGGCACAATAGCTGCAAAAATGGGCTCAAATAGAGCAATCACTGTGAGGTTGGCAAAGACCGGACTGAGTTTCATTTTGTTAAACATAGTCATTATGATTCAAAGCCTACTCTATAACACCTAATAAAAACTCTTTTCAATTGTATACATGAGTTGTTGGTTTTTTTCAAAATAATTCTTAGTCAAAATAACTGAAATCTTAAAGATAAATTTAAAATTGTTCTGAACTGATTAATTATTGGAATTTTGTTAACTATGGTAATAAATGGGCTTCGTTTATATTCTTTTTACTTACATAATAGCTGGAGAGTAAAGCCTTAAATATTTCAGGAAGGAAATGGATAAATGGCACACAGTACCTGTGGATAGCACAGTTGGAAATGATACATTTTTTTGTAGTCACATGGGCAACACAAAAACCAGATCTTTTTCTTCAAGATCCAAAGGGAAAGGAGTATAAAACCTCAGATTTCAAAGAAGATAAATTCAATATTCGATCCACCTGTCTTCAGGTACCAGACATTGCCAAGGTACATTTGTTTTTTTTTTCCCATGTATTATCAATCTCAAAAAGAAAATAAGAAGATAACATTTTATTATCTTGTCAATATTAAACAATAAAAAGTTATCTGTCATAAAAATGAAGCTAACTAAAATAACTAAGGTATCATACTATACTTTCTACTGTTTTTAAAGTTGGATATTAAAAATCATTAATGTGTGCAGGGGAAGGTAGAATCCCCACTGAGTAGTTTTCATCTTGTCTAGACTAGTCTGGTGAAAGGAGATGGGGATAAGATTCTTATGATTCAATAGTGAGTAACCGTTATCATGATGAATTGCAACTATCACAACTGTAAAGGTAGAAGTTTTGTAACATAAAGGGGGGTAGTTAATCTAACATTCCAGGAACAGCAGACCCTAGGACCATCAAGGAAGAAGAGCACAAGTGGAATGTGGGACCCTATCCAGAGAAGCAGTGACACCACAGATGGAGGCAGAGATGAGGACCTGGAGAGATAAAGCAGCCAAGGACTCTAGACTCATGGAAAGAGAAAGGCTGTGTGCTGGCAGCCAAGAGGCAGGCTTTCAGCATGTGGCCTTTAGCTGTTTAAATGATTATATATTCCTGAGTGGTGTTTTTGAGTACATATTTTTTAAAAAATAGAGAGAATAGAAGCAAAATACCCAATTTTTAATATTGTTGAATGATGATGCATGGAGGGGATGGTAATCATTTCAATGAAATGAAATACAATAGGATGA
>NW_006408520.1:30861383-30866847 GCF_000296735.1 Chrysochloris asiatica | reverse complement strand
ATAATCAATGTAATGAAACAAGCTATATGAATGGTTGAATGTGAAGCTGATGATGTGCCCTGTAAACTTTCACTCAATGCAAAATAAAAACATTTAATTAAAAAAAAAAAAAAATTCCTATGTCATTTTATATCCCAAACAAGGACTAGAAAAAGGTTACCAAAGTTTTCAATAGATTTTTTTTTCTTTTTTCAGACAGGCACTTGGGCTTACTGCCTTCTAAATAAGCACATCAATACTCGGGTACTAACAGTGAGAGTAACTACTCGAGCAAGTAGTCCTACAACACTCTCAGGGATTGTAACTGCTCACATGAGTCACCATGCAGCACCTTACCCTAGCCCAATGATTGTTTAGGCACAAGTAACAAGCAGAGGGACATCAAGTAACATTGGAGCTCTGGGACAATGGTGCAGGTAATAAGAATTTGCATCAACTTTCACAGTACTGAAAATCCTGTTGTTGAATGCCTTTGAGTCAGTTCCAACTCATAGTTACCCTATATAGAGTTTCTGAGACTGCTGGTTTGTTTGAACTACCAACATTTTGGTTAGTAATCCAGTGCTTATATATAGAGAGAAGGCAATATTTCCTGTGTATGAACATCAATCATATTTTAAAGTAAATTAAACTTAATGTTAATGTTTTTATACTTTTTGTTAAATTATTTTCATAAGTTCTATGACATGAACCTTATTTACCTTCTTCAAATTCTATGAACAATTTTACTTTTCCCACAGAACTTGAGGCATACTTTTTCTCTATTTTCATTAATGTCAGTAGTTCACATATGCTTTCTCCAGTTTTAATTATTTTTCCTTAGTTTTGACCCATTTCCAGCAATAGGACAGAACTGAAGTGCTCCATATGGCTCCCTAGCGTGTAACCTTTACAGGAACAGATCTTCAGGTCTTATCTCCTGCAGAACAGATGGTGCATTCAAATCACCGACTTCACAATTAGCCGCTGAGCATTTAACTATTGTGCTAATGTTGTTGTTGTTGTTAAGTGCCGTAGAGTCGGTTCCGACCCATAGCGACCCTGTACAGGGTTTCCGAGGCTGTAAATCTTTACGGGAGCAGAACGCCTCAGCTTTCTCCCGCAGAGCTGCTGGTAGTTTCGAACTGTTGGCCTTAAGGTTCGCAACCCGATTCATAACCACTAATAGGGCTCCAATAATAATAATTTTGTTGTTGTTGTTGTTAAGTGCTGGTGAGTCAGTTCTGACTCTAGCAATCCTGTATAAGGTTTCCAAGGAGCAGCTGGTAGGTTTGAACTACCGACATTATGGTTAACAATCCAGGGCTTATCCTACATATTAACTGAATGCTTCCCATTAAGGAACTTTGTCCAAAATCTCAGGGTTATTAAGTGCCAAACCAGGCCAGGCTTTGAACCCCAGAGGTACTTAAACACTGTTCTACATTTTTGCCAAATTGCTGCCATCACTAATGCTTACACGAGTTGTAACTGCCGTTTTAACTTTGTTGGGTCGCTATTTATTTCATTTCAAAATCAAGGTGCTGATACTGTCAAGAATAATGGAATCTACTCAAGGCACTTTACAGATTACTGTGGAAATGGTTGTTGTTGTTAGGTGCCACTGAGTCTGTACTGACCCATAGCGACCTTATGCACAACAGAATGAAACACTGCCTGATCCTGGGCCAACCTCACTACTGTTGCCACGCTTGAGTCCATCGATGCTGCAACTTGGCCAATCTATCTCATTGGGGGCCTTCCTCTTTTTCTCTGACCCTCCGCCTTACCAAACATGATATCCTTCTCCAGCGACTGGTCCCTCCTGACAATATGTCTGAAGTATGAGAGACAAAGTTTGGCCATCCTGGCCTCCAAGGAGCACTCTGGCTGCACTTCTTCCAAAACGAATCTATTGGTAGAAATGGCAGATACAATTTAAAAGTGCATGTCCAAGCCAGAAAAAAACACAGCTAGACTAAATTTAAGGCAACATCATAATAAAGTTATATATATACCAGGCTATGTTGAAAATGGTAAGTGGCATCAAAATAGATGTGTGATTTTTGTTAGATACATTACATATGACAAACATCAACAATCTAATATACTATGGAAATCCTAATATTATAATTATACAATTGTCTATCTGTTCAAAACCCTATCAGTGAACACAGCATAAGGCTATGATTTTAGATGTATTGCTCACACTCACTTCAGGTTATTTCATTTACATTAAAAACAACAACAGCCACAATATGTAGTATAAGCTTTGGTTTTTGCTTTTTTAGGAGCCCTGGATGTGCAGTGGTTAAAATCATGCAATTGCTGACCAAAAGGTCACAACTACTCATGGGAGAAAAATATGGCAGTTTACCTCTGTCAAGATTTACAGCCTTGAAAATCCTATGGACAGTTCTACTCTGTCCTACAGGACCTCTTGGAGTCAGAATCAACACAACAGCAGTGGATGTGATTTTGAATTCGTTTTTTAGGGTTGCTGTAACAAAAATACCACAAACTGGATGACCTAAAACAACAGAAATTTATTCTCTCACAGTTGTGAATGCTTGTTGTTATTGTTGTTGCTATGTGTCATTGAGTCAATTCCAACTAATAGCTTCCCTACAGGACAATGTAGAACTGTCCTATAGAGTTTCCTGAACTGTAATCTTTCCAAGAGTAGATCAGGCCCTTTCTCCTGTGAGGCTGCTAGTAAGTAGGATTTGAAGCATTGACCTTTCTGTTAACAGCCAAGAGATTTAACCATTGTAGAAGTCTGAAATCACTTTATTGGCAGGACCATGCTTCTCAGAAGGTTCAAGGAAAGAATCATTCCTTGTCTCTTCATAGCTTCTGGTGTTTGTCTGCCATCATTGGCATTCTTTGGCCTGCCTTCATCACTCCAATCTCTGCCTCCACCATTCACCTGCCTTTCTTCCCTCTGCATATATTTGTGTGTCCACATTTCCCTATCTTCACAAGGACACCAGTCATTGGATTTAGGGGCCCCTTTAATCCAGCATGACCTCATCTGAACTTCATTACATGTGTGAAGGCCCTATATCCAAATAAATCCTTATTGACAAATTCTAGGTGGACATGAGTTTTTAGAGGATGCAATTCTACTCAGTGCATGTAGCAAGCACTGTGCTAGTTGCTGGAGTTACAAAGATGAATAAAGCACAATCCTTGTCCTTGAAGAATTTATAGTCTAGTAGTAGAAGCAGATAGGTTTAAAACAAAATGAAGTTTAATACAGCATAATGTCTTCTTGTCAATTTAAAAAGACACCAATAAAAGAAGTTTTTTATTTTCATTAAAAGCTTTGCTTTCTCTGTATCTGTTACCAATCAATATTAAATCTCTTAAAGAACAGAAATGGCAAAATGAAAAGTTACAAAATTACTTTCTTCAGTAGGTGTAATTACAGCGAACCTACCGAAGCTTACACAGATAATGTAGAAAGACCTGGAGAAGATGAAGGAATCACCAGAATAGTATCTGGAGGGGCATTTGTTTTACCTGAGTTTCCTGCTTATAATTCTCCCAGTCCCATATTCCCACAAGATAAAGTTAAAGACCTTGAAGCTAAATTTAAAGGAGGTCATATTCAGCTTTCATGGACTGTTCCTGGCAATAGTCTTGATAAAGGAAAAGATAAGTTTGATATTACATATAAGAGAAATCATATTGACTCATTTGCTAAGGATTTCCTAATGATAAATATTTCATTATTTATCTAGAGTCCTGGTGTGGAACTGTAGGTTAATGCGCTGGACTGCAAAGTCATTTGAACCACAAAGTCAGTGGTTCAAGCTCCCCAGCTACTCCTTGGAAACCCTATACAGGATCACTATGGGTCAGAACCGACTCAATGGTGCTTAACAACAACAATTATTTATTTAAACGATGAAAAAACATTTATAAAGTCTCTACTATAGGTTAATACTCACCTATTTTCAGATGTGAAAACTGAACCTGCAAGAGATAACTAATTGGTTCAAGTTATATCTCTATTAGTAACTTAGCTAAGATTCTAGCCCAGTCTATTCAGAGTCTATTGTACCATATTAAGCCTCACAATTTGAACCATTACTTTGAAAGACTGAGTTAACAGCTTCTATTGCATCTTTTCTTCCTAATGGAGAAAACTTGTTCTAAATGCTTCCAACTCAAGAAATTCATTTATCCACTTTTTCCACCTTAGTTTTCAAACACTACAGATACCTAAGAAATGATGATCCCTACTCTTATCAGCTGCCCTGCAAAAACCTTATAGAGAGTCATTATGAGTTGGAACCGACTCGACAGCACTTAACAACACCTCTCAACAGTCAACTGAGTGCAGAAGACACACAAGTAAACAAACAATCCATACAGTGTGATAAGAGATATGCTGTTGTAAGCATAGAATACTATCACAGTCCATAAGAAGGTCAGGGGGTTGGGCTCACAGGGACTATGTCTCACAAGTTTTCTAGAGAAGACTAACATTTGTCTGAGTGTTGAAGAATGAGAGAAGTTAGACTGGTGGGCTGCAAGTGTCCCAAGAAGAGGATCATATGCTGAGAAACCTCCTAGTTGGAAAGATTTGACCACAGAGTTTAAGTAAAGTTCAAAGTCAAATATCTCACTTATTCAAAGTTCCTAATAATACATGACTCTCATTCTAGACAGCTTAAGTGACTTCTATCTTTGCTTCAAATGTAACAGAATTCAGTTAGTATTTGTTGAATGTCTATCATATTCCAGTATGATAAGTACATAGACAAGTACATTTCTACACAATAAAGCCAATCTTGCTATTTTCCTTTTGAAATAGGAGAATGAAAGCAATATACAATGTTGACATTCATATTATCTCAGAAGTTATGAAATGCCACATGCTCAGTTCTCTTTCTCCTGGGTTACAACAAACCCCTCACTGCACATTCTGAAATAAAAAGGTACTTTTATATCTTTTATTCATTATGTACATTTTTAAAGCTCTATTTCTTTTTTATCACTATTCTACACTAGGGGAGGAATCATGCAAAAACTCAAGGGAACACAGAAATGCCAGTACTCATGAAGACCCTTTTTAAAATCCAATGTTAAAAATTCGTATCATGACAAAAACCGAAGTACCTTATTGTATTATTATGATCCTTAAACATGGCCGAATCAAAAAAAATAACAAAAACACCAATACTGTTACTTTTTGAGCCTAAATAAAATTGCCTGACCAAAAGTTGAGCTCTAAATTTAAATCAAGAATAAGTCTTTAGTTCAAGATCAAATTTTATATATTTGTGTATGTGTGTATGTATAGTCCTGCTAACCACAAGACCGGTAGTTCAAAGTCACCAGCCACTCCTCAAAAAATCTGTAGAGATTCACTATAAGCCAGAACCAATTTGACTCTAGTTAGCAAAAACAACATATACTTAACAAAACAAACAAAAGTATATCTTTGCTGTTGTTGTTAAGTGCCATCAAGTTA
>NW_006408520.1:30858981-30860608 GCF_000296735.1 Chrysochloris asiatica | reverse complement strand
CAGCATCAATGGGCTCAAGCGTGGCAACAATAGTGAGGTTGGCCCAGGATCGGGTAGTGTTTCATTCTGTTGCGCATAGGATCGCTGAGTCGGTACCGACTTGATGGCACCTAACAGCAACAACAACAACCTTAGTGAATACTTCTTCTCTGACACCCCAGAAGCCCGGCTCCATAGAAATTTTTTTATTTAAACCAGGTTTTAAAATAGAAAATGGCACCAAAATCCACATTGCCATGAAAGCCTTGAGTACAACCAAGTTCGCTTCAGAGGTTTCTAACATTGGACAGGCTACCAAGTTTATTCTTCCAAAGAAGTCTAATATAGGTACCAATATGTCTACAATCAGTTTGACAGTTTGGGGTTTAGCTGAGATTGTATCCATATTTTAAATTAGAAATTGTATTAGAACTAATATTCAATGTTATAAGCATTTGGTAAACATTTAGAACTTAATTTTATTTTTTCATTATCTACTATAAAACTCTTTGTAATATAAAAGTTGTAAATGTCCAGAATACTTGAGTAAATTAATATTAATTGAGTTGCTAAAGGAAATTGAAAATGACATACAATCCCCTATCTTTCAAAAATCCATTTACTAATTTCAATATTAAAAATATGTAAAATTGCACTTGTAAACTTTTTGTTTAAGGTTACAAGGCATGCTACAAATTTATTTGGTAAATTCAAAATCAGAATATATTTTTAAAATATTTATGTATCAACAACAACAAATAATTTTATGGTAGATTTACTTAGGTTCTACTCCTGATTATGAATGAATACTTCATGTTTGTATAATCTATATTCAAAAAGGACTATAGAGATCATTGCTAAAGATAAAGCAGTGACATTTGATATTTTATCCTTAGCTATTTATGGAGTCATGGTATGGCAATATGGGATAAGCACTGGACTGCTAACCACAAGGTTGATTGTTCAAATCCACCAGCTGCTCCTTGGAAATGCTTCACACTATTGGATGAGTCAGAACAGACTCAATAGCACTTAAAAACTGCACTAATCTATGGAATATTAAAGTTCCAGTCTTAGGCATGAAATTACTATTAGCTAGCAAGAATGCTTTTCTTGATGAATTGTGGAACACTGTGAAGTTCTAGCTGTAGTTTCTGTATTTAGAGACCATCATTCTGTACTCAGAGTCAAGATACTCCATTAAGTCAAGGATTTTTCTTTTTAACTGATAGTACTTGACAGAGTATTCAATAAATATTGGCTAAGTAAATTTAATAAACACTTCTAAACTATCAAAAAATACAAAATGTGCACATGGAATTATGAAGTCAGCATATAATGAAAACTCCTTAGTAACAACCATGTGAACCAGAACATGTTGTGTCAAGAACTTAACTGGATTATTTCAATAACGTATAAAATAAACTGACTATCCAGAAATTGTGTAATTCTATAAGAGAGAGTAATGAAAAGTGGCCATTAGAAGAAAATCCTTTCTTTACAAGCAAGAAGATTTCAAAAATTCTTTGAGCATCTGAAAGGAGAAAGTTGTAGGATATATCTTGAGGAATCAAGTAAAATAAATCTTAAAACATTAGCAACCCAAATCCATAAATAGATCTAAAAAAGAATTTTACATATATATATA
>NW_006408520.1:30856975-30858711 GCF_000296735.1 Chrysochloris asiatica | reverse complement strand
ACACCATGATGACCAGGTTCAATTTATCCCAGAAATACAAAGATGCTTTAATATAAGAAAATCGATGTAATTCATCACATTAACATATTAAAAAGAAAAAAATTCAGATCATTATCTATCTCAGTATTTCATGCCACACAATCATACTCAATGATCCCACAGGACAGAGTAGAGCTGGCCACCCAGTAAGGTTTCATAGGGAATATTTTGAGTCAGAATGGACTGGACGACAATGGGTAGCAGGGTGGTAGGATTTTTGTGGTAGCAGACTGTCACATCATTCTCCTACAGAATAACTGGTAGATTTGAACAATGACTTTCTGGGTAGCAGTTGAGTGCTTAACCATTGTGCAATCACATGATCCTTAATCATCTCTACAGTACAGAAAAATATATATAATGTAACCTCCACTTAACTTTACAACTGCAAACTTTAAAAAACTGGATTAATCCTGATAAAGGATTCACACATACATACACACATATATACATATATCACAAATAGCATACTTAATTAATGGTGATATATTAAAATTGTTTTCCCTGAAATTGAAAACAAATAAAGATGCTCACTAGTATTATTTCATTATAGATCTTTGTTAGCACCAAAACCAAACCAAACAAAAAACACTTCCATCGAGTGGACCCTGTATGGGGTTTCCAAGGCTGTAAATCTTTACGGCAGCAGAAAATCTCATCTTTGTACCATGGAGCCACTGATGGGTTTGAAGTGCTAACCTCTTGGTTAGTAGTCCAGAGCTTATCCTACAGCGCCACCAGGGTTCTCCACTCAGTAAGGCAATAAAATAAAAGAATAATGAAGACTGGAGAGAAAGTAACAAAGTTGCTATTATTGTTGTTGTTATTGTTAAGTGACAGTGATATTTGCTGTTGTTAGGTACCATCAAATCAGCACCGACTCATAGCGACCTTTTGCACAGCAGAACGAAACAATGTCCAATCCTGGGCCAACCTCACTACTATTGCCATGTTCTGATTTTCAATGGATGTTTATATAGTATTCCTAAAAACTTTTTTAAAGTCTATAAACAAATTTACTATAATCATAAGAAATTTGGTAATATTGCTGAAATTCAGAATACAGTAACTCATTATTGTATTTATGTATATCATTATCATTATATATATTCTCATCAATGGAGAAAAGATTGATGTTGTCAAGGACTTCATTCTTCTTGGATCAACTATCAGTTCCGACTCCATGGCACCTGACAACAACAACAAAACAAATTACTATAATTATAAGGAATTTGGTAATATTGCTGAAATTCAGATTATAATAACTCAGCTGAATTTAGATATATCAGTACAAAGAGAAAATCAAATATTTATAATTTAAAATACCATTAAAAATATCAAGCATTTTTTTGTTGCTGTTAAGTTATTTGAACCACTGACCTTGCGCTTCAAACAGACTTTGCATTTATAGTTGTTAGGTTCCATCGTGTTGGTAACAACCCATAGAGACCTTATGCCCAGCAGAATGAAACACTGCCCGATCCTGGGCTAATCTCACTACTATTACCACTCTTGAGTCCATCAATGCTGCCACTTGGCCAGTCCATCTCATTGGGGGTCTTCCTCCTTTTCACTGACCCTCCACCTTACCAAACATGATATCTTTCTGCAGTGACTGGTCCCTCCTGACAATATGTCCAAAGTATGAGAGACGAAGTTTGGCCATCTTGTCCTCCAAGGAGCACTCTGGCTGCACT
>NW_006408520.1:30847403-30855305 GCF_000296735.1 Chrysochloris asiatica | reverse complement strand
CTTGTCTTCTCAATGACTTTTTGCTTTCTTCATGTATGATGTTCTTGATGTCATCCCACAACTCTTCTGGTCTTCAGTCTTTAGTGTTTAATGTATCAAGTCTGTTCTTCAGATGATCTCTAAATTCAGATGGGATATATTAAAGGTCATATTTTGGCTCGCATGGACTTGTTTTCATTTTCTTCAGCTTCAGTTTGTATCTGCATATGAGCAATTGATGGTCTGTTCCACAGTCTGCCCCTGGCCTTGCTTTGACTGACAATATGGAGCTTTTCCATCGCCTCTTTCCAAAGATGCAGTCAATTTGATTTCTATGTATTCCATCTGGTGAGGTCCATGTATATAATCATCTGTTACACTGTCTAAAGAAGGTATTAGAAATGAACAAATAATTAGTTTTGCAGAATTCTATCATGAGATCTCCAGCATCATTTCTATCACCAAGGCCATATTTTCCAACTACTGATCCTTCCTCTTGGCTCCTAACCTTTACATTCCAATCACCAGTAATGATCAATACATCTTGATTGCATGTTTGATCAATTTCAGATTGAAGATGTTGGTAGAATTCTTCTATTTCATACTCACTGGCTTTAGTGGTTGGAGCGTAAATTTGAATAATAGTGGTATTAACTGGGCTTTCCCTGTAGGAACATGGATATTATCTTATCACAGACAGTGTTGTACCTCATGCCTGATCTGGATATGTTCTTTTGACAATGAATGCAACACCATTCTTCTTCAATTTGTCATTTCCGTCACAGTAAACCATGTGGTTGTCAGATTCAAAATGGCCAATACCAGTCCATTCAGCTCACTAATGCCTAAGATATTGATTGTTTATGAATTCCATTTCATTTTTGACAACTTTCAGTTTTCCCAGATTCATACTTCGTACATCCCATGTTCCAATTTTCAATGGATGTTTACAGCTGTTTCTTTTCATTTTGAGTTATGCCCCATCAGCAAATGAAGGTCCCTTGGGCTTTTCTCCCATGAGCTTTACTCCTTTTGCTTTATCATGGTCAATGCTACTTTGAGGAGGCAGTTCTTCCCCAGTCACATTTTGAGTGCCTTCCAGGCTGAGGGGCTCATTTTCTGGCACTATATCTAACAGTGTTTTTCTGCTATTCTATAAAGGCACAAAGTTGCTGGCTTGCAAGTTTTCAAGAAGGAGTTTAGTTTCAGAGTAGAGGGGAAGTTAGAATCCTCAATATGTAATTTTCATCATGTATAGATGGTGAAAGGAGATGAGGATAGGATTCTTTTGATTCAATAGTGAGTAACTGTTATCATGACTAATTGCAATTGTCACAACTGTAAAGGTAGATGTTGCATAACAATAAAGGGGAGGTGTGGTGCTGTGGGCTAATGTATCAGACTGCAAAGTCATTAGAACTGCAAGGTTGGTGGTTCGAGCTCACCAGCTGCTCCTTGGAAACCCTATACAGGGTCGCTATGGGTAGGATCAACTTGATGGCACTTAACAACAATAACAACAACAAATTAAGCTTACATTCCAGGAACAGAGGCCCCTAGGACCATCAAGGAAGAAGAGCATGAGCTCTCCTAACCAGAGAAGCAGTGACACAAAAAATGGAGGCAGAGGTGATGGCCTGGAGAGACAGAGCATCTGAGGACTCTAGACTCATACAGAAAGGTTATGTGCTGGTGGGCAGGAGGCTGGCTTGTAAAATGTGTTCTTTGGATGTTTAAATGATTATGTATTCCTGCATGTTTTGTGTACATAAAAAAAAAAAAAAAGAGGGAATAGAGGCAAATAATATTAACTGATGGTGCATGGAGATTGTAATTATTACAGTGAAAGAAAATATAATTGGTTGAGTGCAAATCTGATGTTCTCCCTAGTAAACTATCATTCAGTTTACAATAAAAGCTTTAAAAAAAAAAAACACTTTGAACAAACTCCCATAGTTGTCGTTGCTGTCAAGTGCCACCAAGTTAATTCCGACCCATAGCAACCCTAGATAGGGTTTCCAAGGAGCAGCTAGTGAGCTTGAGCCACCAACCTTGCAATTTAAATGACTTTGCAGTCTGACACATTAACCCACAGCGCCACACCAACGGATAAAAAAATTATGGAGTATTTATACAATTAAGAATAAGGTAGCAATGAAAATGAAATGAACCACAAATACCCTCTACTACATAAGGGAAGCTTTCAAACACAATGTTGAATGAAAAAAAAAAAAAAAAAAACCTTCAAAAGATAACTATCATTTCATTTGTACAAATAGGTAAAACTAAACTACCATTTATGAATATTGTTAAGTGCCATCTAGTCAGTTCTGACTCATAGTGACCCTGTATAGGGTTTTCGAGGAGCAGCTGGTGAGTTTGACCCACCAACCTTGTGGTTCAAACCAACCTTGGGGTCCAGTGCATTATCCCACAGTGCCCTGATGACATGTGAGATAATAATAGAAATAAACAGAAAAACAAAGCAGTGATTACCACAAAAGTCAAAACAGTGATTGTCCTTTGTGTGAAGGAAAATAATTGTAACCAAGGTAGGGTATGCCTGATCCTCATATCCAGCAGTGCTCTGTTTCTTGTGTTAGGCAGTGGTTACATCTGTTTGTGGTTTATTTTTAATTTTTGTTAAACTGTGAATATAAGTTTTGCATACTTTCTGAATATACCATTTAATTTTTTTTTTTAATTTAAAGAGGTTTCTGAAGTACATAAATAGGACAATCAAAATGAAGAAAAGTTTTTGTATAAACTGTTTCTAAATCATACTTTATATCAGATTCAACAGAATAATGAGGGCGGGGGAGATTATCTTTGTTTCATTTCAATTTAACAAATTATTATATAAAATAATAACCCCCAAGTTTTGGTTTGTATGGCACAAATGGCTGCTGCTCTAAGAATTTTCATCTGTGTAACAAAGCAGTTACAAGAATTTAAGCAATTCTTCGTGCATTTAAAATGGTCATTTTATAGCTTGGGAATTTAAGTGCCTCATACAAAGTGGTGAGAATTGATTTGTAAATAAACTACCGAAAACTATAATGTTCAAGTCCTGATAATTTAAAGGTAAAGAAAAATTATATTCAATCTTCACATAGAGATGTAAAATAAGTACCAGAGAGGGAGAATTCTAAATGATGAAAAAAATTAATCACTTAATAAATTTAAAACCATTATTAATTAAGAAAGTCTCAAAAAGGCAGGAAGTAGTTAGTCTATTCTTATCCACATGGTCACTGTACTGAGAAATGATTAATAGAGTTCGGGTGTAGTGCTGTAGGATCCACACTGGCATGCAAGGTCAGTTTGAATCTCAAGGTCGGCAGTTCAAACCCACCAGCCCTCCTCGAAAATCACAGGGTCGCTGTGAGTCGGAACACACTCAGCACATCAACAGGGAGATTGCTAAGGCCATATTTTCAAATATGAGAAGAGAAAGGATCAGTAGTTTGAAAATATGGCTTTGGCAATCAAGAACTGATAGTATTGAAGGAAGAACTGATAGTATTGAAGGAAGAAGCCCAAGTTGCACTGAAGGCAAAAACAAGTCCTCTTCTGAATCCAGCATAAATTTCTGGCATCTCCCTGGTGATATGCTGCTGTAATCATTTTCAAAACATCTTCAGCAAAATTTACTTTCATGTGATAGTAATGATTCTGTTTGATGATTTCTGTATTCCATTGGGTCATCTTTGTTTGGAATGGCTGCAAATAAGGATCTCTTCCAATCAGTTGACCAGGTAGCTATCTTCCAAATGTCTTCTAATACTGCATCAGATTGTATAAACATTTTAATTTTTATTCTATCAATTCTTGTTTTTCACAAACACCTTCAGTGCAGTTTAGATTTTTTGCTTCAATATCATATGCTACCTTCTTGATTATATGATACCTCTTGTGTTATGGTTGAACATTGACCAATTTGTTTTGTTACAATGACTCTGTGTATTCCTTCCATATTCATTTGATAATTCCTACATCATTCAATATTTTACTCATAGAATCCAGTATTGCAACCGAAGACGTAAATTTTTTGTTGTTGTTATTCAATTCTTTCAGTTTGGAAATGTGGAGTATATTCTTCTCTTTTTGGTTTTCTAACTCCAGGTCTTTGCATACTTCATTATAATGCTTTACTTTGTCTTCTCAGTCTGTCCTTTGAAATCTTCTGTTCTGCTCTTTTACTTCATCGTTTCTTCAAATCACTTTAGCTTCTCTATGCTCAAGAGCAAGTTTCAAAATCTCTTCTTACATCCATTTTTGTCTTTTTTCCTTTTCTGTCTTTTTAATGACCTTTGGCTTTCTTCATGTATGAGGCTCTTGATGTCATCCATGACTCATTTGGCCTCCAGTCATTAAGGTCTAATGCATCAAATCTGTTCTTGAGGCGGTCTCCAAATTCAGGTAGGATATACTCAAGGCCATATTTAACTCTGGTGGACTTGTTTTAATGTTCTTCAGCTGCAGCTTGAAGAACAATTGATGAGCAATGGATGGTGTTCCACAATCAGCCCTTGTTTTGTTTTGACTGTTAATATTGAGCTTCTCCATCATCTCTTCTCACAGATGTGATCAATTTGATTTCTGTATATTACATATGGTTAGGTTCACATCATTGTCTTCGTAATATACCTTGGAGACAGTTCTGACTCATAGCTGCCCTGGACAGGGTTTCCAAGGCTATAAATCTTTACAGGAACAAAAAGCCTCATCTTTGTCTCACGGAACAGCTGGTAGTCTCGAACTGCTGACCTTAAGGTTCGCAGCCCAGTTTATAACCACTACACTACCAGAGTTCCTTAGGGTCACATGTATAATCACCATTAATGTTATTGAAAAAGGAACACTGGTAGTGTAATGGATTATGAGCTGGGCTGTAAATACAAAGTCAACAGTTCGAATCTACCAGTCACTCCAAGAGAGGAAGAGGCTTTCTGTTCCCATAAAGATTGACAGCCTCCAAAACCCTTATTCAGGGTCGCTATGAGTTAAAACCAACTTGGTGACACACAACCACCACCATCACCTTGTTGAAAAAAGTATTTGCTATGAATTAGTCATTGGTCTGAAAACTCTATCATGCAATATCCAGCACTGTTTCTATCACCAAGGCCATATTTTCCAACTCTTGATCCTTCCTTTTTGTTTCCTACTTCTTAATTCCAATCACCAGTAATGACAAGTACATCTTGATTGTATGTTTGATTAATTTCAGACTGAAGAAATTGGTAGAATTCTTTAATGTTATCATCATTGGCTTTAGTGATTTGCATTCATTTGAATAATAGTCATATTAATAGATCCATTAACAATTTATTAGTCAACTTTATAATGTATTAATAAAGTATCGATTTATTAGTTGAGATTATATGAAATAAAACATATGAGGAAATTAACAAAGTGTCTGACATGCAGTTTTTGTGTTAAGTACATTTATTGGTTTCCACTCATAGTGACCCTGTACAGGGTTTCTGAGTAGCAGCTTGTGGGTTTGAGCTACTAACCTTGAAGTTAGTAGTTCAGTGCTTATCCTATAGCGTCACACCAACTCTATATAATTGTTATTGTTGCTAAGTGCCATCGAGTCCATTCCGACTTATAGCAACCCTGTACAGGGTTTCTGAGGAGCAGTTGGTGAGTTTGAACTGCCAACCTTGTGGCCTGCAGTCCAGTACTAACCCCACAGTGCCACACAAGAGTCCTCTATATAGTTATTGCTGTCAAATGCAGTCGAATCAGTTCCGATGCATTTTGACCCTGTATACAGTTTCTGAGGAACAGCTGGTGGATTTGAATCGCCGGCCTTATGATGGGCAGTCCAGTGCTGATCCTACAGCACCACACCAGCAGTCCTCTATATAGTTAGTACTCAATGAATTTTGAAAGCTATTATTAATTCAGGGTGTGGCACTGTAGGATACACTGCACTGCTACCACAAGGTCCTTGGCTCAAACCCACCAGCCGCTCCTTAAAACCCTAGCAGAGTCGTTATAAGTCAGAACTGACTTGACGGCGCTTAACAACAACAACACAACATTATTCTTTTATTACTATTTTTCATAAGTATTTTATTTTTGTAGCATTCAAGTCTTTGAAGAGAAACACAAAAACTCTATAACCTCTACAGCACAAAGCAATTATATCATTTATGTACAATTATGAAGCATTCACATCTTACTTTTCAAAAGTATCTATAAAATTGTTCTCTCTCTTCGTTACATTAATAATACAGAACTCAACAGCTCAGCTAATACTGAAATCCCACACAGCTGTTTATAGCAGTTAACTTTTTAGGTTAGTCTGCCATCTAGTGGAATGACTGTAAACCTCCAAAAGATTTTATAATAGAATCTTCAATATAGTAGGGAGTTAAGCTAACTAAGGAAGGGTCTATCTGAGGAAGTGACATGAGTTCTTTGGAATGAGTAATGTTTAGTCAAACTTGTAGATGAGGGAGTAACAGCCTGTGTAAAGATCCACGTTCCTAGAGGAATGGAAAGGAAAGGTGCTCTTTAATCTGATCCCCTTCTAACTCCCTAAATCTGTCTGGTTATGAATAAAAGAAACAGTACCAGATAGAGTTAGGGAGTTAAAGGGGAACAGATTACAGAAGCTTTTATGAAAGAGATGACTGTATTAAAGATTAAAGATCTTATCATTTTATCCTAGGTATAATGGAAGCTGCTTAAATTTTTAAACAGGATATGAGATATATAGTTTTTAAAGAACTCTCAGGCTACAACGGGGAAATAAAATGAAAAGTATAAATATTAATGTGAGCAAACAATTAGGAGCAATTGGTAGAGCATTTCAGTTGTTTAAGCAACAGATGGTTTTAGCTCAGTCCATTACTGTCAAAAAAGATGGCTGGTACCTTAGTGGATTACAAGCTGCAAGGTCAGTAGATCAAATCTACCAGTCACTCCATGGGAGGAAGATGATGTTCTCTGCTCCCATAAAGATTTACAGTCTTAGAAACCCCATACACCACAACCACCATTACTGTCAAAATGTATTTTTAAAGTAGATTCATTGTTAATGAAATGGATATTGGAAGGGCGCTAAGGATGGTGGTGGTGGTGGTGGTGGTATGCTGTGGAGTTGGTTCTAACACATAGCAACCCTATGTAGGGTTTCCGAGGCTGCCACTCTTTATGGGAACAGAAAATCTCATCTTTCTCCTGCAGAACAGCTGGTAGTTTCGAACTGCTGACTTTGAGATTAGAAGCCTGATTCATAACCACTATGCTACCAGGGCTTCTTGGAGCTAAGGGTAAGAGATGAGAAAACATCAAAAATACTCCCCAATTTCTATTTTTGCTAATGCCTTCAGTGTACCTTGGATTTCTTCCTTCAGGGTCATTGGCTCTTGACCGTATACCACCTCTTGAAATGGTTGAACATCGACCATTTCTTTTTGGTACAGTGACTCTGTGTAATCCTTCCATCTTCTTCTGATGCTTTCTGCATCATTCAATAATTTGCCCAGAGAATCCTTCAATATCGCAAGTCAAGGCTTGAATTTTTTCTTCAGTTCCCTCAGCTTGAAAAATTCTGAGTGTGTTGTTCCCTTTTGGTTTTCTAACTTCAGGTCTTTGCACATTCGTTATAATATTTGACTTTTCTTTTTTTTTTTTGACTGTCTTTTTGAGCTGACCTTTGAAATTTTCTGTTCCACTCATGTCTTCCATTTACTTTAGTAGCATTTCTACTCTGGAGAGCAAGTTTCAGAGTCTCCTCTGACATCCATTTTGGTTTTTTCTTTCTTTCTTGTCTTCTTAGTGACATTTTTCTTTCTTCCTATATGATGTTATTGCTGTCATCCCACAACTCTTCTGGTCTTCGGTCTTTAGTATTTAATGTATCTGTTCTTCAGATTATCTTAAAATTCATGTGGGATATGT
>NW_006408520.1:30846006-30846573 GCF_000296735.1 Chrysochloris asiatica | reverse complement strand
TTTGAGTTGTGCCTCATCAGCAAATGAAAGTCCTAAGGGCTTTAATCCATTCACATCATCATGGTCAACTCTACTTTGAAGAGGCAGCTCTTCTAAAGTTGCATTTTGAGTGCCTTAAAACCTCAGAGACTCATCTTCCAGTACTAATATGACAATGTTCCACTGCCATTTGTAGGGTATTCAGTAACTATATATTTGGAAGTAATCCATCTCTCCTTCTTCCTAGTCTGCCTTTGTCTGGAAGCTTATCTGAAAACTGTCCACCATGGGTGACTCTGCTGGCATTTAAAATGCCCATGGCATAGCTTCCAGAATCAACAATACACAAACCAACACAGTATGACAAACTGACAGACAAGTCATGGGTGACAAACTTATGGCATAAATATACTATCAAACATAAATTAAAACACACAAATAGCAGAAGACAAAATAGATGAGTGGGGCCTCCTAAAAGTTAGACACTTGTGTACATCAAAAGAATGCATCAAAACAGTAAAAACAGCACATAGACTGGGAGAAAAACAGCAATGACATATTAGGCAACAGACTAATCTCCCCATTAAC
>NW_006408520.1:30844353-30845314 GCF_000296735.1 Chrysochloris asiatica | reverse complement strand
CAGTGCTCCAGGCTGACATTCTTTATAAGTTAAGCTAAACTATTATTTGGCTTTAAAATGACTTCAGAGGATATTTTTGGTTTAAGGTTTAAAGATTATCTCACGGTAATACTTTGAGGGATTCATCCAGCCTCCATGATACCCATAAATTCTGGATTCTATGAGAAATTAAAATTGTTTTGCATTTTTCCCATTTCGGCAGGTCACATATGAAGGAACTTTAAAAAAAAAAAAGATGGAAAAATTCATTATCTTTTAATTCCATTTTTCCATGAACTTTTTGAAGCCCTTTCATATTTTAGCTAAAGAATTTTTAGCCAGAATAGAAATCATTGTACATACCAATGAAATTCAGTGTCTTGATATTCCAAATAAATCTGTTTTTAATAATTACTTATTGAAATTAGTTAAACATTGGTCCTTTGGCAAGAGAAAGCTTTAATCCAATCAGATTTGTACACTATTATTAATATATATTCAAATCTATGAAGCAATCAAATAAAATTTATTTGAGAAGGTTCAATGTCTTACCTTTATAGTCTTATCTTACCCTTAAGGTTTTTGAGATTATGACAAATATAGGAAACACAAGATTCAATCACCTATTTTCCAACCAATATTTTTGTAAAATATTAATCCTTTTCAATCAGGCAAACATATATTCTACTATGCCAGGAATGACAAATTAAAAGAGAATGGCTTAACAGTCATCATCAAAGAGAGCATTTCAAGATTTATCCTGAAGTACAACACTGTCAGTGGTAAGCTAATATCCATATGCCTACATGGAAGATCCATTAATATGACTATAATTCAAATATTCACCTCAACCACTAAAGCCAAAGATGCAGAAATTGAAGACTTGTACCAATTTTTGTGGTCTGAAATTAATGAAACAGACAATAATCAAAATGCATTGATAATTACTAGTGATTGGAATGTGAGAGTTGGAAACAAGTAC
>NW_006408520.1:30843016-30843707 GCF_000296735.1 Chrysochloris asiatica | reverse complement strand
CAACCCTGAGTATGAGAGGTTTCAAGAAATTCATGGACATCACTCTCCATAACTCTGAGACCAGAAGAACTAGATGATGCCCAACTACCACTATCAACTGCTCTGAAAGGGATCACATTAGAAGGTCCCAGATAGGAGTAAATGTGGAACAAAACTCAAAATAATTAAAAATAAATAAAAGACCAGATTTACTAATGAGAAGAACACTGGAGGAACCTGAAACTATGACCATCAACCACCCTTCAGGTCTAGAAAGGAACTCACCTTCATGGTCCAATTAACCAAGTAGTAGATGGGGGAACAACACTAGTAAGATAAGCTCACCATGGAATGGTCAATCATTCAAAATCAAAAAGGCAACATTTGCCTAAGGACAAAGTTGAGAAGGGATGAGATGGTGGGTGGAATGGAAATAGGAACCACAGAGAGGAAGTGGGATAACTGTTATTGCATGGAGGGGATTGCAATAATTAAGATGAAAAAAGTATATAATTTGTTGATGTTAAACTTATCACCTTCTCTGTAAATTCATTTCACAATAAAAAGTTTAAAAGAAGAAGTTCATGAAAAAATTCCATTCGCTTTTAATTCCATTTACCACAAACTTCTTTAAACTTCCTCATATATCCAACCTGAATGTAGATACCATCTCAAGAATAAATTTGATGCATTGGACACTAATGGACTTTGC
>NW_006408520.1:30839945-30841134 GCF_000296735.1 Chrysochloris asiatica | reverse complement strand
ACTATACAAAGGAATTCAATGGTGTGGATAATATCAAATTATGGATATAATATTTCAAAGAAATATTCGAAAGCACTTCATTATGTTTATGTGGAACCAAGAGATAGTTGTATTAACAGAACAGGAGGCTACTGTATGATTTAAAATAAGGATAGGTGTGTCAGGGTTGTATCCTTTCACATACTTACTCAATCTGCATGCTAAGTAAATAATCCAAGAAGCTGGATGAAATGAAGAGGAATACAGGATCAGGATTGGAGAAAGATTCATCACCAACCCAACATACAGATGACAACATTTCTTGCTGAAAATAAAGAGGACCTGAAGCACTTACTGAAGATCAAAAACTGTAACCTTCTGTATGAATTGCACCTCAACTAAAGAAAACAAAAAACCTCACAATTGGACCAATAAGCAACATCATGATAAACAGAAAAGACTGAAGTTGTCAAGGAGTTCATTTTTCTTGAAGTCACAATCAACATCCACAGAGGCAGCAGTCAAGAAAACAAATTACATTGCACTGGGAAAATATGCTGCAAAAGACCTCTTTAAAGTGTTACAAAACAAAGATATCACTTTGGGGACTAAGGTGCACCAATTGCCTCATATGCATTTGAAAGCTGGATAAATAATAAGTAAGAATGAAGCAGAGCCTTTGAATTAAGATGTTGGTGAAGAATATTGCCTATACCATGAACTGCCAGAAGAATGAGCAAATCTATCTTGGAAAAAGTACAGACAGAATGCTACTTATAAACAAGGAAGACAAGACTTTGTCTTATGTACTTTGAACATGTTATCAGCAGGTACAGAAAGACATAACGTTTGTTAAAGTACAGAGTCATCGAAAAAGAGAAAGAACTTCCATGAGATGGGTTGACAAAGTGACTGTGCCGATGGGCTCAAACACAAAAATTATGCAGATGGTGCCTGTTAGGGTAATGAATGTATGGTTCTGTTGTACATAGGGTCACTAAAATTCAGAATCACCTTGATGGCACCTAACAACAACAATATAAATCAATGTGTCCCTGTTCGACCTTTTATTGTATAAAGATAAAAGTAGAGAATATTTGGAACAACACAAAAAAATTATTTGACATATTTCGGTGAGAGCCAATATCTATTCTTTTTCTTTGGTGATGAAGTTAGATATACTTGAATGTTGTTGTTGCCAGGGGCCATC
>NW_006408520.1:30838620-30839625 GCF_000296735.1 Chrysochloris asiatica | reverse complement strand
TGGCTTGGGTCAGGTGTGCCTTAGTCCTATACTTGAATAATCCTTCTCAATTCAGAAATCAACTTGAACAACTATCATCATGTTAATGATTTAAAATAAGTAAGGATAATTTGCTTTGTATAACAGCTAGGGTATTTTTAAGCTATTTTCTTCAGTGTGGATGTTGGTCTTAATATGAGGTTATTTTAGTTATTGACTTTTCTTCAATTAAAAAAAAATTAGTTTTTTTCTGATCATAATATGAAAGTGTTGGAGCCATGTGAGGGGAAAACTATGAAAATATCTTAGACATAAGCAAACCCCTTCAGGGAATGAATCCTTGGACCTGGGAGGCTCAGTATTAGTTTCAGGGGACACCAAGATCAATCGGCATAATATAGTTCACAAAACATTCGTCTGCATCCTATTTTGGTGAGTAATGACTGCGGTCCTAAAAGCTCATAAGCAACCATCTAAGGTGCAACTATTGATCTCTCCCTGTGCAAAGCAGAGAAACTCAAGGCAAATGGAAACAATTATCCAATAGCCAATGGACCACACCAACATCAGCCTCCATAACCCTGAAACCAGAAAAACTAGATGGTGTCTGGCTACCACTACCAACTGCTTCAAAAGGGATCACATTAAAAGGTCCTGAATAGAGTGGGAGAAAAATGTGGAACAAAACTCGAAAGCCTAAAAAAAGGCCAGATCAACTGACTGAATGGATACTGATGGAGCCCCCAACACTGTGGTCCTTAGTCACTCTTCAGATCTAAACCCAACTCATCCCTATGGCTCAATTGTTAGCCAAACAATAGACAGATCTATAAAAGGAGCAGTACTATGGAGGTATGCACTCTTTAGATTAGTCAGCCATTTGAAATCAAAAGGGCAGCTTTAATGCAATTCAGGGAGTTAAGAAAGAAGGAAGAATGGAAACAGAAACAAAGGGAGGAAGTAGAATAAGGGAGTTACATTGTGGGGATTGCAAACAACGGCATGAAACAAAGTGTATAAACTGTT
>NW_006408520.1:30828250-30837853 GCF_000296735.1 Chrysochloris asiatica | reverse complement strand
GGAAGAATATGCAATTCTTCTAGGCAACTGGCCAGGTAACTGTCTTCCAAAATTCTTGACATAAATGAGTAAGTGATTCCAGTATTGCATCCATTTATTCAACTATCTCAATTTCTATTTTGTCAATTCCTGGAAACTTGTTTTTCACCAATACCACCAATGTAGTGAAAGCTTCTTATGTCAGTACCAGTCATTCTTGATCATACGCCGCTTTCTGAAGTGGTTGAACATTGATCAATTCTTTCTGGTCAGGAGACTATGTTCTGTCCATCTTCTTTTGATGCTTCCTATGTCATTCAATTTTTTGCATAGAGTCCTTCAGTAATGCAACTCAAGGCTTGAGTTTTCAGTTACTTCAGTTTGAGAAATATTGATTATGTTCTGTCCTTTTGGTTTTCTAACTCCAGGTCTTTGCACACTTCATTATTATACTTCACCTTTTATTTTCAAGCTGCTATTTAAAATAGTCTGTCAACTCTTTTCACTTCATCATTTCTTCTGAACACTCTAGTCACTCTGCTCTTAAAAGCAAGTTTCAGAGTCACTTGTAACATCCATTTTTGTCTTTTCTTTTTTTCCTATTATTTTAATGACCTTTCATGTATAATGCCTTTGATACCTTCCTAGAGTTCTTCTAGTCTTTGGTCATTAATCTGCAGTGACAGCATTATATTTGTTCTTGAGATGGTCTCTAAATTCAGGGGAGATGTATTCAGTCATACTTTGTCTCACATAGACCAATTTTTACTTTATTCTGCTTAAATTTGAACTTACACATGAGCAATTGATGGTCTGTTTTGCAGTCGAGCCCGTGCCTTAACTGTTTACACTGAGTTTATCTTTCCACAGGTGTAGTGAATTTGCTTCCTGTGTAATCCATCTGGTGAGATCCATGGGTAGAGCTGTCAATTGTGTTGTTAGGGGGAAAAAAGTCACTGATTGTGCAAAATTCTGTCATGCAATCTCCTGCATCATTTTCATCACCAAGCTGTATTTTCTAACTACTGATCTTTCTCCTTTGTATCTAACTTTCACATTCCAGTCACCAGTAATTATCAATGCAGCTTGATTGCACATGCAATCAATTTCAGACTGCAGCATACTGTAAAAAATCTTTGTAAAAAAAAAAAAAAAAATCATCTTTGGCATCTTCGTGGTTGGTGAATAAAACTGAATGGTAGTAGTAGTAATTGGTCTTCCTTGTAAGCACATTATTGTTGTTAAGTGCCGTTGAGTCAGTTATGACTCATAGAGACCATGTATAGGGTTTCCAAGGAACAGCTGGTAGGTTTGAATCACCAAACTTGCGGTTAGCAGTGTACTGCTTAAACTCAGCTGACCAAGATGCAAAGCCAGTTAGTTCCATTACCTTTATAGGGAAAGTCAGGTAATGGAACTAACTGGAAAAAAATTTCAAAGAATGGTACTTAGGTATATTGAAAGGATTGACAGAAAGATAGAGAAAAGCAAGGAGAACATGGAAAAAGTTTTAGAAGAATTCAGGAAAACTCTGCAAGAACAAACAAACAAAAAATTAAATGCAAATTTTGAAACAACACAAAATCTGCAATTAGAAATCCAGAAAATTAATACTAAGATTTCAGAAATGTACAATACATTGAAAGGACAAAGGAGTAGATTCAAAGCAAGGGAAGCCCAAATTAGTGAGCTTGAAGATAAATCTCTTAATACTAGTATGCTAGAAGAACAATCGAAAAAAATAAGAATGAGAAAATCTGATCACAATTCTTCTGGTCTTCAGTCATTAGTGTCTAATGTATCAAATATGCTCTTGAAATGGTCTATAAAGTTAGGTGGGATATATTTAAGGTCGTGTTTTGACTCTTGTGGACTTGCTTTCATTTTCTTCAGCTTCAACTTGAACTTGCATATGAACACTTTATAGTCTGTTTCACAATCTGTCCCTGGTCTTGTTTTGGCTGATTATATTGAGCTTCACTATCCTCTCTTCTCACAAATGTTGTCAGTTTAATTCCTGTGTATTGCATTAGGTGAGGTCCACATGTATAGTCAGTTACCTTTTATGTTATTGAAGAGAAGTGTTTGTAATTATTAACTCATTGTTGTTGTTAAGTGGCATCGAGTCAGTTATGACTCACAGCAACCCTATGTGCAATCTTTCTTCGACACCATTCTCACAGTGTTATATCTGAGCCCATTTTTGCTGCCACTGTGTCCATCCATCTTGTTGAGGGTCTTCCTCTTCTGTTTTGACCCTCCACTTTACCAAGCATGATGACCGTCTCCACACACTGGTATCTCCTGACAACACACACAAAGGAAGAGAGATGAAATCTCGTCATCCTCTTTTTCAAGGAATATTATGGCTATACTTCTTCCAAGACAGGTTTGTTTGTCCTCTGGCAGTCCAGGTGACTTTCAATACTTTCTTCCAACACCATAATTCAAATGCATCGATTCTTCTATGGTCTTTCTTATTCATTGTCCAAGTTTCATATGCACATGAAACATCAGTTTGTGGTCCTGTGGTGGCTTGTCCATTGCTGTGATACTGGAAGTTATGCTCCCAGTATTTTAAATACCAGCTGGGTTAACCTTGGTGGACAGGCTTCAGCAGAACATACAGACTAAGACAGACTAGGAAGAAGGAGAGGCATGCCTATTCTGAATAGTAAGCCACTGAAAACCTTATGAATAACAGTAGAACATTGTCAAATATAGTGCCTGAAGATGAGCCTCTCAGAGTAAAGGCACTCAAATACTAGTGGGAGAGAGCTGCCTGTACAGTTGACCTTATTGACACGAATGAAGCTAAGCTTTTGAGACCTTCATTTGCTAATGTGACACAACTCAAAATAGTAAGAAACAGCTGCAAATATCCATTAGTAATTGAAACATGGAATGTGATGATAAGAAGTCAAGGCAGAGAGAGATAACTGGTGACCATAAGGAGAGCCATTCCAGTGGTGTGACAAGGGAAGGAGTTAGCTTACAGTGAATTCAGCGGTAAATGGGAGGTAAGGAAATTCAGACAGTAACTGGAAATTACTATTTGAATTATTAAGAAGTTTGACTGACATGAGTAGAAGACAGTAAGACAATGGTTATACTAGTAATAGTGTTGAGGGTTAAAAGACAGCATTTTGTTTTGTGGTGATTTGGGAAAGGGGAGCTTAAGAACAGGAGAGACATAGCAGTATTGGAAAGAATCCTGTAAAAAAGGGGGAAAATGAAAATACAGAAGAGAAAAGATAAACATATGGGATCTAAGAAGGTGAAAGATGTCAAATGTATAGAATATAGAGAAGATGTCCAAAGATGTCCCCTTTCATTGTAGCAGAAAGGAAGGAGAAAATGATAAGAGCAGCTGTGGTTGGAAAGAATCTGGCTTCAATTCTCTGTAACATTTTCAGTGATTTTCTTAGTATCCAAATCTGTGGACTTTCTTGTTCTCATTTTTTTATACAGTATTTGGTATGGTAGATCACTCTTTTTCTTAAAACACCCTTCTTCCTTTTAAATAAAATATTTCATACAGGAAAAAAAAGTTAAAAATTAGTATAATAAATACAAATAAAACTCCAATTCCATTCTCCCCCCTTCTCCCACAAATAATCACTCTTTTGAATTATCATTCCCATGTTCATTTATACTTTATATACAATGCATATGTGTCAAATGCATATATTATATATGAATATATATAATAACAATATAAGGACCCACTGGCTTTTCTCCCACAGGCCGTACTCCATTCACGTCATCACAGTCAATTCTGCTCTGAGGAGGCAGCTCCTCCCCAGTAGCATTTTGAGTGCTTTCCAACCTGAGGGGCTCATTTTCCAGCACTATATCTGACAGTGTTTCTCTGTTATTCATAAGGTTTTCAGTGACTAAATATTCGGAAGTAGTTAATCACTCTTTCTTCCAAGTCTGTCTTCATCTGGAAGCTCATCTGAAACCTGTCCACCATGGGTGACCCTGCTGGTATTTAAAATACCAGTGGCATAGCTTTCAGAATCACAGCAGCTCACAAGCCACCACAGTACAACAAAGTGACAGATGAGTGTTGGCTGTTTTGTTTTAAGTGGAAACTGTCATTTTTTCCTATAGAATCCTTCAATATTACAAGTTGAAGCTTGAATTTTTTCTTCAGTTCCAAAGTTTAAGAAATACTGAATGTGTTTCCCTTTGGTTTTCTAACTCCAGATCTTACACATTTCATTATAATACTTTACTTTGTCTGCTAGAGCTGCTCTTTGAAAATTTCTGTTCAGTTGTTTTACTTATTTTTTTCTTTGTTTTATCTTGTCTTCACTCAACAACAAATTTCAGAGTGTTTTCTGACAACCATTTTGGTCTTTTCTTTCTCATCTGTCTTTTTAATCACCTTTTGCATATAGGTTTAAGTATACAGTGTTCAATGTGAAACTTCACCTTTATTCCAACAGTTCCTTTCTTCTCAATCTTTATGTGTTTATGTACTATTGTGTGTAAGTGAATTTTTATATGTACTTTTAGAAAAAATTAATTAATATAGGAATTTTATGTAATTTTCCAATTTTACTCTTAAGAATAGGTACACAATTTAGAAATTTTCCATTTCACTACATATTTGTCTTCATAATTCCTTTAACAATTGCATAATATTTCATACTACGAATATACCATGAGCCATTAAACTGTTTCTTTGTTGAGTAACATTTAGGTTATTCTCAATTTTTCTCATTAAAAATATTGTTGCAACGAACATATTCATACACTTATTTTTGTATGAACATGTCTTTGAATAGATTCCTAAATGTAATTTTCTTGGTTGAAGATCTAGCACATTACAAATTTGATAAATATGCAGAATAATCCTCCCCAAAGTGCACATTAATCAATGTGTCCTTCCTCCAACAGTGTCTGTCTTTGCATATATCCTACGGCAACACTGTATATTAATGTTGACTGCCTACTCAATTACCTACTGAAAGAAAAAACAATAAAGCAATGTAACTTGCAGGAAAATGAAAAGAAGGTACAAATTATATGAGCATTAAAATATCTCATCTTTAAAAAACTAAATTAATAGATGATATATGAGATTGGTAGGAATCCATGTGTGGTGCTGTGAGTTAATGCGTCAGACTGTAAAGCCATGTGAACTGCAAGTCGACAGTTCAAGCTCATCAGCTGCTCCTCGGAAACCCTATACAAGGTCATTATGGGTTGGAACCCACTTGACAGCACTTAACAACAACAACAATATGAGATTGGTAGTGATGGTGTACGGAGGAGTTGATTCTGACTCATAGCAAACTTATATAGTGTTTCCAAGGCTGTAATTCTTTATAGGAGCAGAAAGCCTCATCTTTCTCCCATGGAACGACTGGTAGTTTCAAACTGCTGACCTTGAGGTTAGCAGCCCAACTTGTAACCACTATGCTGCCAGAGCTCCATTATATGAGATTGGAACAGGTAATTTATAAAAGGGGAAAAAAAGTCTTACAAAATTATTCTAAGAGAGATCTTTTAGGATCTAAATACTTTCATAGGAAATTTCTGGGAGGTACAAATGGTTAACATGCTTGGCTGCTAACCAAAAGGTTGGGAGTTCAAGTCCACCCAGTGGTATCTCAGAAAAAAAGGTCCGGCAATGTACTTCTGAGAAATCAGCCATTGGAAACCCTATGGAGCACAGTTGTAACACGCATGGAGTTACTATGTGTCTGAAATGAGACAGCAGCAGCTGTTTATCTCCTCTAGAGAAGAAACAGTATGAGATTCTTATTTTTTAATTCCAGTTTTTAGTTTCTGCTAAATTCAAGTAAAATTTATACTTTCAATAACTGTATTTCTGTGTGTGTCAGTGTGTGTATCTCATTCTCATTTATTCTTTATCTGTATTTATATAAAGAGAGAATGTTACCAAATGTTAACATATTCTGGGTAATAGGACTTGGGTGGCTTGGTGTTTTCCTTTTTGTCCATTTTCCTATGGGCTCCTATGAGTCGGAATCAACTACACAGCATCTAACAATAATAACAAATGCTATTTAAATAATTTTAATGAGCATGCATGTTTATTAAATCAGCAATTAACTTTAAAAAAAATGATATAACTATATATATATGCACATGATTGGAAACCCAAACAACATAGATACAAAATGAAAAGTAAAAGCTTCTTACCATTCTCTCTTCTCCCCCCTCCCCCCATGCCTATATTTTCTTTCTAAAGGTAATCAATATCAGTGGTTCTCAAAATTATTTTTGTTTCAAAACTTATAAATATAAAATGTACTTATAGATACTAAACATACACATTCCTTTTTTAGTCATATGAAAGAACCGCCCCACTATTCTATACCTTCCTTTTTTTTTTTTTTTTATTAATATGATATCTTGGTGATCTTTTTACAATAGCACTTGCTGTCTAATGGACTAACAATAGTATAACCAGAGTATAATGAAGCTACCAATCACTTCAAGTGAAAATCATGGCAAAAAGGAAGGGCAACCCATAGTATTCCTGTTCTTATCAGACCATCCTTACTCACCAGTACAGCCAAAAATTAAGAGTTGGGTAGAATGTACAACAGTGAAATAAAGGTAGTTGAGTTCATTTGAGGCAGGAATCCCACTATTCTGGTAACAACAAAATATATATGCACATATTCATTTTGTTGTTGTTAAGTGCAGTTCAGTTGGTTCCAACTCATAGGGACCCTGTATAGGGTTTCCAAGGAGCGGCTGATGAGCTTGAACTGCTAGTTTTGCAGTTCAAACTGACCTTGTAGTCCAGTGCATTAACCCACAATGTCACACCAGGACTCCTATACACATCAAAATACAAATTGTGTAATTTCAAAGGTTATTGTATAGTTTACTACGCTGGGAATAAACAATTCAAGAGGAATGGTGTCACAGACATCATCAAAAGGAACATTTCAAGATTTATCTTGAAGTACAATGCTGTCTGGGGTAGGATAATACCCATATGCCTCAAGAAATACCAATTTAATACCACCATTATTCAAATTTGTCTACCAACCACTAAAGCCAGTGATGATGAAATTGAAGAATTCTACCAACTTTTTCATTCTGAAATTGATCAAACATGCCATCAAGATACATTGATAATTACTGGTGATTAGAATGCGATGGTTGGAAACCAAGAGGAGAGATCAATCATTGGGAAATATGGCCTTGATGATAGAAATTATGCTGGCAATAGCATGATACAATTTCACAAGACCAATGACTTATTCATTGCTAATAACTTTTTCAACAACACAAAATGCATCTATTCATATGGACCTCACCAGATGAAATACACAGGAATCAAATTGACAGTGGAAAAGTTCAATATTCAGTCAAAACAATGCCAGGGGCACACTGTGGAACAGACCATCAATTGCTCCTATGCAAATTAAGACTGAAGCTGAAGAAAATGAAAAGAAGCCCATGAGAGCCAAAATATGACCTTGACTATATCCCACTTGAATTTAGAGACCATCTCTAGAACAGATTAAACACTAAAGACCAAAAACCAGAAGAGTGTGGGATGACATCAAGAACACTACACAGGAAGAAAGCAAAAGGTCATTAAAAACACAGAAACAAAGAAAAGATTAAAATAGATGTTGGGAGAGACACTAAAACTTGCTCTTGAGCATAGAAAAAGCTAGAGAAACTGCAAGAAATGAGGAGATAAGTGGGCAAAACAGAAAATTTTGAAGGACAGCTCAAGAAAATAAAATAAAGTATTATAGCAGAATGTGAAAAGACCTAGAGTTAGAAGCCACAAGGAAAGAACATGCTCAGCATTTCCCAAACTGAAAGAACTGAATTAAAAATTCAAGCCTCAGCTTGTAATACTGAAGGATTCTGGGGGGGAGGGGGGGAGGGGAGGGGATATGGAATGAGAATATCAAAAGATACAGTCACTGTACCAAAGAGAAATTGACAATGTTCATCTATTTCAGAAGGTAGCATATGATCAAGAAGCAATGGTACTGAAGCTAGACATCCAAGCTGCACTGAGGCTGCTGGCAAAAAACAAGAGTTCAGGAATTGATGGGATACAATTTGAAATATTTCAACAAACGGATGCAGGATTGGAGGTACTCACAAGTCTATAACTAGAAATTTGGAAGGCAGCTACCTGCCCAACCATTTGGAATATGCCCATTTCAAAGAAAGGTGGCACAAGAGAATGCAGAAATCATTGAACAATGTCATTAATGATATCACATACAAGTAAAATTTTGCTGAAGATAATTCAAAAGTTGTTGAAACAGTATATTGATAGGGAACTGCCCAAAATCCAAGCCAAATTCAGAAAAGAATGTGGAACTAGCTATATCATTGCTGATATCAGATGGATCTTAGCTGAAAGCAGAGAATACCAGAAGTATGTTTACTTATATTGTATTGACTACGTAAATGCTTTCAACTGTGTGGATCATGACAAATTAGGAGTAACATTGAAAAGAATGGGTATACCAGAACACTTAATTGTGCTCATGAGGAATCTGTACATAGACCAAGAGGTAGTTGTTTGAATAGAACAAGGGGATATTCAATGGCTTAAAATCAGGAAAGATGTGTGCCAGAGTTGTATTCTTTCACCATATTTATTCAATCGGTAAACTGAGCATATGAACATATAATCCAAGAAGATGGATTATGTGAAGAAGAATGTGGCATTAGGACTGGGAGAAGACTCAGTAACAATCTATGATGTGCAGATGATACTGTCTTGCTTGTTGAAAATAATGAAGATCAAATCAATATGGATTTCACCTCAATGTAAAGAAAACAAAAATCCTCACAACTGGACCACTAAATAATATCATGTTAACTGGAGAAAAGTTCAAATTTGTCAGACTTCATTCTACTTGGATCCATAATCAACATTCATGGAAGCAGCAGTCAGGAAATCAAATGAAGTATTGTGTTAGGCAAATTTTCAGCAAAAGATCTCTTTAAAGTATTAAAAAGCAAAGATGTCAGTTTGAGGACTAAGGTGCACCTGACCCAAACCTAGTATTTTAAATTGCCTCATATGCATGTAAAGTTAAACAATGAATAAGAAAGACCATGGAAGAATTGAAGCATTTGAGTTTTGGTATTAGAAAAGAATATTTAAAGTACCATGGAATGCCAGAAGAACAAACAAATCTATGTTGGAAGAAATATAACCAGAATGCTCCTTAGAAGCCAGGATGGTGAGACTTGTCTCTCATAATTCAGATAGGTTTACAGGAGGAACCTGTCCCTCGAGAAGGACATCGTGTTGGCAAAGTGTTCAGTGAAAAAGAGGAAGACCCCCATTGATATGAACTGACACCGTGGCAGCAGCAATGGAATCAATATAACAATTGTAAGGATGGCTCTGGTTCAGACAATATTTCATTCTTTTGTACATAGTGTCTCTGTAAATTGTAATCTACTTAATGGCACCTAATAGCAAGGTTGTAGTTGTTAAGTGCTGTCAAGTCAGTTCTGACTCATAGCAACTTCGTATACAGTTTCCAAGGAGCAGCTGGTGAGCTTGAACTGCTAGTCTTGCAATTCAAATGACCTTGCAGTCTAGCACTTTAACCCTTAGATGCCATCAAGTCAGTAGTG
>NW_006408520.1:30812592-30828150 GCF_000296735.1 Chrysochloris asiatica | reverse complement strand
GAGCAGCTGGTGAGCTTGAACTGCTAGTCTTGCAATTCAAATGACCTTGCAGTCTAGCACTTTAACCCTTAGATGCCATCAAGTCAGTAGTGACTCAGAGTGACCCTATGCACAACAGAACAAAACACTGCCCGGTCCTGGGCCAATCTCACAATTGTTGCTACGTTTGAGCCCATTGCTGCTGCCACTGTGCCAATCCGTCTCATTGGGGGTCTTCCTCTTTTTCTCTGACGCTCCACTTTACCAAATATATGATGTACTTCTCCAGGGACTGTTCCCTCCTGACAATGTCTGGAGTAGGAGACACAAAGTCTGGCCATCCTGGCTTCCAACGAGCACTCTAGCTGTTTAGTTTCCTGGAATTATTGATTCAAGTGCCAGATATTGGGTACAATTAGGCTGACCATTAGGTTCCTACTCTGCCCCTAACAATACCTAGAGGTGCCAGACCTGGGTGGTGCAAGTAGTTTGCAATCTGCTGCTAACCTAAAGGTTGACAATTTGAACCTATCCACTGGTTCTATGGAAAAGAGGTCCAGCAAACTGCTCTGTGAAGATCAAAGGCAAGAAAACCATACGGAGCAGTTCTACTCTGCAGCACAGAGAGTCATCATACGTTAGGAACAAACTGGATGACAGCTAACCAAAACAGAGGTATAAAGTTACCTTAAAACAACAAGAAGAAAGCCAAAGCTAAGAATAACAGAACAAAAACACCGAAGACTGCCTACCCCTGAACTTAACAGGTTAGAAATTAAATTTGTTTAAATAAATAGTCCCAGGTTTCTGTTGATTGAGCTAAACACAATCAAGCTATAATGATACAGGTATATTTTGTTTTTGTTGTTGTTAAGTGCCATCGAGTCATTTCTGACCCACAGCAACCCTGTATAGGGTCTCTGAAGAGCAGCTGGTGAGCTTGAACTTTGTGATACAAACCGACTTTGCAGTCCAGCATATTAACCCACGGCACCACACCAGGACTCCATAAGCATACTTTGTCGTTGTCATTGTTGTTGTTAAGTGCCGTAGAGTTAGATTCCAACCCATAACAACCCTGTATAGGGTTTCCGAGGAACAGCTGGTGAGCTTGAACCACTAGTCTTGCAGTTTAAGTGGATTTTGCAATCCAGCGCAATTAACCCACAGCGCCACACCAGGATTCCATACTAGATAATGTGAAAACTCTTCCACCAACAACACCTAGTAATGCTGAGTACAGAGAAATACTCAGGTGACAAAAATTTAATTTAATTTAATTTAATTTAATTTAAAACAACATCATAGCTGATCCTTCCTGGGTGGAGAGGATAGGGTTTTGGGGGGAAGGAACTTGAACGTCTGGAAATAGAAGGCAAGGCCTTGGGGCCCTGATGAAAACAAAAATTAGAAACAGGAGATCTCTCTGCCAAGCTCTCCCTCACACACATAAATTAAAAACAATCTGTAACCTCAGGGAAACTAGACAAATTCATCCTCTGAGAAAGTCTCTCCTGAGAATTTGTCATCATGGCTTGTGCCTCATGCCAATTTGGTTTTCAAATTTATATTATCTGCAAGATCTTGGGATTTTCAAGCTAAGGAATTCATATAAAAATTAGTACTGACCATTGATAATCTTGGGGGTCTCTGATAGAAGCAACATTTTTTTAATAGCTAAATCTGAGTTTGCCTGAAAAAAAAAAAAAAAAAAAGCTACAAAACACAAAAAGAAGACCTGCAGAATAAAAGAGGACCATTTCGCTGCTGCAGTATCAAGCAAGCTGTTTGCTTTGGAGACATTAAAGCAAGAAAAGTTAGCCTATTAGGGAAAACCCTCTTCTAAGACTGAAACTCAAAGAAAACCTTCCAACAGTCTAGTATGTTTGCTGATGACCACCTGGATCTATTTATGAGTGGCAGTGGGGAAAATGCAGCAATGAAGACATGGGCAGAGTTTGGCCCATGGGAAAGACAAGGAGGATGCCTGACTGGTCTGAAGTTTAGGGAAATATGTGAACTCCCAAGCCCACAGGCATTGTCCTAGTCGCTAGGGACTAGAGCTGAGAATGAGGCAGCCAGTTAGTCTGAAGTGTGGGGAGTCATGTGTGAACTCTCAAACTTGCAGCTAGTAACCATTTGACCTAGCTTGAATGGCTAGCTTACCAAAACTCAACCAGCAAAGATAAAAATGCTTGACACTGTGAGCAAGTGAATATTGCTATAATTTGATGAAATGAACCTTTGCATATGGAGGTAGTTTCCAAAAATTTCAACAAGAATAAAAGGATTCCTCGTGTCAAGGAAGAGACTTGTTTCCTCCATGCACTGGGTTGATAGAAATGGGCAATCTAGACATTGACTATCAAAAATGGGTGGTGGGTTACAAAGGCACAAAGGAGTCCTGATGTTAAGAGCAGGATAAAATGCACTAGACCCCAAGGTCAGCAGTTCAAATTCACCAGCCACTCCTCAGAAACCCTATATAGGGTCTCTTTGAGTTGGAACTGACTCAATGGCACTTAACAACAGTATAAAGGCAAAAGTGGCTGGCTTACAAGCTTTCATGAGTGTGCTTAATTTCAGAACAAGGTGGATAAGACAGAGTGCCCACTGAATAGTTTCTCTCTTCTCCAGATGGATGTGGTGAAAGAGTATAAGGGATGATGCTGATAGAATTTGATGATTCAGTCATGAGTAAATTATTAGTAGGAATTCATTGTGAATGTCACTACACAATTGTACAAGACGTGTAACTAAAAGGGGGGAGCAGTTAATCTTTATTCAGGAACAGACGGTCTCAGGACCATTAAGAAGGAAGAGGATGAGTGAAGCATGAGATCCTACCTAGAAAAGTAGCAACAGCAGAGACAGTAGCAGAGGTGATGGCATGGAGAGACAGAGTAGCTGCAGGCTCCAGGCCCATGGACTGGCTAAGTAAGGCTGTGTGCCTGGGGGAAAGAGGCTGGCTTGTAGAATGTGTCCTTTGGGCATTTAAATGAATATATTTTTTCTGTTCTGTATGTGTACATCAAATATTTTTGCTTTTTCCTTTGTGAAATATAAGATGTAAAGGGGAAGCCACAGGAAGGAAGTAGAATAGCATATAATTTGTTGAATGTAAAACTGATGATCTTGTCTGTTAACCTTCACTCAATTCATAATAAAAAGTCTAAAAAGAAAAAGTTTGTGGAAAAATTCCATTATCTTGTAATTCTACTGTTCAATGAACTTTTTGAAAACCCCAGAAACAACAACAAAAAGCACAAAAGGATTCTATCCATAAAGAATCCGCATGGCAGTGGTGATGGTGGTATACTATGGAGTGGGTTCTGACTCAATTAACCTGCATAAGGTTTCCAAGGCTATAAATCTTTACAGGAGCAGAAAGCCTCATCTTTCTACCAGAGCTCCTTAAAGAATCAGAGTAGTAGACACACACAAAAACACAGAAGTATTAGGACCTTAATGTTACAGGACACTACCAGAGCTCCTTAAAGGATCAGAGTAGTAGACACAAAAAAATCATAAGTATTAGGACTGTAATATTAAGGATACATCTGTATTCCATTTATCTTCAGTTTAAAAATATGAACTAATAGTGTCATTTATAGATGCCTGTACATTCAGTTGAAGTACAAAAGCATAACATAAATTAATCATACCAACTTCAGAATAATGATTAACTCTGGGGAAGGGATAAAGTTTCAAAGAAAGACTGAAGCGCTGAACCAGAATGAACTGACGTGTTGCTCAATTGAGTGCAACATGTGATTGTGGCTTGGATGCTTTTGCTATGAAGACATTATTGGAGTAATTTACAAAACTCAAATGGAGTTTCTGGGCAAAAGGTATACAGAAGTCATTATACAACTCTTGTAACTGTTTTGGTTAGTTTAAAATTATTTCAAAATACTTAAATAATTAAAAACCTTTAAAAAATTTTTTTTATTGTGAATTGAGTGAAGGTTTACAGGCAAGATCATCAGTTTGCATTCAACAAATTATACACTTTGGATAGTTATGGATGTTTATGTACAGTGGAGTCAGTTCCGACTCATAGCAACCCTGTACGGGGTTTCTGAGGCTGTAAATATTTATGGATGCAGAAAGCCTCATCTTTCTCCCATGGAACAGCTGGTAGTTTCGAACTGCTGACCTTGCAGTTCACAGCCAGATTAGTAACCACTACACTACACTTTGGCTCATCTCAATGATTGCAATCCCTTCCATGCAACAACAGTTACCCGGCTTCTTCCCTCTGGTTCCCATTTCCATTCCATCCTCCTTTCTATTCCCTTATCAATTTTGTCCTTAGGTAATGTTTCCCTTTTAATCTTGAATGATTGACCATTCCATGGTGAGTATGTTGTTGTCCCCCCTATATATCTATACACTGCTTGGCTGAAAATTGGGCCACAAAGGTGAGTTCATTCTAGACCTGAACGGCGGTAGAGGGCCATAGTCTCAGGTTCTTCCAGTCTCTTTCTGACCAGTAAGCCTGGTATTTTTTTTTAATTATTAGTTTTGTTCCACATTTTCATCTACTCTATGTGGGACCTTATAAAATAATCCCTTTCAGAGTAGTTGGTAATAATAGCTGGGCACCATCTAGTTCTTTCAGTCTCAAAGTAATGGTGACTGGTGTTCACCTACTCTATTTGTCCATTAGACTAGTTGATTCAAAACATTTTCAATTTTCAGCACTCTTCTTTCTTCTGCACATGGAGAGACCGATAGTTGTACCTTAGATGGCTGCTCATGCACTTTTCAGGTCCCAGATGCTACTCACCAAAGTAGAATACAGACTATTGTGTTTGCGGACTATGTAATACCAGTTGACCATGGTTTCCCCAGACAGCATTGTCCTGAGACCCCAAGGCAAGCAACTCATTGCCTTAAGGTGTTTGATAATATCTAAGATACAACTTTCATCATTTTGCCCCCTATATGCTCCACCACAAGGACTCTGGTGGTATAGTGGTTACAAGTCAGGCTGCTAACCCCAAGGTCAGCAGTTTGAAATTACCATTTGTTCTGCGGGTGAAAGATGAGGCTTTCTGCTCCTGTAAAGATTTACAGCCTCAGAAACTCTGTATAGGGTCACTATGAGTCAGAACCGACTCCACAGCACACCATACTCCATCACATTCATTGGTGTGTTTGAAGCAAAGTGAGCCTACTGCCACCAAAAAAATTACAAAGATTAGAGCAGAAATAAATGAAACAGAAAACATAAAAACAGTAGAAAGAATCAACAAGACAAGCAGTTGGTTCTTTAAAAGGAGTAATAAAATCAACAAATCATTGGCAAATCTAACAACAGAAAAGAAGGAGAAGATGTAAATAATAGGAATAAGAAATTATATGGGTGACATTACAACAGAACCAATAGAAATAAACTGGTAGTGGAATGCTATGAAAAATTATACTCTAAAAAAATTGAAACTCTAGAAGTACCTTGAATTTACTTGATATAGCTTTTCTATCCAATGTCTTCATTCCCATCAAGTGATTGGGTGGGACCATGCAAATAAGGTATACAGGACTCTAAGGCTCTGATTGGTTAGGTTTGTCCTCCAACTAGGTTTGAAAGAAGCCATCTCAGAAGCAGAGATCCAAGATCCCAGAACCATCAAGAGCATGCGTAGAAGGTGAGATCCCTACCTAGAAAAACGATGGCAGAGGCAATGGCATGGAGAGACAGAGCAACTACAGTCTCCAGGCCCATGGACTGAAGCAGAGGCCAAGGGGCCATATGACTGAGAGATTGAAGACAAGAGTGAGGTACGCCTATAGTAGGACAGATAGGAGGCATTCTTGGCTGAAGAACTTCTGTGTTCTGAGTTATTTTTTGATCCTGAATTATACCCTGTTCTCTTCCCTAGTAAAACCCAAAACTGTGAGTATTGTTATGAGTTCTGGTGGGAATTTCAATGGATTCTCAAACCCAAATGTGAAGCAGAGAGTGCTGTGGGAGGGATGGTTGGTGTCCAAATATGGTGAAGAAGGTTGTAGGGTAGGATCATGTCTGACTTCCACTTCATAGGAATCAGCCTTGAGCTGATTTTGAGTTTGATCCTCTTTCCCCCTTGTGAAGCCAGGGGAAGTCAGACATGGTTCACACATGGTTTTTCCAAAGGTTAAAGTTTTTATATACACAACCCTGCAGCAACAGTGTTCTATAGGTATATATATGGGATACACAAAGGCTGAATAGGTGTGGGAGGGAGAGTGAGAGTATACTGACAAATATATAAGAGTTTGACAGAGGATGTTTGTACATGGGTATTTACCTTTGCTGCAGAGCATGTGGTGGAGCATATAGGGAACAAAGGGGTGAACATTTCTTGGAAATTATGAAACACGTTGAGACAATGAGTTGCTAGGCCTGGAGTCACAGCATAATATTTGGGGGGACACAAGGGTCAGTTGGCATAACATAATCGACATGATAATGTCTTAAATCCTACTTTGGTGAATAGCAACCGGGATCTTAAAACTCATGAGTGGCCAACTAGGGTGCAACTATTGGTGCCAGAAGAAAGAGTGATGAAAAGTGAAGATACTTGGAATCAATTTGTCTAATGGACCAATAGAACACGTGAACATTCGTATCTACAACTCTGAGACCAGAAGAACTAGATGGTGTCCAGCTACCACTACCAACTTCTCTGAAAGAGATCAGATCAGAAGGTCTCAGGCAGACTGGGAGAAAATGTGAAGCAAAACTCAAAATTATAAAAATGATTTGACTTATTGGTCAGAAAGAGACTGGAGGAAAATGAGACCATGGCCTTCAGTCATCTGGAACAGAAATCATCACCATCAAACAAGGTCATCAAACAAGCAGTGGATAGGTATATAGGGGGGACAACACTAGTGAGGTAAGCTCACCATGGAATGGTCAACCATTCAAGATCAAAAGGGCAGCATTCACCTGAGGACAAGGTTCAGAAGGGTTGGGAGGAACCACAGGGATAAAATGGTGGGATACCTGTTGTTACATGGAGGGGATTGTAATCATTGAGATGAAACAAGTTGTGTGATTTGTTGGATGTGAAATTAATGATCTGCTCTGGAAACCTTCACTCAATTCACAATAAAAAGTTCTTTAAAAAAGAAAGAAAAAAATAGGTATAATTACAAAGATGGAAGCCAACTGCATGGAATTCTCTGGAAATTGATGGTAAGGAAATAAAGGCAGTACACTTATAAATTTAGTAATGAAACAAGAAAAACAAGAGGACAGTTAAAAAGGTTGCAAAAGTAAGAAATAACTGGTAGGGGCTTTTCCCAAGTTTGGGTAGATCTACAGGTTTGAGGGGGAGGATACAAGGCTCTTTCTGTTAATCGTGGACATGGTAGTATGCCCCTTTTGTAACGATGGGCATGTTGTTATGGAGCTTTTCCACCGTCTCTTTCAACAGATGTGGTGGTGTACCGTGGGGTCGGTTCTGACTCATAGCAACCCTATGTAGGGTTTCTGAGGTTGTAAATCTTTATGGGAGCAGAAAGCCTCATCTTTATCTTGGAATGGCTGGTAGTTTCAAACTGCTGACCTTGAGGTTAGCAGCCTGACTCTTCACCAGTATGCTACCAGAGCTCCTTTCCACAGATGTAGTAAATTTTATTTTTGTGTATTCCATCTGGTGAGGTCCATGTGTATAGTCATCTTTTATGTTGTTTAAAAAAGGTATTTGTGAATGAAGAAGTCATTGGTCCTGCAAAATTCTATCATGCAATCTCCAGCATCACTTCTACCACCAAGATCATATTTCCCAACTATTGATCTCTCCTCAATTGTTCCAACCTTTGCATTCCAATCACCAATAATTCTTAATACATCTTGATTGTATGCTTGATGAATTTCAGACTGAAGAAATTGGTAGAATTCTTCAATTGCATCATCACTGGCTTTAATGGGTTGGTGATGAAATTTGAATAATAATAGTATTAACTGGTCTTCCTTGTAGGTGTATGGATCTTATCCTATCCCAGATAGTATTATATTTCAAAACAGGTCTTGAAATGTTCTTTTTGATAATGAAAGTGAAGCCATTCCTCTTCAATTTGTCATTCCAGGCATAGAAAACCATGTGATTGTCAGATTCAAAATGGTCAATACCAATCCATTTCAGCTCAGTAATGCCTAGGATATCAATGTTTATGCATTCCATTTCACTTTTGACAATTTCTAAGTTTCCTAGATTTATGCTCCATACATTTCATGTTCTGATTACTAATGGATATTTACAGCTGTTTCTCCTCATTTTGAGCTGTGCCCCAATAGCAAATGAAGGTCCCGAAGGCTTTACTCCATTTGCATCATCACGGCCAGCTTTATTTTAAGAAGGCATCTCTTCCCCAGTCGTGCTTTGAGTGCCTTCCAACCTGAGGGAATCATCTGGAACTATATCTGACAATATTCTGGTGCTATTCATATGTTTCAATATTCAATATTCTGTTGCTATCTGAAAGTGTTCCACTACTATTCTTAAGGTTTTCAGTGACTAAATATTTGGACGTAGTCCATCTATCCTTCTTCCTAGTCTGTGTTAGTCTGGAGAAACCAAAGGTTGTACCTTATTTGGCCACTCATGAGTTTTAAAGATACCGCATTAATCGGTACTCACCAAAGCAGGATGTAAGACATTCTCTGTGTGGACTATGTTATGCCAATGTTTGACTGACGATACTAAGCTTCTCCATCCTCTCTTTCCATAGAAATAGTCAGTTTGACTCCTGTGTATTCCATCTGATGAGTTCCACATGTATAACCACCATTCATGTTGTTGAAAAAGGGTATTTGTATGAATAAGTTGTTGTTAAAATACCATCAACTCATAGAAATCCTGGTTTCTGAGGAGCAGCTGGTGAGTTTGAACTGCCAACCTTATAGTTCAAACTAACCTTGCAGTTCAGTGCTTATCCTATAGCACCTCATCAAAATTTTATCAGATAATTTACAGAATAATTTCTATCACCAAGACAATATTTTTCAACTACTGATCCTTCCTCTTTGCTTCCAACTTTCTCATTCCAATCACCAGTAATTATCAATGCATTTTGATTGCATGTTTGATCAATTTTAGCATGAGGAATTTGGTAGTATTCCTCAATTAATCATCATTGGCTTTAGAGGTTATGCATAAGTTTGAACAATAGTGATATTAGCTGGTATTCCTTGTTGTTTAGTGCCATTGAGTCGATTCTGACCCATAGCGATTCTGCATAGAGTTTCCAAGGAGCCGTTGATGAGTTGAAGTCACGACCTTGCGGTTCAAACTGACATTGCAGTCCAGCACATTAATCCACAGCATCACACCAGGACTCCTGGTCTTTCTTGTAGGCATAAGGATTTTTTCCCATCACAGATAGCACTGCATTTCAAGATAGAGCTTGAGATTCTTTTTGACACTGAATGCAAACACCAATCCTCTTCAATCTGTCATTCCCAGAATAATAAACTATATGATTGTCTGATTCAAAATGGCGAGTATCTATTTCAGTTCACTAATTAATAATGCCTTTGAGATGAACCGTTACACATTTCATTCCATTGTTGGTGAGTTCCATATTTTGTACATTCTATGTTCTGATTACTTATGGATATTTTCAGTTGTTTCTTCTCATTTGAGTCATGTCCCATCAGCATGTTGTCCTGAAAGCTTTGCTATATCCATGTCATTAAGATCAACTCTACTTTAAGGAGGCAGCTCTTCCTCATCATATTGTGATTGCCTTTCAACCTGAGGGTTTCATCTCCTGGCAGTGTATCGGATAGTGTTTTGCTGCTATTTGTAAGATTTTTCATAACTAATCCCTCAGAAGTGAACTCTGTTTTTAATCTGGAAGCTCTACTGTCTACCCTGTCTACCATGATGACCCTATTGTATTTGAAACACCAGTGTCATAGCTTTCAGCAACATAGTACCAGACAAGCCATCGCAGTATGCCAAACTGACAGGTGTGTGGGGATGTGTATAATTTATGGCACATACACATTTTAAAGACAGAATCAGAAAGGGAGGGTAAATGCTTTTCCACATAAAGATTTGAAATGGATAAAAGATTAAAAACAGGATTCCTGATTATATATTCCCTTATTCACATTTCTGGTCAAATAAGATGAAAGTATTTTATTGCTGGGAAATCCTGTTTTTCTATTAGAATTACCTGATCAATAGGAACCTCTTTCTGTCATCACTAAAAAGAATAAAATAAACTCAAATATTTATGTTATCTGCTGACAATTTCAAATTTTAACAACAGCCACTGCTTCTGTGACTTCTGTTTCAGTAAAACACTGAAGGCTGAATGTAAACCTATTTCATTGCCTACTGGGCCAGAATTTTTCATGCCCTATTGCATCAAACCATAGATTCGTTTTGGAAGAAGTGCAGCCATAGTGCCCCTTAGAGGCCAATATGGCCAAACTTCATCTCTCATACTTTGGACATACTGTAAGGAGGGAACAGCAGCTAGAGAAGGATATCATGTTTGGTAAGGTGGAGGGTCCAAGAAAAAGAGGAAGACCCCCAACGAGATAGATTGGCCAAATGGCAGCATCGACGGACTCAAGTGTGGCAACAGTAGTGCGGCTGACCCAGGATCGAGCAGTGTTTCGTTCTGCTGTACATAAGGTTGCTATTAGTCGGTGCCAACTCGATGGCATCTAACAACAACAACATTGCATCAAAAGAGTACAACCTCACACACACACACAAATACAGTATACTCTTATGTTTAAAATACAAACGTTTCCATACAAAGTCTCTCCTTCCATGCTTGTATTTGTTTTTTACTTCAAAAACAAACTGTATTGTGAAAATTCTATTAAGAGGTTACTCAGAGTTAAAGGTTTTGGAACAGTTTCACATTATATTTTCGTTCATTATTAAAATCTTCACACTGAGTTGCTTGAGTTAACCTATCTCACTCACCATTCTATATCTCTTTGTGTCCTCCACCAGGTACTTTGTGTCCCAGGTACCCAGATGCTTTGTCATACATAGCATGTACCTAGTGTTGATCCTGTAATCCAGCATATGCATGCTACTTTAAAGCAGTTACAAAGTCTTCTCAGCAGCAAATAGTTACAGAAATTCAGGTAAGAGCGAAGAAGTACCTGGAGATTAACAGTAACCAGACTGAGAGCTCCTAAAGGGCAGGGACAATGTCCCTCATTCCGCAGAGTATTTCCAGCATTTAGCTCCGTGCATGACACTAAATACACTACTATCCCGTCATTCCCACCCACTCACAGCGCCCCTGTATAGCTTGTCGGCATTGCAAATCGTCACAGTAGCAAAAAAATGGTCACAAAACCCCATTTTTCTGCTGCGGAGCTGCTGGTGAGTTTGAACTGCCAACCTTGCGGTTAGCAACTCAACGCTTATCATATAGCGCTACCAGGGCTGCTTGGCACACAGTTGTTAAGTGCCACTAAGAGCGACCCTATATCGAGTTTCTGAGGAGTGGCTGGCAGCCTTGTGATTAGCAGTCCAGTGCTTATCCTATAACTGCACATCAGCCACACAGTTAGAGTCGGTTCCGACTCATAGCGACGTTGAATAGGGTTTCCGAAGAGCGCTTGTGGGTTTGAACCGCTGCAGTATAGTGCTGATCGACAACCTCACACCAGGACTCCGGGCACACAGCTTTTGAACAATAGACTGGGTGGGGACATTCAATTCAATTCTATTCTGTAAACATCCGCCTTGTGCCATCCTGGAGTCAGGGATAAGATGGGCGTGGATGCTACAAAATGACTGGAACCTCTGGGTTTTCAATTAGTAGATACTGTAATTCTATGCTATACGTTCCATATTTACTCTTAAACAAAAAGAGAATCGGGGTTATCTCTACTCTCGGTTCTCAGGAGCTAAACTGAAAACGTACAGCGACGCTGCTGTCTGTCCCTCCCCGCGCCGCTCGCTGCAAACGCGACGCTCTCCTGAGATGAGTCGGGCCGCGCTCTCGGCTCGCCTCGCGACTGGCTGGCCGAGATCCTGAAGGGGTCGCTGTTCCCGTGATAACCTGCAAAAAGGCTCCGCCCCTTGGCCGGCCCTTGCTTCCTCTGTTGGGAATCAGGCGCCGCACGGCCGGAACGCTGGTCTCTAACCCTCCGCTAGCAAGCCGTCGCAACGCCGACGTTAGCATCTTCGCTCCCAACCCGACGGGCCTAGAGTCTCCGCCGCCACCGCCGGCGCTCGAGGCTGACTCTGAGGCTCTCGTTCTCTCCTTCTCTCTCCACCCTCTCCTCCCCCTTCGCGGAAACGACAGCTGCGGCGGCGGGGCTGGCGCCGCCTCCCTCCACCTACCACGTCTGCCCCCGCCGCTCTCGCCTGGCGCCCTAGCCTGGCCGCGGCGCCTCCGCCCCTCAACTAGGTCAGCCGGCGGCCCCGCCCGGCTGCCGCCCAGAATGAACATCATGGACTTTAACGTGAAGAAACTGGCAGCCGACGCGGGCACCTTCCTCAGTCGTGCCGTCCAGGTACTGCGGTCCGGGGAAGGGGTGGCGACGCTTGGGGAGAGCCAAGGTGGGGTCGCCGAAGCGCTCAGTCCAAGGCGGCGCGTCTTCAACACTCTGGCCGCGACCGTGTCTGGTGGGTCTGCCGCGGCCAGAGGCCCAGGCGACGGGCGCGGCCTGGTGTCCCTTCGATCCCCGCGGCCGTTTTGTGCCACCCTCCTGCCCAACTGCCGCCCCCCGGCAAGCGAAGCTGAGTAGGAGGGGGGCCGGAGGTTCCTCCCAACTCGGGAGGACACCTTGAAATGGCTGCACCGCCTGCCTTTCTGATTCTACGACGCCGGTGCTCGTGTGACCTCCCGCCCGGGGCTGGGCGGAGGCCTCGCTAGCCCGGCGGGACAGCACACCAGTCCTGTACGGCCCCCGCCCTTGGCTTTCGTCTTTCGCATCCCCCCCGGCCCCCCCACCGAGTCCAAGAAGGGAGTTCGTTTCCATTTCCTGCTCCTCCAACCCAAAGATCTGCCACTCCAGCCCTGAAAGGATTGTCCCTGGGCTTGGCAGCTCGCGCGGGGAAATGGGAATCACCAATTGGCGGCCAAACTTTGCCAAGACCACAGGAAACTTGGGGCTTGGGGGGTTCCCACTCATTCTCAGAATGGCACGCACTGGCAGCGGAGCAGTGAGAAACATGGGGCGACGCCTGCCTGTTTTGTTTTGTTTCGAGTACACTTTAAGGAAAAAGTTGACCTCACCTTATTCCGCAATCAAGGAAGTGTCAGTACTAAGGAACTTGGACAGTTTTCTAGTCTTCACCCGCATTATGCCAACTCAGTTAAAATTTGTGAACAGATGTAAATTTCACCACAACATGGGTAATAAACAAATCTGGTGTTTAAATGTAATAGCACCACCGCTGTAGCAACAACATTCTCTTTTGTAAAGAGAAAACAAAAGTTTTAATTGAGTGGTAATGTGCTGTATAGGCTGTAGATGTTTACAGGAGCAGAAAGCCTCATCCTTCTATGGAACAGCTGGTAGTTTCGAACTGCTGACCAACTCTTAACTATCAGAACTCCTTAATTGTTGAGTATTCACTCCAAATTGGTATCATAATGTAAAACTTAAGTGCTTTACTACCTTCCTGTCTCCTTTATCCTAATTTTATTTTGCTCAGCTGATCCTGCTGTTGGCGAAAAATTGATAACGCTAGAGCTTGGTAAGAATAGCAACTGGTACAGGGGTATGGAGGGTGTTTAAAAACAGCAACAACAAACTACTAACCTTTTGCTAGCCATTTGACTATTGCCATTTCTTTTTTGCCAGGTATATTTGTTATTAACTCCCTCTTTAGAGCTTTAAGAGAAGTTAACTTCCATGACTAGTAAACATAGGTGCTGTCTGGTTTACCTACCACTTACAAGCTGCTTGTTTCTTGGATAATTAAGCACTGGGAGTTTACAAACGAACGTTTGTAATGTTACAGAGTAGAGAACTTTAAAGGTCATCTAGTAAAATCTGAGCATTAAAATATCAGTAAAAAAATACCACATAAGGTATGAAGGATTCCTTATAGGTGTTGATTTTCAAGTTACAACTCTGCATAGTAAGTCTAGCTGCCTTAACCCGGCTTGCCACTGAAATATAAGTGTGTTGTAAAGGACCTCCCTGGGGGGTATAAATTATTAACTTGCTTGGCTGTGCTAACAGAAAGGTTCATCCAGAGGTATCTGAGAAGAAAGACCCGGGCCATCTACTTCTAATCAATCAACGTTTGAAAAGTTTATGAGCATAGTTCTGCTCTGACACATAGGATCATGTTGAGTCAGAATTGATTAGACAACAATGGGTATGATTTTTAGAAATATAGTTCAAAGAGTAAGCTTTTGGTTTCCAGTCTTTGTTTAAATGGTAAGGTGTAAGGTGAATAAATGATTAAAGTATCCGAAATAAATTCTGAATTGTGAAATACTCTATTGTTTGTTGTTAAGTGCCGTCGAGTCAGTTCCAACACTGTATAGGGCTTCCGAGGTTTTGGTGGGTTTCGAACTGCCAACCTTGTGGTTCACAGTCTACTGCTTATCCTACAGCATGACACCAGGAGTCTGTTCAGACTCCATTAATATTGACTATATTAAAGGACTAAAGCCTCTGGTATTTTTTAGTGATTCCCTAATCTAGATGCTGAGGGCAGAGTTGGATTTATGATGTCTCTATAATGGCACATTTAAATACATTTATATATGTTTTCAGGTACATACTTCAGTCTGCTTAAATTGAAGACATTCAGTAGAATTTCTGGACTGCTAACCACAAGGTCAGTGATTCAAATCCACTAGCTGCTGTTCCTCAGAAACCCTTAACAACATTGCAGTGAGTCAGAACTCAACACCACCAAAGAACAGTAATAGAATTTACAACAACAATTTGCCGATAGGCTTGATTTAAAAGAGAAGCTCTCAAAAGTACATGATAGTGTTAGGCACTATCCAGTTGATGTCAACTCATAGCAAGCCCATGTGACAGTAAAACTGCTCCATAGGGTTTTTCTAGGTTGTAATCATTGCAAGAGTAGTTCTCCAAGTCTTTCTCCCTCAGAGCCACTGTTGTTAAATGTCATCGAATTGATTCCAACTCATAGTGGGGTTTCTGAGGAGCAGCTGATGGGTTTGAACCGCCAACCTTTCAGTTAACAGTTCAGTGCTTATCTTACAACACCACTGACTCCTTAGAGCCACTAGGTAGGTTCAAACCATCAACTGCTTGGATAGCAGTGAATCACTTAACCATTGTATCACATGAACGCCTGCAAAAAGTATATATGTTCCACTCAAAAAAGCAAAGTAACAACAACAAAATGTGAAACCATTTGCCATCAGTTCCCACTCATGACAACTCCATAGTACAACTATGAATTTTTAGAAGCAGGTTGCCAGGCCTTTATTCTGAGGTGCTTCTCCATAGGTTAGAACTACCAACCTTTCACTTAGTAGTCAAGTGCGTAATCGTTTGTGTCACCCATGAACTTCTGCTAAGTACCACTGAATCAGTTCTGACTTATAGTGACCCTGTATAGACTTTCCAAGGAGCAGCTGGTGAGTTTGAACTGC
>NW_006408520.1:30797009-30810187 GCF_000296735.1 Chrysochloris asiatica | reverse complement strand
ACATACATACATACATTATGTATGTACACATACATATATGTTATCTCCTGTGGGTATACTTGGATTTCTGGTGTGGTGCTATAGGATCAGCATTGGATTGCGAACCACAAGGTTGGCAGTTCTAATCCCCCAGCTGATCCTTGGAAACCGTTTACAGGATCAGTAGGAGTCAAAACCGACTCAAGGACACTTAACGAGTATACTTAATCTTTTCTTTTGTATATGTTGGATGTTTTCCATCATACTTTTAAAGAAATATGTAAGGAAAACAGATGATTCCGAAATACAGTGTGTAAAATTTGTAATACTGTGTGTTCAGCAAAATACTGCTTTCTCACTTCATTGTTTAGTCAATAACTTTCTTATTCTAAATTGAGCTGACATCAGTAGAGTGCCAAGGTATCAAGTTTCATGCTAATAAGGTTCAAAACTAAGTAGTTTAAGAACTATGCCATTTATTCATTATAAGCAATAAGAATAGTAGGAAGACAATTAAAACTTTTACATTTCCAAATAATAATTTTCATTCACATCAAAATTATACCTTAAGGAATAGGTCATTCATTATCTCTTTGGCCAACTGTCAGTCAGAGTTATTTTCATGTCACTTAAAATGGTTCCAGTCTTTTGGTGAGCAGAGCACGTGAACGGTTTGTGCCAGTCAGGGCCTCCTCATATCGTGCTACAGTATCACTAATGAAGTACTGTGAACTAACTGTGTATCAAGGTAAAGTTTAAGGAGTAGTAGGTTTATATTTCCAGTTCTGACTCATAGAGACACCCTGTATAGGGTTTCCATGGATTTAAACTGCCGACCATGTGGTTTGCAGTCTAGTGCTTATCCTACAGTGCCACATAGAAGTCTTCTAAACTAAAATAATAAAAAAAACTTAGTCGTTGTGTTTGTAGAATCTTATTATATAATTCCGTTTACATAGTTTCTTTGCTTCTCCCTCAGACTTTCACAAATAATTTGTTGCAAATATCCATATTTGCTAAACTTTTATTCTTTTATGTTTTCTATCATTAAATGTATTTGATGAGATTCTTGAAAGGTAGTATGTGAATAACAAAGAAAATAATAAGCATGTCTTCTGACACAAATATTGAAGCATTTTATTTCCCCACTTGTTAACTTTCTAATTGCTGGTTCTCTGAAATATTCTTTCAGAGAGAAACTTGCCCTAAAGCCTATTGTATCAGGTAAATTCAGTAACTATTTCTTTAATCACTATTATATTTATTAACATTTTTAAGTGATTGTTGCCATTCAGTACCTTTAATTTCATTGTGTTTCTAAAAGAATGCCATGTACAAAGATTGACTTAATACTGCTTTTTTATATTGCTCTATCGATTTTTATGTGGGAGAAAAAATGAGGCTTTCTGCTCAAAGATTTAAAGCTGGGAAAGTCATATACAGGGTCGCTGTGAGTCAGAATCGCCTCAACGGCACTTAACAATTGATTTTTATATTACTATTCTACTCTTAGTTATTACATATAAATTCAGTATTTCTACAGAGAAATTACACCCTTGGGAACCCTGTACAGGGTCGCTATGGGTCGGAACCGACTCGACAGCACTTAACAACAACAACAGAGAAATTATTATTTATTGTGTATAAAGTTTGTATAAATTATTCTATAGAAATAAAGCAACTGGAAGGTAAATCATCAGAGGATTGTATACTCTTTCCTTCGACTTGACATAGGTGATTCTTATCATTATGCCTCAGTTCAATTGTCACCTGCTCAGAGAGGCTACTTTTTATCCCCATCTCATATTCTTAAACTCCTCCCTCTCCTTCCAGGCTCTGGTTGTATATCCCTCACCTTTAAATCCTCTCTGATTCTCCTGCTTCCTCCTCTTAGAAAGTAATCCTTCCTTACTCTTGCATTCATATTCACTCATTCACTCACTCAGGAATCAATAGGACCCACCTAACCTGGCCCTAACCTCCACCATCATTGTATCTATGTATCCTTATTATAAGGAGCACTGGTAGTATAGTGGATTAAGAGCTGAGCTGCTAGCCCCGGGATCAGTAGTTTGAATCTACTAGTTGCCCCATGAGGGAGAGACGAAGCTTTCTGCTTCTGTAAAGATTTACAACCTTGGAAACCCTATACAAGGTCTCTGTGAGTTGGAAATGACTCGACACACAGCCACTACCACCACCATCCTTATTATGAAATTATCCTGTTTATTTACACATTTGTGTTAAAATGTGGACTACCTAAGAACAAAAACTTTGTTTAGCTGCTGCAACCCATGTGCTTAGTTTAGTGCCTAACGCATATTCAAGTACTTAATATTTTTGAAGGAATACATGCAGTGAACATACTTGCTTGTTAAGGGAAGTTTATGCATATGGTTCAGGTTTTAAGTTACCAGATGAAGAATTTTTCTATACTCATAGGACTTCCTATATAATGTTCTCCTAGTTATATTCTCTTTCTTCCCCTCCTGTTTGCTTTATATGGGAGATTTTTATTTTAACCATTGAAGGTACACTTTGAATCTACAACCTCTGTAGCAGGGCTATCACTTAGAATCTTCTGGTATTTACAGAGAAGACCAAAGTTTGCTTTCTTATCCTGACCTGAGAATCAGGTTCTTTTTCCCAGCTTCCATTTACTACAGTACAAGCTTATGAGGTTAAGCAATCTGGTAGCGTAGTGGTTATGAATCAGGCTGTGAACTGCAAGGTCAGCAGTTTGAAACTACCAGCTGCTCCGCAGGAGAAAGATGAGGCTTTCTGCTCCCATAAAGATTTATAGCCTTGGAAACCCTTTTCAGGGTCGCTGTGGGTTGGAACCGACTCCACGGCACTTAACAACAACGATAGCTTTGGGACTGCTGTTCTCAGTTTGACTCAGGACTTAGCTCCAGCCCAATATAAAAAAGACCTAAGGCTTGAAGAAAGCTACTTAAGCTATTTCTGGTCCCTAAACAGGATCTTCGGTGGGGTTTCAAACAGAAGTCTAAGAATAAAATTCTAGTGAATCTTTCAGATTGAAGTGTTAATTGGTAGGGAGAAAAAAAGTATTTATCAAAACAAAAAAAAGATGATGAAGGAAATATAATAAAAACTCAAAAAATTAAGAGCTGCAAAAGAGATTTTAAGAAAAAGGGATTTAAACAAAAAGATGATTATTATATTTTGTTAAGTAGAAATCAGTTATGACTAGTGATAATGCAGTTAGTTTTATTGATTCATTGGGCTAGGGTGGCAGAAAACCACATATTTGAAAGGAAATTATACACAAAAAATAGCTCAAGTCATCACGTCTAATATTTTGATTTTAAAAAGCCAGAAATTTCTATAAACTACACAGAAATCTTTTACCTCTTTATGATCATATAGACAATGCAGCTCAAAAAATAACCATACCCAGAAGAACAAAAATTGATCTATTGAATATACTTAACTATACATGATGATCCTTAAGAAATGCCTTCAGTATATTATAGTCCACAAAACCAATGTTATGCATCCTACTTTGGTGGAGTAGTGACTGAAATCTTAAAAACGCATGAGTGGCCAAATAAGGTGCAACTATTGGTCTCTCCATGTGCCAGAAGAATTAATCAACTAGTCCAGTGTACTAATGGAGCACATGAATATCAGTCTCCATGACTCTGAGACCAGAAGAACTAGATGGTGCCCAGCTGCCACTACCAACTGCTCTGCACATTAGAAGGTCTCTGGTAGACTATGAGAAAATGTTGAACAAAACTCAAAACTAAAAAAAAAAAAAGACTAAGCTTACTGGTAGAAAGAGAGTGGAGGAAACCTGAGATTCTGACCCTTGGTCCCCCTTTAGATCTGGGATGGAACTCATCCTTATGATCCAATTTTCAGTGAAGCAGTATAGGGAAGACAGCAACATTAGGTATGCTCTCCATGGTCAACCATTCAAGATCAAAAGAGCAACATTTACCTAAGGACAAAGTTCAGAAGGATTGGAAAGGAGGGTGGAATGGAAATAAGAACCACAAGGAGGTAATGAGCTACCAGGAAGGGGACTGAAATCATTGAGATGCACCAAAGTATGTGATATGTTGGATGTGGAACTGGTAATCTTTCTGTGAACATTCACAATAAAACACTTCAAGAAAAGTGCCTTCAAGTATGAATAGGATATGTTCCAAAAGTTTGCTTATATATTTCTGGAACATATCCTAAAAGAAACCATTTAAATAATAGTTTCCCAGAACATTCCATAAAAGCAGCTCTAACTAGATTTGATTAAAGCAACAATAATACATGAGATACAGTTAATGGAAGCAGCACTTTTTTACTTTAAATTATAATTACCAAGCACTGAACAAAGTGATTTTTATATATGATCTTATTTAGTCCTTAAAAGACTGTAAGATATGTTTGTCTCTTATATGATAGAGGGTCTTTTGAATATCATAGCAGTGCAGTTATTCGATGTCAGGATTTGAATTCAGCTTCAACTGACTTAAAGCTTTTACTTTTTACCACTATGTTCTTCTACCTTATATGTACAAAACATTTGCATACTTAAGTAGGCTATGCTAGATTTTTTACTAAATTTATACCATGTATTTTAGCCAAAAAATTAAGGGTGTGTGAACTATATGGTAAGGTCATCATAAATACATAAAAGAGGTATGGATACATTTCCATAGCGACAGAAACTTACCATTCATAACCACTGCCATACAAACAAACTTAAGGTACAATGATTTGTAAGTTTGGGGTCTGTTTAGATTTGAATTTGCTTTTCAATTGCTGATATGTTTCCTTAAAATTTATTTATTTTATTTTTAATCAATCACAGTTTACAGAAGAAAAGCTTGGCCAGGCAGAGAAGACAGAATTGGATGCTCACTTAGAGAACCTCCTTAGCAAAGCTGAATGTACGAAAATATGGACAGAAAAAATAATGAAACAAACTGAAGTGTTATTGCAGCCAAATCCAAGTAAGAAACTTTTTGCCTCTTGTCTGTCTTACCAGTTAATCTTAAAAAGTACTTTTAGTGAATTTCTGTAATGTAAAAAAACACAAACAACTATAAAGAATAAGTCCACGAAACATAACATGGGTGAATCTGGAAGACATACTAAGGAACAAAAAGGACAAATATTGGATGGTTTCACTATTATAAAAAGGAGTAGGTTTACACACAGAAAGCAAAATTCTTTGATAGTCACTAGGGATAGAACAGAAAAAGAAAGGGAATCACTTTTCTAGATAGGAGATACTTGATATATTTGAGATGGAAAAGAAAACATTGTAGTGAATATGGTGGAAATCTACACAGCTTGACCAAGGTCAGTGACCACAGTAAGAAGTATACAAGAATAAGGGACAATTTTAATAAATTCTACAGCATATACATAGTGCTGTGGGATAATGCACTGGACCACAAGGTTGGTTTGAACCACAAGGCCAGCAGTTCAAATTCACAAGCCACTCCTTGGAAATCCTATACAGGGTCGCTGTGAGTTGGATTCGACTCAACAGCACTTAAAAACAACAACGACATAGCATATACATTAGCGTATACAACCCACATGTTTGTCATACTGTGGTGGCTCGTATAGTATTTCTGTGATGCTGCCAATGGTGTTTCAGATACCAGCAGGATCCCCATGGCGGATAGGTTTCAGCAGAGCTTCAGATTAAGACAAACTAGGAAGAAGAAATAGGAAGTCCACTTTTGAGGAGCTTTTGTTGTTGTTAAGTGCCATCACATTGGTTCCAACTGAGCTATCCTTTGTAGGGTTTCTGAGGAGTAGCTGGTGGGTTTGAACCACTGACTGATCTTATGGTTAGCAGTCCAGTGCTTATCCTATAGTACCACACCAGGATTCCCAGGGAGTAGCCTCTAAAAACCTTACGAATAGCAGTGAAGCATTGTCATATATTGTGTTTAAAGATGAACCCCTCAGGTAGGAATGTACTCAAAATACAACTAAGTAAGAGCTGCCTCCTCTTAAGTAGAGTTGACCTTAATAACATGGATGGAGCAAAGTTTTCAGGACCTTCATTTTCTGATGAGGTACAACTCAAAATGAGAAGATTCAGTTGCAAATATCCATTAATAACCAAAACGGAATGCGTGGAAGTATGAATCTAGGAAAATTGGGAGTTTCCAGTAATGCAATGGAATGCATAAAAATCGATCTCCTAATCATTAGTGAGCTGATATGGGCAGGTATTGGCCATTTTGAATAGGATAGTCATATGGTTTACCAGGATTAATGGATTCAGAAGTAACAGTGTTACATTCATCAAAAAGAACATTTCAAGACCTATCTTGAAATACTATACTGTCTGTAATAGGATAATAGCTATATGCCTACAAGGAAGACCAGTTGATAACAGCAATTACTCAGATGTACACAACAACCACCAAAGCCTCAGTAATGATGAAATTGAAAATTTCTACCAACTTCTTTTGTCTGAAATTGATCAAACATGCAATCAAGATACATTGATAATTACTGGTAATTGGAATTGCAAGTTGGAAACAGAGGCAGGATCAATAGTTTGAAAATAAGGCCTGGTGATAGAAACAATGCTGAAGATTACATGATTGAATTTTGTAAGACCAATGACTTATTCACTGCAAAGACCTTTTCAACAACCTAAATGGCAACTACATACTTGTACCTTGTCAGATGGAATACCCAAGAATTAGATTGACTACCACTGTGGGGAGAGACGATGGAGAAGCTCACTGTGAACTGCCAAAACAAGTCTAGAGAATAAAAATCCAAATAGAAGAAAGAACCAAAAGTAACACTTTAACCCAGCATCTCCAACAATTAGAAAAAGACCAGCGAATTAAGTAGTCATCAGAAGAAAGAAAGAATGAAGATTATGGTAGAAATATATGAAACAGAAACCATATAAAAGTAGAAGGAATCAGTAAAACAAGAAGTTGGTTCTTTGAAAGGATTAATTAAATTGACAAACCATTGGCAGCTAACAAAAGAAAAGGAGAGAGAAGATACAAAAACACAAATAAAAAATGATATGGGTGACATCACAGCAGAATCAGCAGAAACAGAAAGGGTATGCATAATACTATGAAGAATTGTACTCTTAACAGATATGAAAATCTAGAAGAAATGGACACATTTCTAGAAACATGCTTCCTAAGACTGAAGTGGAAAACTTGAACAGGCCTATAATAAGAAAAGTTGATCAAGTCATTAAAAAAACTCCCAACTAAAAAAAAAAGTCATCAGATGGCTTTATTGGAGAATTCAGCCAAACGTTCAGAGAAGAGCTGACATTACTTCTACTCAAAATATTCCATAATATAGAAATTGATGAAAAAGCCCCAAATTAATTTTATGAAACAAGAATAACTCATATCAAAACCAGGCAAAAACATAACTTAAAAATAAAATTATAGACTGATGACCCACATGAACATAGATGCAAAAATTCTCAACAAAAATCGAGTCAGTAGAATCCAACAGTGTAAATTAAAAAAAAAAAAAAACATCATGACCAAGTGGGATTCATACCAGGTGTGTAGGGATGGTATGGGAATCAGAAAAGAAATCAACATAATCCACCATAAAAATAAAACAAAGGGAAAAAAATCTCATGACACTTATCAATTAATGCAGAAATGGCATTTGACAAAATCCCACACTCATTCCTGATAAAAACTCACCTAGAGGACTCCAGACTCATTGAAAGAGAAAGGCTGTGTGCTGGCAGCCAGGAGCCAGGCTTGCAGATTGTGTACCTTCCAAAAACACAGAGGGAATAGAAGCAAATACTGTTGAATGATTGAATGACGATGCATGGTCGGGATTGTAATTATTGCAATGAAATGAAATATAATAGGATGAGTGTAAAACCACTGTTCTCACATGTAAACTGTTACTCAATTCACAATAAAAGCGTTAATAAAAACGTTAAAAAAAACTACATAGAATATAAAAAGAAAACTCAGGTAAATAAGAATAGAAGGAGAACTGCTAAACATAATTAAGGGCATATATACAATATCATCGGAGTACTGGTGGTGGCGCTCTAGGATAAAGCACTACACTGTAGGTCAGTGGTTCAAACCCACCAGCTGCTCCTCAGAAACCTTATACAGGGTTACTGTGAGTTGGAACCAACTCAATGGCACTTAACAACATACAAAATCATCAGCCAGCATCACTCTTAATGGTGAGAAACTGAAGTCATTCCTCTTGAGAACAGGAATCAGACAAGGATGCCTTTTATCACCACTCCTATTCAATATTGTGCTGGAAGTTTAGTTAGAACCATAAGGCAAGAAAAAGAAAGGAAAGGCATCTGAATTGAAAAAGAAGTAGTAAAAGTCTATTTGCATGTGTCAGGATCTTACACATAGAAAATCCCAGACTCAGTAAGAAAATTAGTGAAACTCATTGATCAGCAAAGTGGCAGAGTACAAGATAAATACATAAAATCAATCGGATTATAATAACAACCCAGAAGATTAACTACTGGGAACGAATCTAGGGAAACAAAAGATCTATTAAAAAAAAACAAAACTACAAAACACTTGAAGAAACAAGAGAGACCATGCTCATGGAGAGAATACCTTAACATTGTGAAAATGTCAATACTACTCAAAGCAATCTGTAGATATAATGCAGTTCCAATCCAGATTTCAGCATCATTCTTTAAAGAGATGGAAAAACTAATCACTAACTTTATATGGAAAGGAAAGAGACCCTGAATAAGCAAAGCATTATTAAAAAAGAACAACAAAGTAGGAGACTTCTCACTTCCTGATCTCAAAACCTACTGCACAGCCACAGTAGTCAAAGCTGCTTGGTATTAGTACAGTGAAAGACAACACAGGTCAGTGGAGCAGAATTGAGAACCCAGAAGTAAATCCATCTACCAATGGTCAGTTGATCTTTGACTAAGGGCCAAATTTTACTAAATGGGTAAAAGATAGTCTCTAACAAATGGTACTGTCAGAACTGGAAATCCATTTGCAGAAAAATGAAACAAGACCCATATCTCAGATTAAAGACAAAAATGAACTCAACGTGGAATAAAGACCTAAATATAAAACTAGAACAATAAAGATCAGTGAAAAACTAAGGACAAACTTACGGGCCTCTGATACATGACATAAATACACTATCAAATATAACGGAAAACACACAAATGGAAGACAAACATCAGATACCTGGGACCTCTTAAAAATTAGGCATTTTTGTGTATTCAGAGGATTTTACCAAATGTGAAAAGAGAACCCACAGACTGGAAAAAAAGTTTGTCAATGACATATCAGACAAAAGGCTACTCTAAAATTTCTACAGTATTTCAACACCTCAACAAGAAGATGATAGATGTTCCAATTAAAAAATGGATGAGGACACGAGCAGACAACTTCACCACAGAAGACATTCAGTTGCCAACAAACATGAAGAAATGCTCATGATCATTGGCCAGTAGAGAGATGCAAAGCAAAACAACAATGAAATCTCTCACCCAGCATTAATAACAAAATTAAAAAAAAAACACAAAAAAAACAGAAAATAGCAAATGATGGTGAGGGTGTGGAGAGACTGGAACCTACATACAGTGTTGGTGGAGCCGTAAAATGGTTGCTACCACTGGAAAATAGTATGGCACTTTCTAGAAAAGTTGGCAATAGACATACTGTATGACCCAGCAATCCCACTATTTGGTATATATCATCAAGAAAAAAAGAACTGTGACATGAATATGAACACCCATGTTCATTCCATCATTGTTCACAAGAACAAAAATAATTGGTGCAGTCAAGTCGATTCCAACTCAGTGACCCTCAGCAGAGGGTTTTCGTGGAGCAGCAGGTGGGTTTGAACCACTGACCTTGTGGTTCGCAGTCTAGTGCTTATCCTATAGTGCCACGTCAGGAGTCTGGTCAAAAAGATGGTGACACTTACATGCCCATCAACTGAAGAATAGTTAAACAAATTTGTTAACATACACAATGGAATACTGTGCAACACTGAAGAATAACAGTGAATCTGCATAAACCACCTTCAACATGATGAACCTAGAGAACATTATGCTGAGTGAAACTAGCCAAAACAAGGCTAGGGGCTGAGTGTGGAAAAGACTATCAATTGTTTATATGCAGTCAGGTTGAAGTTGAAGACAGTTAAAACAAGTGCACAAGAGCCAAAATCTGACCTTGAGTATGGTGGTGGTGGTGATGTACCGTGGAGTCGTTTCCAACTCATAGCGGCCCTGTACAGGGTTTCCAAGGCTGTAAATCTTTACAGGAACAGAAAGCCTTGTATTTTTCCCGTGGAACATGTGGTTTCGAACTGCTGACCTTAAGGTTCGCAGCCCGATTCATAACCACTACACTACCAGAGCTCCTTGAGTATATCCCACCTGAATTTAGAGCCCATCTTAAGAACAGATTTTACACATTGAATATTAATGACTGAAGACCAGAGGAGTTGTGGGAAGACCCAGAACATTATACATGAAGAAAGCATAAGGTCATTAAAAAGACAGGAAATAAAAGACCAAAGTAGATGTCAGAAAACACTGAAACTTGTTCTTTAAAGTAGCTAAAGCAAGTGAAAGAAATTATGAAGTAAAAACTGAACAGAAAAATTCAAAGTGCAGTTAGAGAAAGCAACATAAAGTATTATAATGAAATGCTCAGAGACCTGGATATTAAAAATGGAATGAGTGGAAATGAATATGGAAAAAGTACATTTCTCAAACTGAAAACACTGAAGAAGTAATTCAAGTCTTGGATTGCAATATTGAAGGATTCCATATTTGGGAAATGTTGATGATGCAGAAAGCACCAAAAGAAGATGAAAGGAATACAGAGTGTACCGAAAAGAATTTGTCTATGTTCAGTCATTTTGAGAGGTAACATAATCAAGAACTGATAGTATCAAAGGAAGAAATCCAAGCTTCACAGAAAACAAGGCTCCAGAAATTGATGATGAAGACCAATTTAAATATTTCAACAAATTTCTTGGCATAGCCTAGTGAGTACTTCCAGTGCTGAAATCAGTTGGTTGAAACATTTCAACAGAAAATAAAAATTAATAGAACAATATCATTAACATCATAAGTAAAATTTTGCTGAATATTATTTGGAAAATGCTTGCAGCAGTACATCAACAAGGAGATGACAGAAATTCAAGACGGACTAAGGAAGAGGACATGGAACCTGGGGTATCATGCTGTCAGCTGGACCTTGGCTAAAAGCTGTTTATTTACCAGAAACATGTTTACGTTTTATTGACTGTGCAAAAGCATTCATGTGTGGATCCATCCATATGTGAATCATAACAAACTAGGGATATTAAAGAATGGAAATTCCAGAACACTGAATTGTTTTCATGCGGAACCTGTTCATAGAACATGTTATCAATAGGCAGTCGTTGGAACATAAGGGATTTTTCTTTGGTTTAAAATCAGGAAAAGTGTGTGTCAGAGTTGTACCGTTTTACCATACTAACTCATTGTGTATGCTGATTATATAAAGAAAACATCAGGATTGGAAGAAGACTCATTAACAACCTGTGATGAGCAGATAACACAACCTTGCTTGTGAGCACAAAGAGGACTTGAAGAATTTACTGATGATCAAAAACTGCATCCTTCTGTATGAATTATAACTCAATATAAAGAAAACAAAAACCCTCGTAACTGGACCAATAGACAGCATCATGATAAACAGAGAAAAGATTGAAATGTCAAGGATTTAATTCTACTTTAATCTACAATCAACATTCATGGTGGTAGCAGAAAATAAATTGAACAACGTATTGCATTGGACACATCGGCTGCAAAAGACCTCTTTAAAAGAATAAAAGAACAAAGGTGTCACTTTGTGGACTAAAGTGCACCTGACTGAAGTGGTGATGTTTTGAGTCCTCTCTCATACATGTGAAAGCTGAACAATGAATAAGGAAGGTGGGAGGATAATTGATGACTTAAGATGGTGTTGGCAAAGAGTATTGAAAGTACCATGGACTTCCAGAAGAACAAACAAACCTGTCTTCAAGAAGTACAACCAGAATGCTCCTTGGAAGCAAGGATGGTAAGGCTTCTTCTCACGTACTTTGAACATGTTATCTAGAGTGACCAGTCCTCAGGAAAGGACATTATACTTTGCAAAGGAGAGGGTCAGAGAAAAAGAAGAAGACCCTCAAAAATATAGATTGACAGTGGCAACAACAATGGGCTCACACGTAACAAATGTAAGGATGGCATCGAGTTCTGTGATGGCACAGTGTTTCCATCTGTTATACATAGGAAACAGGCTCAACATTACCTGACAAAACGTTGCCTGTACAAAAGTAACATCACATTACAATTTTGTAACAATAGTAATAACAAAAAAAGTGTGTAATGATTACATAGGTAGCTATGGATGCTTATATGTATTTAAGAAAGCACATGGATGTGCATGTATGGTGTATCTGGTGTTAAGTGCCATCCAGTTGGTCCTGACTCATTGCAACCCCATATAGGGTTACTGAGGCAGTAAATCTTTGTGTGCTGCATACAAATGAGATGGCCTCAAAAAATTTATAGAAAAATTCCATTCAATTCCATTTTTCCATGAGCTTTTTTAAGTCCTTTCATATACAACAAAACACAGGGAGGGCACAGTTATGGAGACTTCTTAGACATATCCTAGCAACTTGTAGGATTGGTTTACTCCATTAAAAGACATGGAACCATAGACTCAGGGAATAACTTAGCTAATTGGTATAACATAGTTCTCAAAGATACTCTATATCCTAATTTGGTGAGTAGTATAAAACTAGTCCACAGAACTAATAGCTCACACAAACCACAGCTTTTTCTAACCTGAGACCAGAACTAAATGATACCCAGCTATCACTACCAACCATTCTGACCAGGGACACAATAGAAGGTCCCAGATAAACTGGGAGAAAGATGTTAAACAAAACTCAAATATCTTAAAAAGACTAGACCGTGACCAAAAGATACTCATTAGGTTAAACATTGGAACTAAAGCTATTTCTGGAGGTCACATTTCAGCCAAATAATAGATTCATAAGTAAAAATAAACAATATTATCTATGAATAATTTGTTGTTGTTGTTGTTATGTGCCGTCGAGTCGGTTCCGACCCATAGCGACCCCGCACAGGGTTTCCAAGGCTGTAAATCTTTACGGGAGCAGAA
>NW_006408520.1:30796009-30796909 GCF_000296735.1 Chrysochloris asiatica | reverse complement strand
TGGAGGAAGGTAGAATCTCCAGCGAGTAGTATTCAGTCTGTCTAGTGAATTTAAATTATTCATTGTTTCAAACTCTTAAGGGAAAACTTTTTATCCTAATTTGTTTTAAATACATATGTGGACACTGGTAATCACAAACAGCAATTGAATAAAATCAACAAAGTCTCTGTCCTCATAGAGAGCATTTCCTAGTGAGAGAAGATAAGCTTGTCAATATATCTGATAGTGATGAAGAAAAAAAAAAGGGATGGCTAGGTCAAGGCAGAGGCGTATTGGTTGTTGCCATATTGTGTACATAGATAGGATGGTTGGGACAGGCCTCTCTAATAGGAACATTAAAAGATGTCAAGGATGTGACAGCCACAGTTTTTTTAGCAGCAGGAACAAATACAAAGACCCAAAAGTTCCAGGTAGCACAGGGAGCTCAATTAGAAAGGTGTGGTTTTGTGCCGTGGAGTCGATTCCGACTCATAACGACCCTGTATAGGGTTTCCAAGGCTATAATTCTTTGCAGGAACAGAAAGCCTCATCTTTCTTCTGCGGAACTGCTGGTAGTTTCGAAACTGCTGACCTTGAGGTTAGCAGTCCGGCTTGTAACCACTGTGCTACTAGAGCAATTAGAGAGAGAGAGAGAGATGGTATAAAACAAGCAAAAGGTGATTGTGACTTAGATGATAGTGATAGTAAGGAGGTTCCAGATTTGTCCATGATTTTGCTGTCAGATTGTCTGTGGGCTACCAGAGAAAGATGAGTCAAGAGTGACTCTAAGGTTTTCGACTGGATGAAATGAAAAAAATAGATACCATTTACTAAAATGAGAAAAATTTCAGGAGAAAATTTATTTTTATTTTATGTTTTCAGTATCTTTTAAGGTTTTATATTGAAATATTTATGAATAAA
>NW_006408520.1:30743473-30786520 GCF_000296735.1 Chrysochloris asiatica | reverse complement strand
ATTGTTTCGTTTTGCTGTGCATAGGGTCATTATGAGTTGGTTCCGACTCGATGACACCTGACAACAACAACCTTTTGCTAACTTCTGAAATGTGTGTTAATGGGCTCAGCTCATTCTTAAAATTTTCAGTGCACAGAGTGAACTACTGTTGTAGGTATCTGTGGTGTTTAGAATGAACCTATTTGACTTACTTTATGAGTTGATAATTTTGAATTATAATTTTAACATATTTAATCACTGTTTCTGGAAACTTTACCTTTTTTCTCCCCCTCACTTATCACTGAGATATACCAAACAAAATATCTTTTTAGATTTTACTGGGTTTTTACCATTACTTATATTCGGTTATTGCATTCAGTGTCTTTTTTTTTTTGTCTTTTTTTTTTTAAGTTTTTATCGTGAATTACGTGGTAGTTTTACATGGAGGAACATTGGCTTTACATTCATCCTATCGTATTTCATTGCATTGCAATGACTATAGTCGCCTCCATGCATCAGCAAACAACCAGCGGGTATACTCTGCAAGCCTGACCCCCAGCTGTCAGCAGACCCTCTCCCGCCCTGAGTCCAGAGTCCCCAGCTGCTCCATCTCTCCATGTCATTTTCTCTGCCTCCATCTCTGGTGTCACTGCTTCTCTGGATAGGGTCCCGCACTCCGCTCTTCTCCTTTGGTGGTCCCAGGGACCTCCACTCCTAGACTGCAAAGTCGCTCACTCCCTTCCTTTTGTTACAAAACTACCCACCAGCTGCTCCTCAGAAACCCTATACAAGATCACTGTAAGTCAGAACCAACTCTATGGCACTTAATAACAACAAAAATCAGCTTAAAAATTAGCCTGCTGTGTTTGGTCAAACATTTAATTAACTCACCCGTAGTGTGATGGCACTTATAACAGCAACAACAGTGTAATAGCTGAAATTGCGGTGTCCCTAGCAGGGCCAGACCAAATAATTTTGCAGGACTTATATAGCCCATGGTCTGGTTATTCCTACCCCTGCTCTATAGAAAGAGCTAAAGATGTCAGAAATATGGGTCTTTGCTTCTTTTAGATATTTTACACATTTTCCTATCTGAAAATTCCTGAGTTTGAAATCAGGAATATATATTGAAAGTTACAAGTTGATATGTAGATGCTTTAACAAATGTAAGTAGCCTTCATAGCACAGTGGGTTAAATATTGGGCTGCTGATCAAAAAGTTGGCAGTTCAAACCCACTAGCTACTCCGTGAGAGAAAGATGAAGCTGAGTATAAAGATTTGCCTCAGATACCCTAAGGAGCAGTTTTTCTCTGTCCTATAGGGTGGTAATGAATTAGAATCAACTAGATAGCAGTGGTAGGAACATGAACTGTGTTATTATGTGAATTACTACCAAAACTTAAAATTCCATAGAATACTCAAATTTCATATTTAGTTTTCTTGTAACATATTTTTGTACCAGGATATTATTTTACCAAATTTCTAAAGTTCAAACTTCTTAGAGCTATATAATATTCATAAATGCAAATTAACATCCATGTACTTGAATGCATGCTAATTTCCTATTTTAAGGGTGATGAATGGTTTATTCAAAAAACCAGGCTCATTGCCATTAAGTCAGTTCTGACTCACAGCAACTCTAGGATGAGTAGAACTACCCTGTACAGTTTCCAAGGCTATAATCTTTATGGAAGCAGATAACCTCATCTTTCTCCCATGGATCAGCTGGCAGTTTCAAACCAATGAGCTTTTGTTTAGTAACTGAGTGCCTTAACCACTGTGCCACAAGGGCCCCTTACATGGTTTTGAAGGGAGCAAATGTTTTCAACATCTTTTGCTTTGTTGAAATAATTGTAATTTTCACTTTTCTTCTAGATGCCAGGATAGAAGAATTTGTTTATGAGAAACTGGATAGAAAAGCCCCAAGTCGTATAAACAACCCAGAACTTCTGGGACAATATATGATTGATGCAGGGACTGAGTTTGGCCCAGGAACAGCTTACGGTAAGTGGCAGAGAAAAAGATCTGAGTATTATAAAAAAAAAAAAAAATCTTTCCTTTTAGAAATTTTAGTCCTGGAAGGCATTATTATCATTTATTAATAATACAATAAGTTTTTTACTTCAAGTTTATTACATTAAAATGATGGATGCTGTAAGAAATATAGGTAATCAATATATATTCACAATTAAGTGTCTTATTTAATATGTTTAAGCATATTTTCAGTATTTGTGATGAATAAATCTTTGGTCAACTCAAAATGAAAAGAAACAGCTGTAAACATTAATAATTGGAACATGGAATGTATGAAGTATGAATCTGGGAAAATTGGAAGTTATCAAAAAAGGAAATGGACGCATAGAAATCAATATTTTAGGCATTAGTGAGCTGAAACGGACTGGTATTGGCCATTGTAAACCTTACAGTCATGTGGTTTCCTATGCCAGGAATGACACATTAAGTAGGCGTGGCATCATATTCATCATCAAAAAGAACATTTCAACATCTGTCTTGAAGTACAACATGATCTGTGATAAGATAATATATGCCTACAAGGAAGACCATTTAATACCACTATTATTCAAATTTATGCACCAACCACTAAAGCCAGTAATGATGAAATTAAAGATTTCTACAAACTTCTTCAGTCTGAAATTGATCAAGATGTATTGATAATTATTGGTAATTGGAATGTAAAGGTTGGAAACAAAGAGGAAGAATTAGTAGTTGGAAACTGTGGCCTTCATGATAGAAATGGTGCTGGAGAGTCCATGATAGAATTTTGCAAGACCAATGACTTCTTCATTGCAATTACCTTATATACACAACATAAGGTAACTATACACATTGACCTCAACAAATGGAATACCAGAAATTAAATTGACTACATCTGTGGAAAGAGATGGTGGGAAAGCTCCACATCATCAGGCCAGGGACAGACTGTGGAACAGGCCATCAATTCTCAGGGAAAGTTCAGGCTGAAACTGAGTAAAATGAAAATAAGACCACGAGAGCCAAAATAAGACCTCGAACATATCCCACCTCAATTTAAAGACCATCTCAAAAACAGATTTAATGCATTAAACACTAAAGACTGAAGACCAGAAGAGTCATGGGATGACATCAAGAATATCATAACAGGAAGAAAGCAAACGTTCATTAAGGAGACAAGAAAGAAGGAAAAGACCAAAACGGATGTTAGAAGAGCCTCTGAAACTTCTCCAGCACAGAGATGCTAAAGCAAATGGAAGAAATGAGGAGGTAAAAGAGCTGAATAGAAAATTTCAAAAAGCAGCTCAAGAAGACAAAGTCAAACATTATAACAAAATGTGCAAAGACCTAGAGTTAGAAAACCAAAAGAGGAGAACATGCTCAGCATTCTTCAAGCTGAAGGAACTGAAGAAAAAATTCAAGCCTCGACTTTCGTTATTGAAGGATTCTCTGGGGAAATTATTGAACGATGCAGAATGCATCAAAAGAAGATGGAGGGAATATACAGAGTTAGTGTTCCAGAAAGAGATGGTTGATGTTCAGCCATTTCAGGAGGTAATATATGATCGAGAGCTAATGATCCCTAAGGAGGGAGTTCAAGTGCGTTAAAGGAATTAGCAAAGAATAAGGCTCCAGAACTGATGGAATACAACTTGAAATCTTTCAACAAACTCATGGGAGCGCTGGAGACACTTACTCGTGTGTACCAAGAAATTTGGACGACCTGGCCAGCTGACTGGAAGAGATCCATATTTGTGCCTATTCCAACCAGAGTTGACCCAGTGGAATGCAGAAATCTTTGGACAATATCATTAATATCCCATGCAAGCAAAATTTTGCTAACGATAATTCAAAAATGACTGTAAACGTACATTGACCGAGAACTTGCAGAGGTTCAAACCCGATTCAAAAGAGGACATGGAACGAGGGATATCATTGTAATGTCAGATGGATCTTGGCTGAAAGAGAATGCCAAAAAGATGTCTACCTGTGCTTTATTGACTATGCAAAGGCTTTTTATGTGTGGATCATGACAAGTAATGGATAGCATTGTGGAGAATCAGTATTCCAAAACACTTAATTGTGCTCTTGAGGAACCTGTACATGGACCAAGGGGAAGTTGTTCAAACAGACCAGGAGAACACTAAATGATTTAAAATTAGGAAAGTTGTGTGCCAGGGTTGTATTCTTTCACTATACTAACTCCATCTGTATGCTGAACAAATAATCAGAAATTGGGTTATATGAAGAAAAGCATGGTATCAGGATTGGAGGAAGCTCATTAACTACCTACGATACGCAGATGATATGACCTTGCTTGCTGAAAGCAAAGAGGACTTAAAATAATTACTGATGAAGATCAAAGACCACAGCATTCGGTATGGGTTGCACCTCAGCATAAAGAAAACAAAAGTCCTCACCACTGGACTGATACATGGAGAAAAGATTGAAGTTGTCAAAGACTTCATTTTGCTCAGATTAACCATCAACATTCATAGAAGCAGCAGCTAAGAAATCAAATGACATTATTGCATTAGGCAAATCTGCTGCACAAGACCTCTTTAAAATGTTGAAGAGCAAAGATAGGATTAAGTTGCACATGATCCAAGTCATGAAGACTGTAGAAAAATTGATGCATTTGAGTTTTGGTGTTGGAGGAGAATATTAAAAGTACCATGGACTGCCATAAGAACAAATCAGTCTGTGTTGGAAGAAGTACCGCCAGAATGCTCCTTGGATTCCAGGATGTCAGACTTTGTCTCTCATACTTTGGACATATTGTCAAGGGGTACATATCCCTGGAGAAGGATATAATGTTTTGTAAATGGAGGGTCGGAACAAAAGGAGAAGATCCCCCCTCCCCCCAACAAGATGAATTTAGCACAGTAACAGCAGTAATGGCCACAAATATAGCAGCGATTGTGACGTTGGCAGGACCACGCAGTGTTTTGTTCAGTTGTGCATAGGATCGCTATGAGTCAGAACCGACTTGATTCCACTTAACGACAACGTCTTTGGTCTGTCATACCATCTCCAACATTGTTTCTGTCGCCCATATTTTCCAATGAACAATTCTTCTTTGTTTCCAACTTTCATATTCCAATCACCAGTAATTATCAATGTATCTTGATTGAATATTTGATTAATTTAAGACTGCAGAAGTTGTAAAAATCTGGCACTGGCTTAATGCGCCAGACTGCAAAGCCATTGGAATGGCAAGGTCGGCAGTTCAAGCTCATCAGCTGCTCCTCAGAAACCCTATAGAGAGTCACTATGGGTCGGAACCGACTCAACAGCACTTCACAACAACAATCTTTATTTTTAGCATTAGTGGTTAGTGTATAAATTTGAGTAAATATCTTATTAACTGTTCTTCTTTTTAGACATATGGATATTATCCCATCACTGAAAGTTTGTACTTCAGGATACATCTTGAAATGTTCTTTTTGATTACGATTGCTATGCCATTCCTCTTCAGTTTATCATTCCTAATATTATAGACCATATTCAAATGATTAATACCTGTTCATTTCAGCTCACTAATCCTAGGATATCAATCTTTATGCATTCTATTTAATTGACTTCTAATTTTCCTAGATTCATACTTTGCACATTCCAATTATTAATGAATATTTGAAACTGTTTCTTCTCATTTTGAGTCATGCCCCATCAGCAAATGAAAGCTCTGAAAACTTTTTGCTCCATCCATGTGATTAAAATTAACTTTGCTTTGAGGAGACAGCTCTTCCCGTTGTATTTTGAATACCGTCCAAGTTGAGGGACTTGTCTTCCAACACCATAACAATCTTTTGCTGCTATTCATAGAGTTTTCAGAGGCAAATTTTTTAAGAAGTAAATCATCAAATTCTTCTTCTCTATCTGTCTTAGTCTGAAAGCTCCACTGAAACCATGCCTTGCTGGTATTTGAAATATTGGTGGCCTAGCTTCCAGAATCATAGTAACACACAAACCACCATAGTACAGCAAGCTAACAGACAAGCGGTGATCTGTACATATTGACTTACCTATGGAATACACAGAAATCAAAACAACTACATCTGTGGAAAAAGACAATGGGGAAGCTCAATATCACCAGACAGAACAAAACCAGCTGCCAACTGGAATACAGACATTAGTTACTCCTGTACAAGTTCAAGTTCAAGTTGAAGAACAGTAAAACAAATCCACAAGCTATAGTGTGACCTTGAACCTGGCATTGGAATTGGAGGGAGATGACATAACCTTGTTTGCTGAAAGTGAAGAGAAGTTAAGTACTTAATGATGAAGATCAAATACTACAGTCTTCAGTAGGGATTACACCTCAACATAGAGCATAAAATAAAATCTTCATACCTGGACCAATAAGCAACATCATAATATTGAAATCAGTAATTCCTTTTTACTTGGATCTACAACCAGTGCTCATGGACGCAGCAGTCAAGGAATCACATGACATTGGCTAAATCTGTAAAAGACCTCTTTAAAATGTTAAAAAGCAAAGATGTCACTTTGAAAAGTGTCCGTGATCCACAACATGGTGTTTTTATTCACCTCATATGCATGCAAAAGCTAGACAGTGAAAAAAGAAGACTGAAGAATTGATGCATTTGAATTGTGGTGTTGGCAAAGAATATTGAATATACCATAAAATGAACAAATCTGCCTTGAAAAAGTACAGGCAGATATGAGGATGAAGAGACTTCATCTCATGTACTTCGAACATGTTCCAGGAAAGACCAGTCCCTGTAGAAGAACATCATACTTGGTAAAGTAGAGGGTCAGCCAAAAAGAAGACTCCTCAACAAGATGGATAAATACTTTGATTGCAGTAATGGGTTCAAACAGCATCTATCGTGAAGATCATGCAGAACCAGGTAGTGTTTTGTTCTGTTGTACATGTTGTTGTTATTGTTGTTAGGTGCCATCGAGTCGGTACACACTCAGCGACCTCATGCATAGCAGAACGAAACACAGCCCCATCCTGGGCCAGTTGGCACGCTTGAGCCCATCAATGCTGCCACTTGGCCAATCTGTCTCGCTGGGGGTCTTCCTCTTTTTCTCTGACCCTCTACCTTACCAAACATGATATCCTTCTCCAGAGACTGCTCCCTACTGACAGTATGTCCAAAATATGAGAGACGAAGTTTGAGCCATCCTGTCCTCCAAGGAGCACTCTGGCTGCACTTCTTCCAACACAGATGTGTTGGTTCTTTTGGCAGCCCATGGCATTTTCAATATTCTCCTCCAGCACCATAACTCAAAAGCATCAATTCTTCTAGGTCTTCATTATTCACTGTCCTGCTTTCGCATGCATATGAGGTTATTGAAAATAATCATGGCTTAGTTCAGGCGCACCTTAGTCCTCAAGCTGACATCTTTGCTCTTCAACAATTTAAAAAAGTCTTGTGCCACAGATTTGCCTAATGCAGTACATCATTTGATTTCCTGACTGCTGCTTCCATGAGTGTTGATGGTTGATCCAAGAAGAATGAAGTCCTTGACAACTTCAATCTTTTCTCCATTGATAAGAATGTTGTTTATTGGTCTAGTGGTGAGGATTTTTGTTTTCTTGACATTGAGATGCAATCCATACCAAAGGCTGTGGTCGTTGATCTTCATCAGTAAATATTTTAAGTCTTCTTCACTTTCAGTAAGCAAGGTTGTATCATCTGCATATCGTAGGTTGTTAATTAGTCTTCCTCCAATCTTGATGCCATGTTTTTCTCATAGAACCCAGCTTCTCAGATTATTTGCTCAGCATACAGGTTGAATAAGTATGGTGAAAGAATACAACCCTGTTGAACACCTTTCTTAATTTTAACCATTCAGTGTTCTCATGTTCCATTCCAACAACTGCCTCTTGGTCCATGTACAGATTCCCTATGAGCATAATTAGTTTTCTGGGATACTCATTCTTCGCAATGTTTCCCATAGTTTGTCGTGATCCACACAATTGAAAGTGTTTGCATAGTCAATTAAAGCACAGGTAAACATCTCTCTGGATGTTCCTCTGCTTTAAGCAAAGATCCATCAGACATCAGCAATAATATCCCTCATACATGGGGTCACTATAAGTCAGAACAGACTCAAGGGCATCTAACAACAATGAATAGATATTATTTAAAGAATTCTTATACTCTTTGCTATTAAGATGTTAAATGAATTCCTTAATTATATTCTAGCTGAATCTTATAGTATCTCTTGTAAAATATTTCATGATGTATTACAATTTTTATTGGCATATGTCTTCTCTACTTGATATTTTTTAACTGCTTGAGGATTTATATTTATCTTAAAGTTACCCGGAACATAGAGTTTGAACAAATCATTAGTATTTTGATTATATCATAATTTCAGTATCTATTGAGGATTGCAAAAACTGTTTGGGAGCCATGTCTGACTTCCCCTGGCTTCACAAGGGGGAAAGAGAATCAAACAAAATCAGTCCAAGGCTGAGTCCTATGAAGCATGTGTCAGGCATGCTTCTATCCTACAACCTTCTTTACTCTGACATCAACCATCCATTTCACAGCAGTCTCTGCTTCACATCTGGGTTCAGCAATCCATTGCAGTGGCCACATGTTGTTGTTATTTTTGTTGTTAAGTGCCATCCAGTCGATTCTGACCCATAGCGACCCTGTATAGGGTTTCCAAGGAGCAGCTGTTGAGCTTGAACCACTGACCTTGCAGTGGTTACACATAGAACTCATAAAAATACTCATAATTATGGCATTTACTAGGGAAGTCAAAAGGGTACAATTCAGAATTAAAATCAACTCAAGACGTTGCACTTCTCCAGTCAAGAATGGCTCTTGTCTGCCATACTGCAGGCATACCTCACTCTTGTTTTCAGCCTCTCAGCCACGTGGTCCTTTGACCTCTGCCCCTTCTTAAGCATGTGTTACAAAGTTCTTTTAGCCAGTTTGTGAATGCCCAAAGGGCACGTTCTGCAAGCCAGTCTCCTGTCTGTAGGTACTCAGTTTTACTCATAGTAGTTGTTATAAGTGCCATCGAGTCGGTGCCGACTCATAGCAACCCTATATAAGGTTTCCAAAGAGTGGCTGGTGAGTTTGAACCACTGACCTTGAAGTCAAGCACATCATCATGCAGTGCTCACCAGGACTCCACTATACTCAGTGTTGTTGTTGTTAAGTACTTTGGAGTTGGTTCCGACTCATAACGACCCTGTACAGGGTTTCCAAGGCTCTAAATCTTTATGGGAGAACACCTCATGTTTCTCCTGTGGAACCGCTGGTATCTTTGAACTGCTGACCTTGCGGTTGGCAGCCCAACCCGTAACCACTACACTACCAGAGCTCCTTACGATACTCAGTACAAGGGCCTAAAACCTGAAACTGCTCTCTCTCCATGCCTCAGCCATCACCTTTGCTATCACTGTTTCTCACACTTCACTCAGGTTCTTCTTAATGGTCCTGTAATCTTCTATCTCTGCTTCTGAGGTGGCTCCTTTTAAACTTAGCTGGAAGGTAAAACTAACCAATCCTGTATACATTATTTGCATGGTCCTACCCAATCACTGGAGTCCTGGTGTGGCGCTGTGGCTAATGGCATCAGACTGCAAAGTCATTTGAGTTGCAAGGTCCGTGGTTCAAGCTCACCAGCTGCTCCTTGGAAACCCTATACAGGGTCACTATGGGTCAGAATCGACTCGACGGCACTTAACAACAACAACCCAATCTCTTGTTGGGAATTAAGAAGACTTTGGATAGAAAAGCCATATCAAATAAATTTAAGGCAGCATAGTGGTTACGAATTGAGCTGTGAACCTTAAGTTCAGCAGATCGAAACTACCAGCTGTTCCATGGGAGAAAGATGAGGCGTTCCGCTCCTGTAAAGATTTACAGCCTCGGAAAACCTGTACAGGTCGCTGTGAGTCGGAACCGACTCCACAGCACATCCCACACACCACACACCGGGATATGCAGTGAAACCTGTGAGAGCCAAACTCAACTGGACCATTTTGTTTTTCTAGTTTCTGATTTTGATGGTGAGTCTTACCACTTTTCTCTCTCTCATTGTGAAAATACAGTAAAACCTGCAAAATCTTATGTATGGCAGAAACCTGTTAAAGAAGGGCAAAATACAAATTTTTTCACTAATAGAGAACAGCAATAAAAAGGGTTTACAAAAGACTAAACCCTGTGATTTCAACTCATAGCGACCCTGTATAGGGTTTCTGAGACCGTAAATCTTTACAGAAGCACACAGCCTCATCTTTCTCTTGCAGAGCATCTAGTGGATTTGAATTGCTGACATTGTGGTAGTAGCCCAATGCCTATTCCACAGGTTAAACTCTTAGCTGTTAACCAAAAGGTTGGCAGTTTGAACCCTTCAGCTGTTTCCATGGGAGAAAGATGTGGTAGTCTGCTTCTATATAAGAATACAGCCTTGGAAACCCTATGAGACATTGCCGCTCTGTTCTGTAGAGTCACTATAGATCACTAATCAATTTGCTGTTTGATTGATTGATTCCCTAAATCCATTAGGAAAACTAGTGCATTAGAAATCAAACACCGGAATGCAATTTGTAGTAAGGAGAGGAGTGATTAATTAACTTTTCAGTCTAGGACCGGGAGGTCCCTGGGATCATCAAGGGAGAAGAGCGGAGAGCAGGACCCTACCCAGAGAAGCAGTGATGCCTGAGATGGAGGCAGAGATGATGACATGTAGAGATGGAGCAGCTGGGGACTTTAGACACAGAAAGGGAGAGGGGCTGTGTGCTTATGACCAGGAGGCAGGCTTGTAGTGTATACCCTTTGGTTGGTTGATGATGCATGGAGGGGATTGTAACCATGACAATGAAACAATATATGATAGGATGAACATAAAACTAATGTTCTCCCATGTAAACTATCACATAATTCACAATAAAATATTTAAAAAAATAAAAAGAATGTTGACACACTGTGAAAAATGTAACTTTTGCCACTGAACAATTTTCATGATGGCAATGGGTTTTTTGGTTTAGTATTTGTAATCATAAATTTACTTTTTTGTTGTTTAAATGTAAAACTGATGATATTGTCAAAACCTTCATTCAATTCACAGTAAAAAGTTTTTTTAAAGCTTATTTTTAAATAAATTTCATTGTTGTTGTTCTGTAACAGGGAGTCGGTTCCAACTCATAGCGACCCTGCACAGGGTTTCCGAGGCTGTAAATCTTTACAGAAGCAGAAAGCCTCATCTTTGTCCCACAGAACAGCTGGTCATTTCCATCTGCCAACCTTGAGGTTAGCAGCCCGATTTTTATAAGTGTGGTGCTGAGGGTTAATGCACCAGACTGTAAAGCCATTTGAACTGCAAGGTCGGCAGTTCAAGGTCACCAGCTGCTCCTCAGAAACCCTAAACAGGGTCGCTATGGGTCAGAACCAACTCCACAGCACTTTAACAAACTTCATTAGTTGCAGATAATTCTGTTTGATTTTACTTAAGTAAACAAGTGACAGGTAACTTTAAAGCAGGCCAAATTGCTGATTTATCCTGATTACATGATTTTTACTTTCTGACCTTATCAGACAATGGTAAACATGTTTTTTCTTTGCAGGTAATGCCCTTATTAAGTGTGGAGAAACACAAAAACGGATTGGAACAGCAGACAGAGAACTAATTCAAACATCAGCCTTAAATTTTCTCACTCCTTTAAGAAACTTTATAGAAGGAGATTACAAAACAATTGCTGTGAGTTGGAAAATGTTCCCTTTTTTGAAAAAGTAAAATAAATTATATTTATGTACATAAAAATTTTAATAAGGAACTGTGGTAGTGTAGTGGTTACGAGTCAGACTGCTAACTTCAAGGTCAGCAGTTCAAAACTACCAGCCATCTGTGGGAGAAAGATGAGGCTTTCTGCTCTTGTAAGATTTACAGCCTCGGAAACCCTAGGCAGGGTCGCTGTGAGTTGGTAATGATTCCACGGCACACAACCACCACCACCACAGTTTTTAATAGTGTATCCTGTTAATGACTAATTTCTGTGATTGTAGCATATTTGAAAATTTAAATCTAATTAGTTGCAGTTTCAACAGAACACGAAAGTAGACCAGAATAAAGGACTGTTATTGATATTTATTCCATGTTTGTGATCCTGCAATATTATTGAAATACCTTTACATCCATTCTCCTTCATTATCAATACTAGCATTTATAGAGAGGTTTCTGGAATTACTAGGAAAGTATAGTTCAAAATATCACCATCATATAGCCAGGGACCTAATCAATGAAAGGTGTATTTGTAGCTATTAGACTTGCTATCTTTTTGTATCCCTAAACATTTATTGGAGTCCCTGAGTAGTGCAAATGGTTAGGTGCCGCATTACTAACCAAAATATTAGCAGTTCACACTCACTCAGAGACACCTCAAAAGTAAGGTCTGGCTGTTGGCTTCTGAAAGGTCACAGCCTGGAAAACCCTTAGGAACATTTTACTCTGCACACATGGTGTCACCATGAATCAGAATTGATTCAATGGCAACTAACAACAGTAGTGTATTATCTTTCTGTTAAACTGCTGTGTTTTTTGTTGAAGTATAAGAAATAAATGAGATTATCATTTTCTTTTACAAACTATTTCTGTGGGTTTTTTTGTTTTGTAGATGATGGAGAGTAATCTAGATGGGATTTTTTTTTTTTTTCTAATGTCTTTGTAAAGTTGATCTTTAAATACTATAACTTGTTAATTTGCAGATTTCTTATTATAAAACATTAATAGAAGTTTGTTATATTTATAGTGGATTTATCTGTGGAAAAACATATTTGACCTTGGACAGAGGAAGAATCACTAAGTTAATGTATAATGTAATAGAAGTTAAATTGTCAGTAGGATGAAATGTGGTTTTAAGAATCCATATGTTGTTGTTAAGTGTTGTCAATTTGGTTCTGACTCATAGCAACCCTGTCATAGTAATCCTGTGTAGGACTGCTGAGGTGCAATAGAAATTAATAAAGTGAGGAAAAAAAATCCTTATATGCAAGGTCAATGATTACTCGAAAACAAAGACAAGAAATTGGGAGGGGGTGGGGGGTGGGGAGGAAAACTAGAGCATTGGAAATGGAACAACCAGGATGCAATTTTAAAAAATGTTGATACATTGTGAAAAATGTAACTTTACAGTCCAAGAAGAATTCTAAGACATCATGCTGGTGTTATTCGTTATTTATAATTTTGAAATTTTCTTTGGAATAGAGTTGCGTTCAGTGCCATGGTATAGTAAAAGCAGCCTGGCCACTCCTTGAGATAGACCCAAGGAGTTTCGAAATATTTTGGGGAACTGCCCGACATTGTTGACAGCATCTCTGGCATACTGGGTAGAGTCCAGTAACATTATTATTTCCAGTTGTGAAAACAAAAAAGTCATTGCCAAATGTGCCTGGTGGGAAGGGAGGCAAGACCACAAAACATTAAAACTGATATTCCTTTGTTGCTACCATCACCAGATTGTTTCCTCAGATTTTAATATGTCATGACTGCCTAATCATTTTTTAGTTGAAACCACTAAGAAAAGGGGTCAGAAGCCTGAATGGTTACATTATAATCCATTTGTAATCATAGGTGTTTGTTTTTCAGGTAACACATGTTTAATGGAAATCATATTTTAAATGTATATGTTCTTATTGGATTTTTAGCCATCCTTAGCCCTTATTTTTTCTTTTTATATTTGTAGAAAGAAAGAAAACTATTACAAAATAAGAGATTGGATTTGGATGCTGCAAAAACCAGGCTGAAAAAGGCAAAAACTGCAGACACTAGAGCTTCAGTAAGTAGTGATTTTTAACAGAAAACATGAGGGTTAATAAATAACTTTTATATTTGTAAAATTATTTTACCATGAAAGATAAAGTTTGTTACTGATACTAGAATACAACTTTTGAAGACTTGTTAATTGTGCTCTTAAACAAACTTATCAGATCTTAATATATCCAGTTGAGTACCAAGGAGTTATATGAAGAGACGATATTATTTTAGTGATAACAGCTGTTGCTGGGAACAAAAATTATAGCTCTAAAGCTGTGTCATGTTTTTTAAATATTCTGAGTATCTTTTTGGAGATAGCTTTATTATATTTAAAAGTAACAGAAAATATAGTAATTTAGAAGAGAATAAATCAAGTTTTAAAGTGCTTATGTGTGACTTAAAAATTTAAAAATCATATAAGTCAAACTGACTGAAGGGAGTGTCAAAGGAGAGTTCTGAAAACATTCTAACAGTGGCAGCATGAACTCCCAGGTGAGCTGTTTTGAAGGAGAGGAAACCCATTTTGGATAAGTAAATCCTGGTATATTATTCAGAAAGTCAACCTCAGAATATCTTTTATAGTTGATTGGTATATATCTTATTATTATAAAATAAACAATACAAAATGATTTGCTGCATGTGTTTGTATTTATATGCATATACATAGATTGTTTTATATATACACACGGAGACCTAGTGTGGCACTACAGAATCAGCACTGGACTGCTAACCACAAGGTCAGCAGTTCAAGCCCACCAGCCGCTCCTTGGAAACCCTATACAGTGTCACTATGAATCAGAACCTCCTTGACAGCACTTAACAACAACAAATCTCCATTCTAAAGCTTGAAAAGGTTAATTGGATTTGAATTGAACTGTATAATGTTAATAAGTATGAATTTATTATAAGGAGCTAATAAGTTAATATTTAATTTGAGTTACAGGGCATGTTTTGTTAAGAGGTATGTTATTCCCACTGTCCTCTGTCCCCTACCACTACTATCATTAATAATTGCCCAGGAGGGAATGCGTCTACACACCTGGAAGCTTAAGTCCATAGGCTCTGGGGATATCAAAGTCAATTGGCTTACCATAGTTCACAAAGAATATGTTCTACATTTTAATAGTGACTGGGATCTTGAAAGCTTTCGAGTGGTCATTTACATGTTAATTTGGTCTCCCCCAAATTAACAAAGAAATTTAGTGCCTTGAGTTGGTTCTGATTCATAATGACATTGTATAGAGTTTCCAAGGAGTAACTAGTGGGTGTGAATTGCCAACCTAATCATTAGCAATCAAGTGTTTATCCTACAGCACCACACCAGGACTCAAATAAGAGTGAAGAATAGTAAAGGCATATGGAAACAATTAGTCCAAAGAACTAATGGACCCTGCAAATCTGAGTCTCTACCACCCTGAGACCAGAAGAACTTACTGGGGCCTGGCTATTACTGCTGTGTGCTCTAAAATCACAACAGAGGTTCCTAAGTAAAGTAGGAGAATAATGTGGAATAACTAGGAATCACATAAAAGACCAGGCTTCATGGTCTGATAGAGACTGCTGGAACCCACAAGAGTATGTCCCTTAGTAACCCATCAGGTCTGGAAATGAACTCACCCTTGTGGCTCAAGTTTCAGCCAATCAATGGAAAGGTCTACAAGTAGAGCAGTAATAACTAGAGAGATAGCATTCCTCTGAATAAGCCATTTGAGATCAAAAGGGCAGTATATGCCCAGGGACAAAGTTCAGAAGGCAGGAAGGAGTAGGATCAAAGGAGGAATGGAACTGGGAAACACAGGGAAAAAGGAGTATAAGTGATGTTATGTTGTGGGGATTGCAGTCAATATAATGAAAGAATGTATATGAAGTGTTGAATGGAAAACTGATGTGCTCTGTAAACCTTCACCCAATTCATAATTTTTTTTTTTTTGAAAAAAGACTCCTTTAAAGAGCTTATAACCCAGATATTGGTTGATGTTATTGTACCTCTATTTGCATGAAAACGCTTAAGGTTGGTTTACAGTGAAATTTAAAGCTAATAATTTTGTGTTGATGGACAACGATGTCTTTCATGAGACTACCCCCAGCAGCTTATAGGAAAAGAATCATTTTTTTTTTCCTATAGTATGCCTCTTTTAGAGATTTTATAGCTCTGGTAGTGTAGTGGTTGCGAGTCGGGCTGCTAACCTCAAGGTCAGTAGTTCTAAACTACCAGTCTTACATGGGAGAAAGATGAGGCTGTTTGCTCCCGTAAAGGTTTACAGCCTTGGAAACCCTATACAGGGTCGCTATGAGTCGGAACCGATTCTACAACACACAACAACCAACCAGTCACTACTGGAGAAGAGGCCATTAATTCTAAAAAAAATCACCTCTGATATTATGACATCATCATCATGAACAACAGGCTCTTTGCAGAATCAGAATTTTATAAATGAGCACTGTAGATGACAAAAGATCTTAAGTTAGAGTTTGTATTCATTTCCACTTGTTAATAAATTTTCATAGTAAAATATATATAATCAGATAAAAATGTTAAAATAAAGAAGAATCATTTGGAAATAAATGTTTTAGCTGGAAAAGAATCATTTTAGTCAAATGGCTTGCCTGTGCCCAGTGATGATTATTGAATAATAATACAGTTAACCAAGTTTCAGTAAAAAATTTTTTTATAGCAAAAAGTATTATTACAAGATGATAGTCTACTTTTTAATTTTAACAGAATTTTTCCATGTGAGCCTATGTTTAAAATTTGAATGCAATAAATATTCAAATTATGTTACTCAGAATTTTATTTATACACAACTTTTCTAGAATTTCTATATTATATAAAGCAAAATTTAACTATAGCCAAATATTAGAAAAAAGCATTTCTGATTTAGTTTGAAATGCTTTGAAAAAGAATAGTCCACTTAGCTTGTTAGTACATAAAACCTTAAGGCATGCCTATATTTAGTAGTCGCTCTCTTTTTTCTTTTATATTTTGCATTCAAATACTTGAAAAATACAGAAAAATAGAAGCTGTTAAGGATTAGGGTTGCTTTTTTTTCCCTCCCCTTCTTTGTCTGATTTCCTGATTCCAACTTGGCTGCTAAAAGGATTACTTTAATTTACTTTATACCTTTATAACATGGATTGATTGTTTTGAAACTAATTTTTTCTCTAATAGTAAGGTTTGAGGCCTATACATTACAGCACTTTTTAATAAATTCATTTACTAGTCTCTTGAGACTTCTTTTTACATTCTATACTTAATGGATACTTCTTTTGTACATGATGCCGTGCTGGGGAGGGGTTCATCGGTGAATAATGCAAAATCTCTGCTGCCCTTACTTCACAGTCTGTTGTAGTACATTAAGCTTCTTTAGGGTTTAGCCCTGTGTCAGTAACAAAAATGTCTACATGTACTCAATATTGCTACTCTTCTAACTTAGCATGTTTAAGAATGGTAAAGGACTAAAAGAGAGCAACATCACAGGCATTTCTCAAAAATACATCATGAGCAAAAGCGAAAACCTACTTTGTTTCACAGTCAGCAGAAATAAAATTGTCAAAATAATTTTATATATATGAGGAGACTTCAAAAAGTTCATGGAAAATTAAATTTAAAAGTCATGGGATTTTTTCCCTGAACTTTTTGAAACCCTTTCGTATAATAATGTTTGTCATGGGCAAAGACAAAATACTTCATAGTTTTCACATTTAAATTGCAAGGCACTGATATTGATTAGGCTAACATTAGTCTTTCATAGAGCCCTGGTGTGGAGCTGTAGGATAAGCACTGGACTGCTAACCACAAGGTTGGTAGTTCAGACCCAGCATCTGCTCTCAGAAATCCTAGACAGAGTCTCTGTGAGTCGGAACTGACTTGATGGCACACAATGACAGTCTTTCATACATTTTTAAATATTTTAGAGTGTTATTAATGGGAACAAAAATACCAGCTGGTTTCAAAGCTACCTAATATTTGGAGGTTTGGAACTCTTTTACTTGCGCATCTAGATATTACAGAATATAGATCTTCAAGTAACCTAATACATCAAATGTGTCCCTCTGCCCACTTACGCATTTCCACAGTAGTCTAAATAGTTAATGTGTATATATTTAATCTATATAAAGTGAATTTATAGCACCACTATATAGCCTTTTATATACACATATTGAAATTTTAAGTTTATTGGAAGTAAAAGGATTGACATGCCTTTCATATTTCTTCAGGATATGCCAAGACCTGGCTGAGGCTGATTGAAAGAGAACGTGGTTGAAGGCATCATAAATTCATAAAATAGAAATGATCTTTCAATAGGAAAGTTATGGGTAGGCAGCAGGGCTTTCATAGTTGAAAACTTAATACAAATTTTAGGTAACTGGCAGGTTTTAAAGTGATGCACCTTCCCTAAATGGTTTTACTTTAAAATCAAGCATCTACATGGTTTTTTGTTTTTGAAAACATAAATAATTTGGGGAAATTGAGTGGGCACTGCTTTGTGAAACTGCATAAAACAGTTGTGATTTTAGTTTTAAATAGGAAAACTGTTTATCAGCTCTTTTAATACTTGTTTAGTGTGTTCTTGATTGTGCAGAAGTAACTTATTTCTCTGTGTTCATTGGTATGTGTTCTTTGTCTCTTACCTATGCACTTAAGCAACTAAACTCAACTCGACATGAAGGAGATAACATTATGGTAAATTTCTCTTACATGCTCAACATCCTGCATGTAAAATGGCTGAAGGTTTGTTAGCCTACTGTGTTTTATACATCTTGAATAAAGTGCCTTCTCTTGCTATTAGCTGCATTTTAAAGTCTAAAATAGTCTAAACTCTTATGTTCATTAGATTTAATTTAAAAAACACTGGCTAAAGTGGAATTGGAGCTTGAAGAAAGGAAATTGTATGTTCTAATTGCCGTATTTTAGACTCTGAATTTGTACACTAATATATAGTGTCTTTTCACACCCAATAGAAGATGTTAGTATAAATGGCATTTTGTATTCTCACTTTTAACAAAATAAACAAGATTTACTTAGAGAAAGATGTTGTTTGTTGTTGTTAAGTGCCATTGAGTCACTTCTGACTCATGGTGACCCTGTATAGGGGTTCCAAGGAGCAGCTGGTGAGTTTGAACCACCAACCTATGGTTTACACTGACCATTCGGTCCATTGTTTATCCTACAGTTTTAAATGTGCAAAGTGACTTTGCTTATTAGTAGCTTCAGTGTTTGTTATTTTCACCCTAACTCATCAAGAATTTATTTTGCTGTTCCACAGTCAAGACATAACCCTAGTACGTTAAGTATTTTATAGTGACGAGTCCCATTCCCCATCCAGTCCTAACTCACTTCTTGTGTGGCGCTATAGGATAAGCACTGTACTGAGAATCACTAGGTCAGTGGTTTAAACCCACCAGCTGCTCCTCGGAAACCCTATATCAGGTCACTATGAATTAGAATCAACGCTGGCATTTAGCAACAACAAGGCCCATTCCCCCTTCTAGTACTAATTCACTTAAGAAAGTTGTAGAATGGTAATAGCTTGGGGCAACAATCAGGATTGTTCTATATTACCTAATGTATATTTTGAGCTTAATTAGAGAAAGTTTTTAAGATGCTAGGAATTTTTTTTTCATAAAAAAGTAGCTAGTGGGAAAATCTGAGCATAGCCCCAAAATTCATAAATGGTAGGTAGCCATATTATCTATAAAAATTTATAGATAATAGTGTTTGATATACTGTAGATAATACCATGTACTTCAGTAAAAGTGACATGGAATCTGCAGTACAGTTAATAATTGGTGTGTGACTGCTAAAAAGGAAAAATATCCATGGAATAGGAAAGATTATTGTATAGAATATGTAAAATAATTTGTTTGGTTTTGTTTTTTAACTACTATAACTATTAAAGCCCTGGGTAAATTAAGGCTTTCCTTAGATAGCAAGAGAATGCATTCCTTTACTTCCATTGTCTTATCTTTAGATAAATGTAAAAATGTAAGAATATTTCAGTCATTGGTAATTTAGTATATAAGTGATGGGTTTCTTTTATCTTAACAGGAAAAGATTTTCAAAGCAATTAGGAAGACTCTTAGATTTTATTAGTCATCTTTTTTTTTTTAACTGCTGATGTTTACTTACCAGAAACAAGTATTCATCTTTGGCAATTGTATTATTTCTCCCGATTATTTTGCCCTCCTGTAAAATAAAGTTGTGTCAATCTTCATTGTCCTTTTTATAATTTCCTGAAATTCAAGAATTTTCGCCCTAAATAACATGTTAATAAGTCATGTAGTACAAGCATCTGATTTTACAGATGAGTAAATGAGAGCTGAGGTTAGATAATCCTAATTTTGGAAAACATTTTTTTAACTTACTGTTATAATATTTAAAAATTGGTAATTGGATAGATATCAATGCATTACTTACACAGCATAAGAAATTGCATTGATGTACTTACTAATATGTATTATCTGTTACTATAATGCTAGAAAAGTATGCCATTTGAATTAAAATATTTACATTTTGCGCTACTAAAGTTGTAGAAAATGTTCATTTCCAACTTTCTTTCATACTCTATATTTTTCTCTAATTTTTAATGCTGGCTAGATTTGGGCAGAGGAAGTGACAAAAGTAAGTAAATTATTAATTTATAGAATTATGAAACAAACATTTAAGTGTTATTTTTTAGGTTAATGTGTACTGGACAACAGCCATGGATCCAGTCACAGTCTATGTAACTGTATTATAAAATCTGGAAATGATAGAAATGCTCAGGTCTGTTTGACTACTAGCAGCTCCACAGAGCAGTAGAACAGTGCTGCAGAAATTTGCTTTGCATTTCTCAGGTAAATTAGTAGATACCTGGTATAAGTGGTATTCTTTACAATGCCTTGCCAGAAGACAGTTTAAATACTTAGTTTATACTCATGACAGTTCTTCCCTACCTCATTTTCAAAATGTAAGATATCATTAACACCGAATCATTTCATATATCTTCAGAGAAGTGGATGTGTCTTATGTCATACAAGTGACTTTTCTAGGTAATTGTATAGTTCTCTTCCAGCACTAAAACTTGTTAGTCTTAGACATATTAGTTTAAAATAACTGTAAAAGCTATACTGCTGCATTAAATAAAAGATAGCAAGTACATAATTTTATTTACAATTGGGGTAATTTTTTTAACTATCCATTGTTGTACTATTGTTGTACTATTTAGTAATTGGATCCGTTGTTTCTCAAATATGTTGTCTCTTCCTTCCCTCAGCATCAGACTGTCATTTCTAGAAACGGTCCCTCTCTGTTATAATTTCTAATCTTCTCTGGGTGGAAAATCAGGAAAAGCAAGACTTATAAGAAATAAAATGATCTTAGTGCACATTTGCTTCAGATGTTTATTTTAGGGCTCCAGAAGCATTTTGTCCTTTTACTCTTCCTGTTCAGGCCTGTCAAAACTGACCTGATACGGGCAGTACTGGGATTGAGGGCAGTTTATAACTTTACAAGCTAACTTTTTTTTAACTGACTTTGTAAGATTGACTTACAGTCTCACTTCTGTCATTTTTATACTTCAAAAATTTGTTAATTTAAAATTTTCATATTCCTGGGATACTATAAAGATTTAAGACCACAGAAAAGCTAGATAACACTGACCGTGATTGTCATAGCAAACACAGGGGGCTTCGGAAAGTTTGTGTAAAAATTCATAATCTTTTCATTATTGAATGAAAAGATAATGAATGAATTGTTCACAAACTTTTTGAAGTCCCCTCATACCTTAAAAGCATCATCAAAATTTTTAGTTCAGAAATACCCAATCCTGATGTCACAGACCAACAGATTGTCCGCTTTCCAAGTTACATCTTATTAAAAGAACTTTGCTTATCTAATCAGAGTTAGACTATCATATTCTCTAGATCAATCGGTTCAGTAATAGTAATTCTCATTTACTGAAAGATTTTGCCAGGAATTCAACATTTTAAATCCATCGTCTTTCAACCCTTTCTAATACTGTATCATTTTATCCCTGTGTAAACTGATTATGTTGTTGTGTTGTGAAGTGCCATCGAGTCGATTCCGACCCATAGTGACCCTGTATAGGGTTTCCAAGGAGCAGCTGTTGAGCTTGAACCGCCAACCTTGCAGTTCAAACGGCTTTGCAGTCTGGCGCATTAACCCACAGTGCCGCACCAGGACTCCTGGTGATGCTGGGCCTAAATCAAAATTTTTCAGCCTTTCAGATTGAATATTATGATGGACAGTGATATAAGAGTGCTTCAAAAATATTCATGAAGGAAATTGAATCAAAAGATAGTGGCATTTTTCCATGAACTTTTAGACGTCCCCTCATGTGTGTCAGAAGTATAGATGGTTTGGAACTTTAAGCCAAGTTTAGAGCCACCCCAGGCATGTCCTGAAACTTGTTCAAGAAATGTAATTCAGTCCTTTCTAAACATAAACTGCAGACCGTACAGAACAATTAATAACTTCCTAGGCTTTGTAACATGGTACCTTTCTTAAAAGTCAAAATTTGATCAATCCTAGAAGATTGGCCTTAATAAAATAATTTATACATGAGTGTGCTTCAAAAAGTTCTTGGAAAAAAATAGATTTAAAAGTTAATGGGATTTTTCCAAGATTTTTTGAAGTCCTCTCATGTATGTGTGTGTGTGTGTGGTTTTTGTTTTGTTTTTTCATTCTCTTAACATTGAAATATTATATCCACTTCTGTCTCAAGCTTCCAGGTCACTTCAGTTGGCTACCTAGCATTTTTCTACCTTGTGCAGAAATTGCCAGATGAATAACCTTTCCTGCTATTTCTACTAAAGGCTATAAATCAAAGTATATTTTCCACATTCTTTACTTCTGAAGTCCAATTACTTCTGAAGCTAATTTATTTTTGTTTTGCTGTGCTTTACTTTTATTATTCAAAATCTTCTATATTCAACAAGCAAAACAGAAAATAGTTCAAATGTAACACTGAAGTGATTGATTTTCCTTAACACTTTCCTTAGGAAGAACACTGATTCTTTTCTTCTCCTGGGACTTTTTTCTGCTTCATAGTAGCTTCCAGATGAAGCTTACCTCAGCCCTCCTATCAAAGCACCATGTATTCTGATTTCAGTCAAGTAAATTTAATTTTAACTCTTGACTTAATAATTCAAGTGTATTTCCATAAATTCAATCTAGTTGTCAATTCTTAGCCCCCTCTGCCAGGTCTGTTGCCAGTGGAATGAGAATGAGAGGAACTGATTATCTAGTTTGATTGTCTACTTTTTTGCTGCTACTTCCTTTTTGTCTGGTTCACTGGGTTGAGTTAACTATCACCACCAAAGGTTGAAGAAGAGAAGGATAGGGAAATAAAAGAAAAAATTCAAACCTTATTTTTATAGTTACACTGAAATCTTTGAAGTACCACAGCTAATTTTATGGGATTAGAGGAAGCTACTAGGAGCTTCAAAAAGTTCATAGAAAGATCTAATTAAAATACCATGGAATTTTTCCATGAACTTTTTGAAGCCCTTTTGTGTTTATGTTACGAGGAGAGATAGTTGGGAAAGTCATTATAATGACCTCACCAATGATTGTGGAGCAGGAAGGATAGGCTAGCTGTTTTGAATGAGCTATGAGGTTTTATTTTCTCTTTTATAACCAAACAACTCTGACAAAAGGTTTGAGAGCATGGTATGTTGGTTTTCTGTTTTTGTTTTTGCCAGTATTTACTAATTTGAGAGCATGTTGATTTTCAGTAACTATTTTGTCGCCACACCAGCCAGATGGCTGAAGCCAGCAATTTTGTGCTATTCTAGGCATTTCTTGCCAGCTTCTAGGTCAATGACTCACCAGGTAGATTGAGGTTAGGCTTGGTGGGAGACATTTATACCACAAACACCTACAAGCACTACAAACTGGTTAGTGGGGAGGAGCTCTGGTTTACTAGCACACCATTGATGGAAGAGCAACTATAACTTTCAGAAAATACATATTAAAATTATAAAGTATGTAGGTAATTTTTCAACTTTATATTTTAGGCAATGCTTTGAAAGTAAATTAAGACATTTAAAATTAATCCTTTGAGGGACATAAGAACTATGTTCTTAGCAACAAGTGTTTAGTAACTAATAAAAGAGGGTAGAATCCTGTGGCTTCAGTGTGTAGTCTTTATTTGAAACTAAAGATTATCTTCAAAGTAAAAAAACTATAATAATAATTGAGGATTTTTTATAACAATATTACTCTAATACTTCTAAAATTATAATCTTAATACTCTACATAGTATTAAATGTTTTCAGTTTAGCAGAATTGATACTAGAAAATGTATGAAAATATCTTGACTATTCCATAGTAGTTTTTCTAGACTTTTATGAATGAATATGTCTTAATTTACATTAATAAATTATTGAATCAAGTGCTATAAGGAATTAGTTCTACCTAGGTGAAGTAATATAGAAAGACTAAGGTTTAGAAACCAAGGACCAGTTAAGACACAAAGCAAAATCAGAGAATTGCCAGATTATTATTTGAGTATTTTTTAAAGATGTCTAAAGAAATATGTAAAACGGACTAAGTCTTCTAATATTCTAAAACTTAAACGTTTCAATTTAAGTCTGAACAGGAATTAAGAATAACTCAAAGTGAATTTGATCGCCAAGCAGAGATTACCAGACTTCTGTTAGAGGGAATCAGCAGTACACATGTGAGTACTCATTTACTGGAAATGTATTTGGAACAATTGTTAAGTGCCATCAAGTCGGTTCCGCCTTACAGTGACCCTGTTTAGGGTTTCCAAGGAGCTGCTGGTGAATTTGAACCTCCAGTAATTCGGTCATCCTTTACCAATATGGTATGGTGCCATACCGTAGACTTTGACAAATCCTAAACAGTGGTCTTTGGGGAGGAAAAAACGGAAATTCCTTTTTAATTTTTTATTAAGGAAATTTAAATTGTGGCATTCTCTGAGATACATGAGGAAATATTTTACATTTTTATTTATACCTTATCACTTAATTTTCCCACTTTCTTCAAACCCAGTCATTGTTTTTCTTAGCCATACAGTTTATTATTGCTATTGACTAAAGTCATTCTATAGGAGCATTGTAGGTTAGGCAGTTGTAGGTTGGGCTGCTAACCACAAGGTCATCATTTCAAACCTACCAGTTTCTCTGAGGTTTATCTGCTCTTGTAAAGATTTATAGTCTCCAAAATCCTAGATAGTTTCCCTGTGAATTAGAATCCTCTCAATGGCAGTGAGGTTGGTTTGTTTGGTTTTGAGGTCAGTTTTAGGCCTTGTGATATAAGATGTTGGATATTGGTGATTATCCATCAGTAAAATGTACCCTATCTCATCTTTGTACTAAGAACTGCCTATTAACTTTCCTTTACAGGCCCATCACCTCCGCTGTCTGAATGACTTTGTAGAAGCCCAGATGACTTATTATGCACAATGTTACCAGTACATGGTAGATCTCCAAAAACAACTGGGAAGGTAGTACTTTCCTTTTCATTCACTCTGGTTTGAGAGTATAGTGAAAGAAAGCATTTCTGGTGTGACCATTCATACTTGGCTTTTTGCTTTGTTGTTGTTAGCAGCCATTGTGTCGATTCAGACTCATGGTGACCCCATGTGTTACAGAGCAGAATGGCTCAATCAGGTGTATGAGGTTTTTGGGGTGCTGTGGGTTAATGCACTGGACTGAAAATTCAGTTTAAATTACTAGGTCAGAGGTTCAAGCTCACTAGTGACTCCTCAGAAACTGTATACAGGGTCGCTATGACCCAACTCAGCACTCCACAACAAACCTTTTAGAAATAAATTGTCAGGGCTCTCTTCTGATGCACCTCTATGTGAGTTTGAATTGTTAAACTTGTAGCTAGTGGTCAGTCACTTGATGGTGCCACCCAGGGGAGTCCACATTTTGCTTAAAGCCACACAGATGCTTGGAAGTCAGCCATTTGAACAAAATGTAGATAATACTACATTTTAAGGTAGGATCAAACATTACAACGGTGAAATCAATCCTATTATTTTAGGGAAGAAAGTCTTTATTAGCTCTCTGCCCTCAAACAACTATATTATTGGTAAGGACCAGGTGAATTAGCAGTGGAGAAAAATTTAAGCCTTTAGTTTGTTGCAAGTTACTGATTTTTTAAGACAATATACAGAAACAGTCGCATGTAGAATTCGAAAATATATGCAGATGATTTGCCTTTAGTTCTTAAGACTTTTTGTAAGGCACAGTTTAGGTAAAAAATTCTTTCCTTCATAGACTTTATTTGGAATCAGAGCATAAATCAATATATATGTACATTATATAGTAGTGTAATCTAGAAGGATTCTATAGGCAAAATATTTGTTGATGTAAGAAGCATTAAAAGAAGGTGAAAGGAATACACAAAAGTCACTGTACCCAAAACATGCAATGTTCAGCCATTTCAGGAAGTAGTATATGATCAAGAATGATGGTGTTGAAAGAAGTCCAAGCTGCACTGAAGGCAATAGCAAAAAGCAAATCTCCAAGAATTGACAATACCATTTGAAATGTTTCAACAAATTGATGTAGTGCTGGAAACACTATGCAAAGAATTTAAAAGACAGCTCCCTGACCAATGGATTGGAAAAGATCCATATGTGTGCCCATTTCAAAGAAAGGTGACCCAACAGAATGCAGAAATTATCAAACCATATCATTAATATTAATTCAAAAACAGTAGAAGTAGCATATTGACAGGGAGCTGACAGAAATTCAAGCTGGATTCAGAAGATGTGGAATGGGGGCTATTGTAGCTGACGTCATTATTGGCTAAAAGCAGAGAATACCAGAAAGACGTTTACTTGTGTTTTATCAACTATGCAGACGCATTCAACTCTGGATCATAACAAACTATGGATCATATTGCAAAGAATGGGAATTCCAGAACACTTCATTGCACTCACGCGGAACCTGTATGTAGACCAAAAGGCAATCATCCCACTAGAACAAGGAGATACTGAATGATTTAAAATCAGGAAAGATGTGTGCCAGGGTTGTGTACTTTCACCATAGTTATTCAGTCTGTATACTGAGCAGATAATCCAAGAAACTGGATTATATGAAGAAGGAAATGATTGGAGGAAGGTTTATTAACCTGTGATATGCAGGTAACAAAACTTTGCTAAATGCAAAGAGGTCTTGAAGCATTTTCTGATGAAAATCAAAGAATATAACCTTCAGTATGGATTACAACTCAAGTAAAGAAAACAAAAGTCTTCACAACTGGACCAATAAATTCATGTGAATTAGAGAAAAGATTGAAGTTATCAAGAATTTCTTTTTACTTGGAGCCACAATCAATGCTCATGGAAGCAGCATTCAAGAACTAAAAGGACTATTGCATTGGGCAAATTGGCTGCAAAGGACCTCTTTAAATTATTAAAGAGCAAAGCGATCACTGAGAACTAAGGTGTTTCTGACCCAAACCATGGTATTTTTCAGTCATCTCATATGCATGTGAACGCTGGACAATGAATAAGAAAAAACAGAATGGAAATTGATACATTTGAATTAGGACCTTGGCAAAGAATATTGAAATTACCAGAGAAGAAACAAATCTGTCTTGGAAGAAGTAAAGCCAGAATGTGAAGACAACAAGATGCTAGACATATTACCAGGAGAGACCAGTGCCTGGAAAAGTCACCATGCTTAGTAAAGTAGAAGTTTAGCAAAAATAGATGACTCCCAAATGAGATGGATTGACAACAATGGCTGCACCAAAGGGCTCAAAGACAACAGTTGTGTGTGGGTGTTTCAGGACTGGGCAGTATTTTATTGTGTTGAACCTGGGGTCACCGTGAGTTGGCATTGACTCAACAGCACCTAACCACAAGATACCAGTGGTAATTACTGATTCGTGGCAGAATAGAATTTGTGCTCCATAGGGTTTTCAGTAGTACTTTGCTCTGGTTTTCTTTTAGAATATATAAGATGGCTTTAGAAAGTTCCTGTAAGAGTTCCATTATCTATTAATTCCATTTTCTATGAATTTATTGAAGCCATCTCATATAATGCTTATGACAAATGTCTAGGTAATATTGCCACAAGTCTCTGGGGAAATGAGTAATAAAATTTGTGTGGAAATGAGAGAATGAATATTGAAGAGACAAAGATGGAGGAGAGAGAGGCAGAGGAGGAAGTTAGAAGAGAGAAATGGAAGCAGAATGTGAGGAAGAACCACAGTAGGAAGGGAAAGATGAGGGATAAGAGTGGATTCTGAAAGGAAAAGAAGACTTTGTAGAGTCGGATGCTTAGGAAACCATATTTTTTGTGCTTATTCAGTTTTGCAATGGGTTTCACAGTGTGTGCACTCAATTCTCATTAATCACTGTCTGGTGTGGCACTGTAGGATGAGCAGTGGACCACATGATCAGTTTGAACCACAAGATTGGCCATTCAAACTCACTAGCTGGTCCTTGGAAACCCTGTACAGAGTCGCTATGAATTGGAACTAGTTCCACAGCACTTAACAATAGTAACAACACAACTGTGTAAGGAGGCTTGGTGAGGTGCAGTAGAATAAGCACTGGCCTAATAACAGCAAGGTGGACGGATCAAACCCACCAACTGCTCCTCAGAAACTCTATTATACAGGGTCGTATGAGTCGGAACTCATTGACACTTTAAAACAACAACACAGCTATGTAAAAAAAAAAAAAAAAAATTGATACGATGGCACTCTAAAAGTTTTTCAAGGCTGTGACCTTTCAGAAGCATATTGCTACAGGCCTGTCTCTGAGTGCCTCTAGGTGGGTTAGAACCACCAACCTTTTGTCTAGTAGTTGAACATTTAACTGTTTGCACCTCCTAGGGACTTTTAAAAAAAAACAAGCTCACTACCAGCAAGTCAATTTCGATTCCTAGCGACCCTATAGGACAGAATAGAAATTCTCTGTAAGGTTTTCAACGCTGTAAACGTTAACTGAAATAGACTATCTCATCTTTTTCCCATCGAAAGACAAGTGGGTTTGAACTTTTGGTTTGCAGTCCAATGCTTAATCCACTGTGCCACCAGGACTCAGAAATCTGTATTGGAGAACAGAATGTGTCCTACTTAACCAGACATAGCAAATTCAACAGCTACACATACAGTAAATGTATTTCATGTCTTGTATTCAAAGCAATTAGTAAATTGTTGTTATTAAGGGCCATCTAGTTGGTTCTGACTCATAGCAACACTGTATAGGGTTTCTGAGGAGCAGCTGGTTGGTTTGAACCACCAACCTTGTGGTTAACAGTCCAATGTTTACCGTACAATGTCATATCAGTACTCCACAGTAAATTGTTATTGTTGTTAAGTGTCATTGAGTCAATTTCCAACTCATAGCAATCCTATAGGGTTTCCGAGGAGCGACTGGTGAGTTTTAACCACCAGCCTTGCGGTTCAAATGACCTTGCAGTCCAGTGCTTATCTTACAGCACCACACCAAGACAGTAAATTGTAGGGGGAGGTTATATGCTCCAGTAAAAATAATGGTGTTCACACAACATCCAAGAAATGACATCCTGTTTTACAGACTATAGGGATGAAGTCTTAATTGAAGCATATTGAGTTTCATATTATAGAAAACTTGAAACATTCACTCTTCCTCTAAGGCTAAAATACATAGGTATCACAGAAAAGCAAGACAGAACCCACTGCTGTCAATTCGGTCCAATTTACAGTAACCCTTATCAGAATAGACAGCCTCATCTTTCTCCTGAAGAGCAGCTAGTGGTTTTGACCCCGATTTTGTTATTAGCAACATTCACCCACCCTACAGTACCACCAGGGCTTCTTAGCCAGGGACTATGGAGAAAAATTAGGCAGAAAAGTGCCTCAGTTAAGGGTGAAAGAAAGTATGCAGTAAACAAGGAAAGACAGTCTTAAAAAACATGAGAACAATGCATGTAGGCATCTGAAGGAAGAGTGCTTCAGACCGAGGGTACCGCAAGAACAAAAACCCTGAAGGTGGCACATTCAAGGAACATGAAAAAGGACTTAACTGGAGATGAAATGTCGATGAAATATGGAGCTTCTAGAAACATACAGAACTGTGAAGTCATTGTAGGATTTTGAGCTGAGATTTTAGACATTAGATCATTCTGGGTGCTATATTAAGGATCAGTGTTACGAGAATGAGTGGAAACTGACAGATTTGCGACCTATTGCAGTAATTCAGTCATTCCAGTCTGGAAATGATGATGGGCAATTGTGGTAGATGTGGTGTAAGAGCTGTGATCCTGGGTTTATGTTCATGGAATTGTGGCTAATTAAAATGGGAACTACCACAGTAGAAGCAGATTTGTGGATGGCTTAGCATATTAGATATATTAAAAGATCAAATTTTTAGACATGTTAAATTTGAAATGTCTTATTTCAAAAGAACTCAAGAATCACCCTGAGCAGTGAGCTAAGATTTAAATGAAGTGCCCTAAAAGTTGGAGAGAGCTCCATAAGGCAGGTGAGATTAAGGATTGAGAATTGACCCTTGAATTTAAAAACATTGAAATCATTCCTGACCTTGATAATAATTATGTTTAGATGTAACAATAGTGGCAAAAGCTAATTTGACATGACTATATAAGAAAATGGATGAGGAGAAGGCAGTAAGTTTAGAGAAATCTTTCAAGGAGTCTAAAAAGGAACAGAAATGAAGCTGTAGCCAGAGGAGAAAGTGGGATCTAGTAGCTTTTTTTTCTTTTTACAAGAAATAAGAGTGTATGTAAGATAGTGGGTGGTTGTTGTTGAGTGCCTTCGAGTTGATTGCTGACCCATAGCGACCTTGTATAGGGTTTGCTAGGAGTAGCTGGTGAGCTTGAACCACTGACCTTGCAGTATCAAACGGCTTTGTAGGCTGGCGCATTTACCCACAGCACCACACCAGGACTCCAAATAGTCGGTACAATCTAGTAAATAAAGAAATTTTGGTAATGTGGGCGAGAAAGAGAAACATTGCTAGATTGGCAGAGTTGAGAGGAGATGGCATTTTGTGCACAAGTGGAAGGATAAGCCTTACGAACATAGAAGAAGCTCATGTGTAGTAATAGGGAAGATGATAAAAAATGGGAGTTTACTGATTATTTGTTTTCTCTAGTTTAGAAAAGAAACAAGTTCATTAGAGTGTGGGGAATATTGTTGGAATTTTGAAGAAGGATGGGAGGGTATGAAATAGTCACCAGGAGAATGGAAAATGAATGGACTAGAGAAATGTAGTGAAATTGCCAGGCAACACTGTGGACCCACTTGAGGTTTCTTATAATTAGTTGAATGCAAAGCCTGAGAACATGGTATTGTATTTTTTGCCTTCATAATAGATGCATGAGTAATGAGGTGGCAAGTAATGGGATTTTTACCAAATAAGTACAGTGAAATGAAGAGGCATAGAAGATGAGGGCATCTGCAAGGAAATGATTATAATACCATAGTTATGAAGAAGTGTTGGTAGCACAGGTTCTGGTAGACATGAAGTGAGTACTAAAAAGTTGATAATCAGAGCATGGTCTGCTTGAAATTATGGTTATTGGATTGGTTGCAGTTACTGAAATTGATAAGGTTTCGATGTAACTGTGGAAATGGGTCAAGCACAAGATGTAAAAACAAAACAACAACAACAAAAAAACACAGTTCATGAATCTGAGAAGCTAAAAGTGTTATAAAAGGACTGTCTGTATGAGCAAATTAGGATGGCCAAGTGGGCTAAGGTTCTGTGTTCAGGGCACAGTCTTACCTGGAGGCGTGGGTTCAAATCCCGCTCCTGACAATATGGTTTTGGAGTCCTGGTGTGGCGTTTTGTGTGGGTTAACGTGCTGGACTGCAAGGTTGGTTTGAGTTGCAAGGTCAGCAGTTCAGGCTCACCAGTTGCTCCTCAGAAACCCTATACAGTGTCACTGTGCATCAGAACAGACTCAACGGCACTCAACACAACAACAACATATGAGTATTAGAATCATCAAGAATTAATTAACTTCTGGTACCAGTGAGCCCAGGAACTAAAGTCTACTAGATATGAAGGGAAGGAAATGAGGGCTCTGTAAATGATTGCAACAAGAAGAGATTCTGGGTATCTAGAACCCAGTAAGAATAAGGAAGATCCTGAAGAATTGATGCATTTGAGTTAGATTGTTGGAGTACCATGGGCTCCCGAAAGAAAAAACCCATCTGTGTTGACACAAGTACAGCCAGAGTGCTTCTTAGAGGCCAGCATAGCCAAACTTCATCTCTCCATACTTTGGATATATTGTCAGGAGGGACCAGTTACTGGAGAAGGCCATCATGTTTGGTAAGGTGGAGGGTCAGAGAAAAGGAGGAAGACCAAGACCCCCAGCGAGATGGATTGGCAAAATGGCAGCATCAGTGGGCTCAAGCATGGCAACAATTGTGAGGTTAGCCAAGGACCGGGCAGTATTTCCTTTTGTTTGCATAGGGTTGCTATGAGTCTGTACCAACTCAATGACACCTAACAACAAATAACCTAATAACATGATATTCAGAAATTAGGTGGGGCTGGTAGGAGAAAGGAGTCCAGATAATGGTGGAAGGGAAATAAAAATTTTTAAAAAAAACAAAAAACAGTATTAAGTGGTGAAGGGAAGACTTACAGAAGAGGAAAAGGGGAATTTTGCTGATGGATAACTGACTTCTAGAAGGCACGATTGTCATAAAGAGAAGAAGAAATTTATTTTTTCTGGAGGATTAAGTTTTACCCTGCTGTGTGGTACAGGATAATGCACTGGACCGTAAAGTTGATTTGAACAGCAGGATTAGTGGTTCAAACCCACCAGCCACTCCTTGGAAACCTTATACAGGGTCACTATGAGTCTAAACTAACCTGACAGCACTTAACAGCAACAACAAAACACACTAAATGTTTTGCATTCTAACTAATGTATTTATTAAAACTTAAATATGCATTTTCACAGATAGTTTTCATCCTTAGAAGAGGTTGGATTAGAATGATTGTAGTAATTTTTTATTTAATAAAAGACAAACTAGTCATGTTTGCCTTATTTTCTCTCATTGCGTGTATCTTGTATTTCATTGTGATAATTATTCCTTGTAACTTTCATCTGTGTGTCAACTTGGAGTAATGCTGGACTTGAAGATGCTCGATAAATATTTGTCATTTCATCGAATAGGAAAATGTGATTGGATTTGTTCTATAAAAATAATTCAAATAGTTCTTAAAGAATTTGAGAAAGTTGTACTCACAATGGTATCTGATATTTATATGGTTTTGTGGTTTTGATTGATAATTTTATTTAGTAGTTCCTAAAAGGTGGACTCCTGGTGTGCGGCGCTGTAGTATCAGCACTGGACTGCAAACTACTAGGTCAGCAGTTCAAATCCACCAGCTGCTCCTCAAAAATCCTATGTAGGGTCACTATGAGTTGGAATTGACTCAGTGGCACTTAACAACAGCAACAAAAGGAGAGAAGGGAGTCCTGATGTGGCACTGTAGAATAAGCAAGCACTGGACTGCAAGGTCGGTTTGAACCACACGGTTGGCAGTTCAAGCTCACCAGCTGTTCCTTGGAAATCCTATACAGAATCGCTGTGAGTCAGAACCCACTCGATGGCATTTAACAACAATATCATCATTGACCATGAGAGAAAATGGAGCTAGATGACACACACTTTGTCATTTACGTGTAAATCTTTTTCCAAAGTGGAGGTTGCTAGAAAGTAAGTAGTGCCACCAAGTGGCAATATTAAGGAACTTTAATTATTTGGAAATAGATAATTAACCATTTTCTTTTCACAGTTTTCCATCTAATTATCTTTGTAACAACAATCAATCATCAGTACAACCTTTACCACCCGCTTCGTCAAATGTGATTGTACCTTCTGTGATGGCTTCAACAAGTGGTTTAGGAATCAGCTCTCCCTCCAACCTCAGTGACCTTAAAGAGTGTACTGGCAACAGGAAGGCCAGGGTTCTCTATGATTATGATGCTGCAAACAGTAGTGAATTATCACTTCTAGCAGATGAGGTAAGTCACGTAGGTATGAAAAGAAAAATATATCATGAATTAGCGTAACTTCTAGTATGTAACAACGAAAATTCCTTATTACTTATTTGGAAGTAGTTTATCCTGAATTATTTCATAGATGTAATGTATTTATTCACATTCTGCAAATTTTTAATTACTGTTCTATAACGTAATAGAGCATCACAGAAATATTTAAAATTCAACTGCGTAATTACCAAAAGATACATAAAACTCTCCAGTAAAATCCTATATTTTAGTAAAATTGATATGGATGTTTAACCCTTTGGTAGCAAATATTTTAAATAAGTACTAACATGATTAGTTTTCTGTTTATTTTTAATATACTAACAGGAAACATTTTATTTTGTAGGTGATTACTGTGTTCAGTGTCATTGGAATGGATTCAGACTGGCTAATGGGAGAAAGGGGGAATCAGAAGGGCAGAGTGCCAATTACATACTTAGAGCTTCTCAATTAAATAGGTGGACTTTGGAAAGGTTATCCATCAGGACACCATATTTATATACAATTAACTCAATAAAAGCAGGTTTATGGATCTTCCAGGTTAATGTCTTAAAGAGGAGACTAACAAGAAAATACCAGCCTCAGAAGCCAGCCTCTCTGCCATTAAAGTTGCATGGTAAATATTTCATTACAAAATTTATGTTAGAGCTTCACAACAAGAATGTTTTCTTACAAAATTCTTTCTACTGAGGTCTCACTAACAAACAGCTTTCACTTTTGAGTCCCTACTTAATGCAGAAGAACTGTTTTCTACTGAATTTTTCACTAATGGCAAGCTTTTTCTTTTATGTAAAATAAATTTATTGTGAATTGCTATCAGTGACTCATTTATTAGGTATAATTAATAGCCAATAAATGAAATTTAAATTTGTTCTTAAATTTTTGGTTGAAAAAAACTCAAGGATCTAAACATCTTTTGTGAAGATTATTATGCTTCCGAATGCTTCCACAAACAAAAATGCAGTTATGCAACGTTTACCTTATTTTCCAACATAAATTGAATCATTTCAGTGTTTTGATGAGTTTTTTTGCTTTTAAAAAAATATTATTAAATGGTTTCACTGTAAATTTAAGAACAACTAGGAGAGGAGCTCTGGTAGTGTAGTGGTTACAAATTGGGCGGCTAATATCAAGGTCAGCAGTTTGAAACTACCAGCTGTTCCTCAGGAGAAAGATGAGGCTTTCTGCTCCCGTAAAGATTTACAGCCTCGGAAACCCTGTTACAGGGTCACTGTGAGTCGGAACCGACTCCACGGCACATAAGCACCACCACCACCAGTACTTGAAAGAAGAGCCCTGGCAGCATAGCGGGTTATGCTCTGGGCTGTTAACCACAGGTAGGCAGTTTGAATCTACTAGCCATTCCACAGGAGAAAGATGAGACATTCTGCTCCTGTAAAAGATTTACTGCCTCTAAAACCCTATACAGGGTCAGAACTGACTCGATGGCACACCACTACCACCAGTTCTTCTAAGTATTGCCATTATTATATGTTCTGGTATTTGTAGTTAAGATTCTAAACCACTGAACAAATTCAACTCACTATGTCAGTGTTTTGAAGATTATTCAGTTGGCACAATTTAGTGCCTAATTAGAACTGGATCTGTTAAGAACATGCTGCAGTTCATTAAAGAGTTTTTGTTCTTATTAAACAACAAATCTTTATTTAAAAAAAATATGAATTTAGTGCAACTGTTTTCATTATAAACTTACGTAACACTTCTCAGTTACTCTGAGCCTACTAATATTTGAAAGGTTATTTAATGACCAACTAAATCATCTAGGTTAGGCTCTCATTTTATGAAACACATGATAATAAAATGATTTAATGGTGCTTTTGCTACCACAGAATTGTGCTGAATCATCAGATTGTCAATTTGTGTCCCTATGAGGACTGTGTTCATTCTCAGTCATTCAACATACATTTGTGGAGAGCCCTTTCTATACCAGGTACAAAATTTAAGATCGGTGGAGGATATGGAGAAATGGAATTGTTCAATGACATAGTCTGTGGTATAATGAATGGAAGAAATCCAGAGTACTGTTTGGGGAGGCATATTGGGGATGCCTATATGCCTAACCCATTATTGTAAGTCCAAATTTAGGCTGTCAAAAATCCAGGGCAAGTTAAACAGTTATAAATTAGATTTGTAAGAAATAAGAGTGGTCAAGTATAGGTAATGTGAAATGGTCCTGGGTACAAATTGTTTTCCTCATGTACCGTCAACTCAGAAGTATCATGTAAAATGGGGGTAGTAAATATATGCCACTTTGGGGTTGTAAAGATTATGTAACAAATGGTATTTTATATGTTAGGTACTTTTTAGGAAAGGCTTTGCACATAGTATATATATTAACATTAAATATCAGTTTCCCCTTCTTAGATAGCTTCCTGATCCACCCAGACTCTAGACCTTGTTCATGACTCTGTATGAGAAGCCTCTCTTCTGCTTCCTCTAACCTTTATCCTTCACCCGCTCTAAACAGACCCAGTTCTAGAGTTAAGCTCAGTATATAGTGTAAATTCTTCATCAGATCTTCTACTTTCCTTTTAAGTGAATATAGATTATGGTACCCTTGATTGTTCAGAAGCCTTCAATAATGTTAGTGTCCAAAGCTTCTTGTGGTTGTTGACTCAAGTTCACTACAGTATTGGGTTGGTTCTTTTATTGTTTTGTATTTTCATGGGGTGTTGATTGTTTTGGGTTTTTTACTTGTCTTAGTTTGGCTTGGTTTTTTCTCAGCCTCTTAGGCATGGAAGGAAAGCTTAGGAAACCTATTAATTCATGGTATAATTCAGAGTTACTTAAATAAGTGCTGTGCCTCCTGAGCTTAATCTGAAGGTATAATATTAACAAGTGAATGAAATTTTAAACTTGAAAATAACGAGGCTCTTTTGCAAGGAGGAAAAAGGTAACTATATCTACCTTTGTCCTTAAAAGGTCATGGTGTTAAATCTTTCTCTTTTGGTGCTGATCAGAAAAATTCCTACTACAGGAGTTTAGATCCTGAAAATGAGAATGTGCCTCACTCTAGGTAACATGGGAAATAAGAAACCTGAGCCTAGGGTTGCTAGTGGATTAGAGCCCATCCTCTTAGTCAGCCATTATTCTCTACCAGAAGGAAGCTGGTGGAACTGATGTTGATAGAACATTTTTTAGATAAACTATGGTGTAGAGATGATAATAGAATAGAAGCAGGGCAACAAATAACAACTTTTACCACAGGAAACCAACATGCCTTTTTGCTTTATTAACAGGATTTTGTAACAATCCCTCCTGTACCTACCATATGCTTGAATTTTTTAAATGTGTTGCCCTACTGTATAGCACTTGTTAAGTGCTGTCAAGTCAGTTCTGACCCATAGCAACTGTACATAGGGTTTCTGAGGAAGTGATTGGTGAGCTTGAACTGCCAACCTTGCAGTTCAAACCAGCTTTACAGTCCAGCGCATTAACCCACAGCATTACACAAGGACTCCATCCATATAGCACTTACAGCCTGAGTAAAGAGTCATAATGGCATGGCAGGTGGCTTCACAGTTTGGCTTAAAGCCAGCTTTGCCACAACACTACCTCTAGATGATTGTCTCTTACCTCATGGTGAGACTAAAGGGATTGGGGTGGATGGGGTGGTTCCTCAACTACACCTGCCCACTCTGCCATAACCTAATTTGTGAGCTAATGTAGTTAGCCAGTGAGTCTCAAAGTGTGGGCTCCAGACCGTCAATGTCAGCATCAACTAGGAACTTGGTAAAAATGCTGAATCCTATTTCCCAAGACTTTATTTATGCTTGTTTTGTTTTCTTTTACTTTTGTCTTCAAAGGCCTATATAGAACTTTGAATGAGTGTGTTCCACTTAAACGCCTGCTGAGTATTTTTGTCTTTCCACCCTAAATATACTGAATCCAAATCTACATTTTAATAAGATCCCCAAGTGATTTGTATAGATCCTTTACCTGTAGAAATGTATTCTCAGCGAGGAGTTGAACTAAAATGAACCAGTTCTTTCATGACAGCTTTTCAGCTATTTTAAAACAAGTCATGTCTTTGCAGCTTTACTAAGTCCTGTTGTGGCTCTGTTGGTTAATACACTGGACTGCAAAGTCGGTTTGAATCTCAAGGTCAGTGGTTCAAGCTCACCAATCACTTCTGGAAACCCTAAACAGGGTCGCTATGGATCGGAACTGCCTCGATGGCACTTAACAACCACCCCCACCAGGAATCCTAAAGTTTTGATGTGGCACTATAGGATAAGCATTGTACTGCTAACTTCAAGGTTGGTGGTTCATACCCACCAGCCACTCCTCAGAAACCCTATACAGGGTCGCTGTAAGTTGGAACCAACTATACAGCACTTAACAACCACCACCAATCATGATTGTAATGATATAATTATTTTTATAATTTAATAATTACTACTCTGTCAAGTATTTCCCTGAGGTATGGAATGATAGTTCTGATCTCAGTTAAATTTCCAACTCTTAGCCCAAGGCTGAGCTATGCATAGTATGTACTCTGTATTTGTTGAATGAAGGAGAAAAAATGCAGATTCCCAGGTCTCGCCTGAGCCCTACTGAATCAAACTTTGGGGGTGGACCCAACAGTATGCAGTTTAAGTCGCTTTTCAGCTAATTCTAATGCATTCATGTTTAAGACCCCATACAATAGAACAATGGAAACTTGCTTTGCATCTTCAGGGCTGTTAATCTGACATCTGATTTGAAAATTGGTTCCTGCCTTTTGTTGCCTTCACCAAAAACACTGCTTTAAAGTTTAGAAGAACTTGAAGTATCTTACAAATGGATGTGAAGGTATAAGGATAAACTTGGTGTAAAGTATAATACAAGGAGGCTTCAAAAAGTTCTTGGAAAAATCCACGGACTTTTTTAAGCCGTCTCATATTGCTTGGTTGCTATGGAAGGTTCTCAAGAATGGATCTCTCCATCTGAAGAAAGTAAGCTGCCACCTCCCACATTTCCATTCAGCAAGGTGCCTTTTAATTGATGACAGTGTAACATCAAAACACTATGAAACAGTCTCAGATTAATATGTGCATCCCTGTGCCTCATGAGGTTGCTAAACTCAGTTCATGACTACTACAAAGGAGACTTTTAAACAGTTCATGCTTTTTCAGACATTGGTAAAAGCACAGTGATGGAAAAAAACACCCATAATGTCACCATCCAGGGAAATGTGCTGTTATTTAGGCGTATAGCTTTCCATATTCTTTTCTGTGCATAGATAATCTTTATTTCAATGAGATCAAATTGTATATAGTGTTTTGTAACCCTCAGCAATGTCATGGTTGTCTTGCCATGTCAAATACATCTCTAAATCTTATTTAATGGCTACATGGTATTCTAGAATGTGCCACAGTTCATTACACCACTGTTGGATTTTTAGGTTTCCAATTTTTCACGAATAAACTACTTTAAAGAATATCATGTTGATAAATATTTCCTTTGTTCTTAACAATTTCCGATGAATATTTTGAAGTAGAATTGCTAGTGCATTTAGAAATAAGCCAGTTTTTCTAAAAGCTTTTGTTACTTACTGCCATGTTCCCTAGAAAGATTTTATCTATTTTCATTTTTTTTATCAGCAGTATAGGAAGAATACTGTTTACTCTTGGAGGACTTCCAACTGAATGTTCTCAGTCTTCACCTTACAAAAGAATAAAAGGAAGAGAAAAAGACTGCCGAAGTAAAACCAATGCCAATCTTTTTCTGATGTAACATCACTTACTGTTCTGTCATATTAAGGAGTTCTGGTGATGCTGTGGGTTAGCCATTGGGCTGATAACCACAAAGTCAGCAGTTCAAGCCCACCAACTGCTCCATGGGAGAAAGATGAGACTGTCTGCTCCTGTAAAGATTTCGTTTTTGAAACCCTATATAAGGTCACTATGAATGGGAATCAACTCAGTGGCAGTAGATTTAGTTTGGGGGGATTTGTCATAAATTGATACTTTGGGAATGTTTGTAGTGCCAGCTTCTCCCTTGCTTTTTTCGCATTCTCTGGAGGCACTCACTTTTTCTGTCATGCTGAAATGGTAGAACAATCTTATGTAGGCTTTGATGCAGGTTTACTGATGATGGTTTTAGGACACACGCCCTTAGAAAAGTGGGACCTTTGAATGGCAGGTAGAAATAAGTTAAAACACTAGTTCTTTTGTCAATCAAAACCTTGAGCATATTTGCTTATTTCTAAAATGAAGATATAGAAGCCGACCTTGTAGAATTGAAAGGATTAGTGATACGGAATTATAGACAAAGTACCTGACACCCGGTAGGTGATAATTTATTATTAGAACTTCAAGCTGAACGTATTAGAGTAGTTGCTATTGCCAACCTCTGTGGTCTCAATTTCACTGTCATTTCCAAAGAAAATACTTGAAAGCAGTCACAGTAGATGGATGTGGCCTTGTTACTGTACTTATCAATTCTGATTCTTTTAAGGCTTGTCTCATTTATGGCCAAGGATTCAAGCAACCACCTAGCCAGGTAAAACTCAGACAAGGTGCCAATACTACTATGCTTTTGTGGTAGAGCATCAAAATAGTAATCATAATACAGATGGTGACGTGAACACGTTGGCCATGTTGAATGACTAAATCACCCCACTTGAGCTCTCTAGTAATTAGGCAGTGCCCAAACACCATGGACTTTTAGACTGCCTTTCTTTTGTATATAGTTTGCTCAGCTCTACCTGAAGACCCTCTATTCATCAAGAGTAAGTTAAATGCTCCCTCTATGAAAATATTCTGGATTCCCTCTGACAGAATTATTCATACATACAAACATGTAATTCAACTATGACATTTATTGGCTTGAATTGTAATTACTTGCTAAGCAAGCTGAGCTCATGGGCAGGGACTTTGTATTTCTGAACACCTAGCAGCACACCTCAAGCTGAATTTGCAGCAAGCCCCATAGCTGCTTGCAGCATTCTATAATTCTACAAGAGACCCATTAATGATTTTGATATGATGCTATTAGGTGTTGCTTGCCATGAAAAACATTGCCCCTTTTGGACATCAATAATATAGAAAAATGGTTATCTAATTTTCTTTGAGTGTAAACCCTAGGATTTATCATCATTACTGCTTCCCATCGAACGCTTGTGCACTCATTTTACACAGTGCTCATTACTGACTTTATTTTGCAAAATAAGTTCACTAGGGAGAATGGGCTTTGCTGGTTACATGTAAACATCCGGTTAGATTGAGGATCCCTACCTCAAGTTAGGATGGAAGTATTTCCAATGTTAGCTTTTTGATGTAAATGTGAAATGAATTATTTCCTTTCTTCCTCCTACTACCACTTTTTCTGCCTTCCTTTTTTTTCCATTTCAGTACCTATTCCTCTCTTTTAGATGATCAGAAAAAATGTAAAAGCACTAACAGGAAAAAAGGAGATGGACCAAGAGGAAAAAATAGTTGAATGTGTGTAATAGAAGACCCTACTCAATTACAGTTGGTAAATGGCCAAGTTGGCTCTCCGATTTCTAGCAGTAAAAGCAAAGAGAGATGTATGATCAACTTTAGATAAAACATTCATATATAGTAGCATGCTAATTGCTCAGGGGAAGGTCACTGAAAGAAGCACTACTCGAGGCACTGAGGACAACATCAAACACCGAGGCGAAGTTGACTTGTGAGGCCAAAGCTCTGGCCCTGATTCAGGGATTAAATTTTACATGACTGATGTTTTCTTCACCTTCGGGGGCGGAGGGGATAGATGAGCACAAAATGATTCACGTTAACACCCTGAAGTACAATAATTCTGAGCCTTTACTTCTCAGATCATCAGGAAGTATAGTATTTCACAATCTCCAGTGATACTGACATATGTCCACAAATTAGTCTTTTCTATCTGCTGGTGGGAAGAGGGCTCAGGAGCTTCCCCTTGTCTCCTTCCAGAACACCCATGGTCCTCCACCCCATTGTGGATTCCAACTCAACTGGTATAGGGTTTCCAAGGAGCCCTGGTGGGTTTGAAGCACCAACCTTGTGGAATGCATTACCACACCACAGCTGGCCTGACACACTTTTAGGCTAGAATTTAGTAGACCAGAAGTCAGTGAAATTGGATCACCAAGGGTCTATGAAATGGGTATGGAATGCTGTTTAAATCAGGCTCATCATGACTCAAAAGTCAAAGCTGCTATGTGATAAAGCTTTTTTTTTCCTTACATACACATCTAATTGGGACTGGCCACCCTTCTTCAATGCTATCTACAGTCCCCAGTGTGTGACTCATTTCTCCCTCAAATAGAGATGGCACTCAAAGCACTAGGCCACAAAGAAAGCCAATGCTTTCTTCCCTGTCATGCTCAATGAAGGGCCTCTGTTAGCTCTTTAAATATGCATATAAACAATCAGTTCTCCCAGGAGAAAGCCCCTTCTAGGTTAACTGTTAAAGTGCCATTAAATCAATTCTGACTCATAGCAACCTGTTTAGAGTTTCCAAGGAGCTAATGGGTTTGAACCATTGTCCTTGTGGTCAGTGGTCCAGTGTTTATCTGCTAGTAAAGACAGATTCCACCATTGTACATTGCAGACCTGGAGCCAAGACCCCATAATCTCACAGGTTTGGTGTGGAATTGCTGCTTACCAGTCTAGTCTGTTTCACCTTCATGATAAATTCTTAGGATTCATGTTACTCTATCCAATAGTCTGATTTTTATTAAGATTATCTCACAACATCCACATGTTTTAATATCTTTGAACTTGAGTGAGTATTGGGAGTTACAGTTTTGCCTATTACTAACCTATAAAAAAATTGAAAAAACTCAAGCCTCGACTTGCATTATTGAAAGATTCTCTGGGGAAATTATTGAATGATGTAGAAAGCATCAAGTGAAGATGGAAGGAATACACAGAGTCACTGTACCAAAAGGAAATGGTTATAAATGTTCAACCATTTCAAGAGGTACCATATGATCAAGAGCCAATGATACTCAGAGAGGAAGTCCAAGGTGCATTGAAGGAAGTAGCAAAGAACAAGGCACCAGGAATTGATGGAACAAAAATTGAAGTATTTCAAGAAAGTGAGGTGGCACAGGAGGCACTCATTCATCTCTGCCAAGAAATTTGGAAGACAACTATCTGGTTGGCTGACTGGAAGAGATCCATATTTATGCCCATTCCAAAGAGGTGACCCAGCAGAATGTGGAAATCATTGGACAATCTCTTTGATATCTCAAGCGAGTAAAGTTTTGCTAAAGGTAATACAGAAAAGGCTACAATCATACATTGACAGAACTTCCAGAGGTTCAAGCCGGATTCAGAAAAGGCCGTGGAA
>NW_006408520.1:30731993-30742493 GCF_000296735.1 Chrysochloris asiatica | reverse complement strand
CTTGGTAAGATGGAGGGTCAGAGAGGAAGACCCCCAAAGAGATGGGTTGGCCAGGTGGCAGCAGATGGACTCAAGTGTGGCAACAGTAGTGAGGTTGGCTCAGGATCAGACATTGTTTCGTTCTGCTGTGCATAGATAGGGTTGCTATGAGTCGGTGCCGACTCAATGGCACCTAACACCTACCTATAAAAGGTTAATAATACTATGACAATATTAGTGGAGTCCTGATGTGGCTCTGTGGATTGGTGCACTGGACTGCAATGTAGGTTTGAAACGCAAGGTCAGTGGTTCAAGCTCATCAGCCACTCCTCAGAAACCTTACAGAAGTGACTATAATAGTACTTAATGACATTAATAATTACTGTTCTGCCTAGACAGAACATCTTATTACATTTAAAATAAAACCACCTAATATAGAAAGTAGGACTTAATGATGTTGGAATCAAATTCAAACTTTTCCACTTATTAATCTCAATTCTTGCTTTCTCATGTGTACAACTGAGATTGAAATACCTGCTTTCTAAGTTTGCTACAGTTGTTAGGTGCCACCAACTCATTGCAACCCTATGCACAACAGAACAGAACAAAACACTGCCCAGTCCTGGGCCAACCTCACAAACGCTGCTACATTTGAGCCCACTGCTGCTGCCACTGTGCCAATCCATCTCGCTATGGGTCTTCCTCTTTTTCTCTGACCCTCCACTTTACCACACATGATATCCTTCTCCGGTGACTGGTCCCTACTGTCAATATGTTCAAAGTATGAAAGATGAAGTCTGGCCATCCTGGCATCCAAGGAGCATTCTGGCTGTAATTCTTCCAACACAGATCTGTTGTTTTATCAGTCCATGGTCATTTCAATATTCTCCTCTAACACCGTAACTCAAATGCATCAATTCTTTGGTCTTCCTTATTAGCTATCTAACTTTAACATGCATATGAGGTTATTGAAAATACCAAGGCTTGGGTCAGGTGCACTTTAGTCCTCAAACTGACATTTTTGCTCTTTTAACCTTTAGAGAAGTCTTATGCAGATTTGTCCAGTGCAATACGTCATTTGATTTCTTGACTGCTGCTTCCATGAGTGACGTCAATGACAACTTCAATCTTTCCTCCATTTATATGGGTGTTATTGGTTCAGTGGTGAGAATTTTTGTCTTTCCATTGAGTTGCAACCCTTACTAAAGGCTGTGCTCTTTGATCTTCATCAGTAAGAATTTCAAGTCCTCTTGGCTTTCAGCAAGCAAGGTTGTATTATCTGTATATCACAGGTCGTTAAAGAATCTTCATTTTCCTTCTTATAATCCAGCTTCTCGGATTGTTCAGCATACAGATTGAATAAGTATAGTGAAAGAATACAACCCTGGCACACACCAAATATTTCAGTGACTAAGTATCTTGGAAGCTCATCTGAAACCTGTCCACTGTGGGTGACCCTGCTGGAATTTAAAATACCCATGGCATAACTTCCAGAATCACAGAAACACACAAGCCACCACAGTATGACAAACTGACAGATGAGTGATGGTTTGTTACAGTAATAGTTCTCAAAATGTAGTCTCCAGACCAGCAGCATCAGCCTCTTAGGAATTTAATGGAAATACCATTTTTCAGAATACTAAAAGTGCCATGGGCTGCCAGAAGAACCAATAGATCCATTTTGGAAGAAGTGCAGCCAGAGTGCTCCTTGGAGGCCACAATGGCCAAACGTCATCTCTCATACTTGGGACATATTGTCAGGAGGGAGCAGTCTCTGGAGAAGGATATCATGTTTGGTAAGGTGGAGGGTCAGAGAAAAAGAGGAAGACCCCCAACGAGATGTATTGGCCAACTGGCAGCAACGATGGACTCAAGCGTGGCAACAGTAGTGAGGTTGACCCAGGATCGAGCAGTGTTTGTTCTGCTGTGCATAGGGTCGCTATGAGTCGGTACCGACTTGATGGCACCTAACATCAACAACAAACCCTAGATCTACTGAATCAGGAAACCTTAGAGATAGGGCATGGCAATTTGATCTTTAACAAGTGCTCAAGTTGGATGCCACTGGTTTTGAGGATTAATACACAAGAGGATTTCTCAGTAACTATCACGTAGTAAATAGATACTTCATAATTTCTAGCTATTATATCTAGAATTTCTAAAGTAATGAATAAACTGCATACTCTTCAGCATTTCATGTATATTTTTCACAACCAAGCTTTTCATAAGAGTGGCAGCCAAAGGTTGTAGCTTAGTTCTCTGGTGGAAATAGAGTACAGAGCCCTATAAATCAATCTTGTAAAGAAAAATAAAAAACAAAACTTTGAAATCCTTTTACCTAAAAGCAATCAACTGATATCTTAAATAAGATTAGAAAGTCACTTCACCTCTACACATAGAATTATGTGGAGAAAGCCAAGTTTTTCAACATAAAAAACTAGAACAATTGAAGATGTTCTATATCATAGAATCCACCCATGATCATTTTTCAAAGCATGTTATTTGCATGATGTGGTTATGAAACAATTTCATTTATGTACAAAGGAACTTCAAAAAGCTTGTGGAAAAAATGGAATTGAAAGATAATGGAATTTTTCCACTAACTTTTAAACTGTCCCATATCCATAAAATGGTTAAATTTATGGCATATAACTTCCTGATGTGTGCCTCAAGATAAATTTGTTTAATAATGTAACCCAAGGAAACTAAATGAATTTAACTTCTACATAGAGTGTTTGGATATAAACCAATTACATGTTGCAGGAGATTAAAATAGCTGTGACTTGAGAATAGTTCATCATAAGCCATTTTTTTCCCTGAAAGCATTTAGATAGTCCAGTAGAAATTAAATTTGTGGTTATGTACCTTCAAGCCCATAATTCACTTAACTTTTCAGGACCACAGATTTCTCATCTGTAAAATAAAAGGATTAAGCCAAATGATCTCTAAGGTCCTTCTAGCTCTTACATCCTAAGACGCTTTCAAAAAACTAGCTATCCATGGTTTAACAGTACCCAATGCTAAACCCCAAACTGTTAATTAACTTTAATGGAATGCACAAACTACCGGCAGGTATTCAATGGGGTTTTTTCTTTACATCTAATTTTATTATACAAAGTTCTTCATTCTGAATTTTCTAGAAGGCTAAATGACAGTCTTCGTGTGGTACTGTAGGATAAGCATTGGACTGCTAACCAGAAGGTTAGTCATTCCAAGGCTGCTCCTCGGACACCTTATACAGGGTCCCTGTAAGCTGGAACCAACTCAATGGCACTTAACAACAACAAGCATTTTGACTACAGAGCCTAACTGAGGTGGACTTCAGAGGGGAAGAATCACTGTGCTCAGATTTCCTGACAGGTTCTTATGAGCAAGCATCAACAGTAACAACTGATGCTAATACTGATCACTTCATATACGTGAGCTCCTTTATACGTGCTTGGAAGACAGGTACCCTTGTCCACATTTTACAGATAAAGAAATGGAATTTAAAGAACTGCACAGCCAGAAAGTGGCAGAGCTAAATTTCATCCCTTGTCTTCCTCATTCCAAACCCCAAGCCCTTAATCAGTGTGTAATGCAAAGACCATCTTTGTGTATCTGTGGTATATATCTATATAGATACAGATCACAAAACATTTACCAATTCAACCATTTTACATGTATATTTCAGCAATACTGATTCCATTAATCATGTGCAACCATCACCACTATCCTTTCCTAAATTATTCTACTACCATTTATAGAAACTCAGCAGAAACCAAATTTTTATATGTAGCCCCAAGTATAATCAATGGCCCCATTTTCAGTACTCCTAGGCTAGTAAATTGTTGCTTTTAGAATAATGCTTAATCAACTGAAAACAAAATCTACAAAGGACATCCATGTGGGAATCATGCAACCCCATTACCACCATAGCTGAACATGCTGAAAAATCTGACTTGGTCCCCAGAGTCTCTGGGGGTGGAGTCCAGCAATCTTGTGTTTCAACAAGTCCTCCTGGTGATTCTTCTGCACTTACTTAGCTACAGCAGAATCACTTACTTAGCTACAGCAGAGAGACTAAAACTACTGTTTTGTCTCACTTTAAAACTGACTCACCTATAGAAGCAATAAAAGAATAATGTCCGGTCCCAAAATATCACTCCAACATACCAACTGAAATGTAGTATCATTTGACCAGGGCCTTAAACTGGTTCATTCTGGTTCAACCCCCTGCTGAGAATTTGCCTTTGCACCACATATATACGGAATCAGAATCTACATTTTAACAAGTTTCTCTGGGGGTCTATACGAATCACCTGGTGATATTAAACTGTAGATTCAATATATCTGGGGTGGTGGTGGTTGTTAAAGTGCCGCAACTTGGTTACAACTCAGCTACAGTGTTTAGGGTTTCTGAGACTTTAAGTCTTTTGCAGGCAGAAAGCCTCATCTTCCCCTGCAAAGCAGCTGATGGACTTGAACCACTGACCTTGTGGTTTTCAGTACAGCGCTTATTTTATGGAGCCACCAAGTTCCCCATATCTGGGATAGAAATGCAAATTCTCAATAGGGAGTCAAACCAGAATGAACCAGTTTGAAATGGGAACCACCATTATCTCTATCTTTAAAAGGTAAAATATAGGTCCTTAACTTATCTTAAAGAAGCTCTGGTAGTGTAGTGGTTATGAATCGGGCTGTGAACCTTAAGGTCAGCAGTTCAAAACTACCACCTGTTCTGTGGGAGAAAGATGAGGCTTTCTGCTCCCATAAAGATTTACAGCCTGGGAAACCCTGTACAGGGTCACTATGAGTCGGAACCAACTCCATGGCACATCACAACAACAACAAAACTACCTTAAACCATGGACTTTGGCCTAGAGCTACCTAATTCAAAAAGTTGTACTCTTGATTTCTATACTCAGGGTTCTCAATGAACTATTACATGATTCAGCATGACCAAACAATGTTTAGAACGAATAGGATCAGATACTTCTCTCTACAACCAAGGTAGAGTGCAATTACTGCAATGCAACTGAACAAACAAGCCAAGCACAGTGTGATGATGATCCCTGCCCATTCCGTGCTATCCTAAGAGCAAGTAAGAACCCTTCTTGATATTCCTCATTGAATAAGAAATGAGTACCTCTCTATCTCCTGTCCCCAGTCTACTCACCTCATCCCAGTAACTGGGTTTGTCATTAAGAGTCTCTGGAAAGTCAGTTCCTTGAATGTATATATTATAAATGGCAATAAGGTTCCTAGATTAGTGCACCAAATTCTATTTAACCTATAATGTGCCTAGAATAAGGAGCCTTGGTGGAACAGTGGCTAAGCACTCAGCTGCTAATTGAAAAGTCAGTGGTTCGAACCCACCAGTTCTGTGGTGCGAGGAAGATGAGACCGTCTACTTCTGTGAAGACTTACAGCCTGAGAAACCCTATGGTCAGTTCTACTGTGTCCTGTAGGGACACTATGAGTCAGAATTGACTCAACAGCAATGGGTTTCGTAGGTTGCTTTTTGTTTGTTTGGTTTTTTTTTTTTGTTGTTTTTTTTTTTAACGTCTAAACTAATAATAAACAGTACAGCCCAGTCCAAGAAAATGTTGGGTTGCTAACGATTGACTAGAAGATAAATGACTTCCCAAGGTCACAGAGGTGAAAAACAATGGAAGTAGGAGTCAAACAAGCACTCTGGATCCAAAATTAATGTACGACTCATAGCAAAGAACAGTTGGTGGATTCCTGTTGCCCTTTTGGTTAGCAGTTCAGTGCTTAGCCTACAGCACCACAGAAGGACTGTCCACTGTGTTGTATAACCTCTTTATTTGCTATAAGAGTTGAGGAAAGGCTGGATGGAGGCTCCAACGTGTAGGCAGCTCCCACGATGTCCACAGGAAATCGCACAACAGGTGGGCAGGCTGAGAGCCCTGGTAAATCCCTCCACAGAGGTGGGAAGCGTGTAATACAAATACAACCATTCCCACACTTGGGGACTTTGCGGAAAAGAAGGCAACAGTGGGCAGGGAGGGTGAGTCCCATGGGATGATGGGGCTGCTCGTACTGGAGAACAGTATGCTTCTATTTCCACAGAATTTCGACTGCTGTTCTGGGCAAAACCTTGGGGAAGTTATTTAACCTCTGTGTAAAATAAGGGCCATACTAATTCCCAACTGTAGGGTCATTGCGGGGATGAAATGAAATCATTAACATGAAGTGCTGTACACAGTGCCCAGATCCCACTCCACTTGTCTGACTGTAGCTGTTATTGCAGCACAATTATCATTTGACTCTGACAAAAGCCAGAACCCACCGGAAAGCCCTTTTCCATAGACACTGCTAAGGCAGGCTTCAGGGGAAGGAGGTTTTGCACCTCCACTTTGATGTAGTGTTGAACGGCCACAGCAGGACCCGTCTTCCATTGCCTCTGCTAATGAGGGCCATAATTCCTGTCTCCTTTCCCAGCAAACCTTTTACCGGCACCGCTAACAAGAGGCATAATGAATTGGCTGGAATCTCTCCTCTTCGTTTCCGCTTCTGTGCTCTCAGAGGTTAGGACTAAGAAGCTGTGAACTGGAGGAAAGCCGGTTGGCAGGAGGAAAAAGGCCGCCAAGCCAAGCCAAGCCAAGCCGGCCCTGAATAATCAGGTTGAGAAGAGGCCATAATTTACTCCGAAATGGTCTCTAATGGCAATGGGGGTGTGGGGAGAACAGAGGAGGGGAAGCAGATGCTCCTTGAAGTTTTTCATCAAATATCTAATTAACCACATTTTATGAATACAATGGTGATTTTATACCATCTACACCGCAATTCTTGAAATATCTAGGTCCAGAGCCAGCTCTGCCTGCTTGTTTCCATCCCGGCTGCCAGGAGACGCATTGTTATCTTCCTCACCACTGATTGTGTTAAAAAAAAAAAAAAAAAAAAAGTAAAGCCAAAATAAATGGATACTAAACTTAACATTTGGTTTTGCCATCCTCCGTTATATATTAGTTGAGGAGGCTTTCTGAAAACACAACAGAGTCATTATATGTAAATCAATAACAATTTTTATTTCATGTTCAAACTATGAATACTGACTAGTTAATTTTCATGGCATCCCTATAAGACGCAATAAGTTTTATTATCCAGTTCCAATTCAATTCTTTTTCAGTGTTTTAATCAGTCTAGGCAGTTTTAGTTTAATTTATTTCCATGAAATTATTTTTGCCAGTGCCCTATTTTCATTGGATTTTATGTTCAGAGCTAGATACAGCTGGTATGCATAACTAAATGCTGCAGAATGGGCCACTGGTGAGGATAAAGACCAAGACTCTAACAAGGCATTGGCATGGGCCAATGTGGGTGATTGGAGGGGGTGAGGGAGACATGACCCATCTAGAGATGTTAGAGAAAGTCTAGTTGGTGTCACTACTATCTACAAAGGTAATCCACCACCACACTTGAATTCAACTCATAGTGACCACAGAAGGCACAGAACTGCTCCCTAGGGTTTCCAAGACTCTTAACTCTCCCATGGAGTGGCTGGTTTGAATCACGGGGTTATTTTTGCTTAGTAGTCTAACACTTAACATATTACACCTATAGGGTACCTTACAGAAAGGCTAGGTGCCATAGACTCATTTCTGACTCATAGCTCAAAAGAGCAGCTGGTGGGCTTGAACCACAGACCTTGTGGTTAGTAGTCCAGTGCTTATCCTATAGTGCCAAACCAGGCCACAAAGGTAATAGCATAGATTAAAAAGTGGCTACAGTCATAATCATTGAGGACACAGACTATCCACCCTTCCTCTTCCTTCCATGGGAGGAGTGTACTCTTCTGCCCCACAGATGTTGGGCTTGGCAGTGACTTGCTTTGTCCATGCTTGTTGTTATGTGCTGTGGACTCGGTTCCAACTCATAGTGACCCTCTATAGGGTTTCCGATGTGCTGTGGAGTCGGTTCCAACTCATAGTGACCCTCTATAGGGTTTCCGAGGCTGTAAATCTTTACGGGAGCAGAAAGCCTCATCTTTCTCCCACGGAATAGCTGCTGGTAGTTTCAAACTGCTGACTTTGAGGTTCACAGCCCGATTCGTAACCACTACGCTACCAGAGCTCCTTAGTAAGCATGCTTAACAGAGGCTTTATAATGTGTTTGCACAGCTGGGCTTGCCAGCACCATAAGTAGCGTATCCTCCTGATAGCACTAGTTGAAAGGATGAGAGATCTATGGAGCACACCTGGACTGCATCTGCAGCTCAGAGCCAAGCCTAGACAAACACACATTTATTATATTTGTTGTACAAAGGAAGTTCCTTTTGGCTTCAAGGATTTCCCAAGTGCTGTTCTCTTGGTCTAAAATGCTCTGCCCTATGTTCTTCCACTGGTAGCGTAGTGGTTACGAATCGGGCTGTGAACCACAAGGTTAGCAGTTCGAAACTACAGCTGCTCCGCGGGAGAAAGATGAGGCTTTCTACTCCCGTAAAGATTTACACCCTCGGAAACCCTGTACAGGGTCACTATGAGTCGGTTCCTACTCCACGGCACATAACAACAACAACAACAACAAATATTCTTCCAAAAGGGAATGCCTTAGCATCTTCTCAGTTGCAGCCTAAATGTCAATTTTTTAGAAACGTCTTCCCTCACTCTCCTCAAGTCTAAATCATACACCACTGTGAAATTTTTCTAAATGAACCTGGCTCTTTTGTTTTTTTCCCATTAAAATCACAATTTGTTACATGTTTAATAGATCACTCGATTAGTCTCTTCGAAAGTATAGTAAATACCCTCTGTGTGGTGAGAGTATTCTAACACAGTCCTCAGCAAATAATGGGTGTTTAGTAAAATAAATATTTGTCAAATGACTACCTATCAAACACTTGGCTATCACCACTGTTATTGTTGTTGTTATTAAGTGCAGTCAAGTTGGTTCTGACTCATAGCAGCCCTGCAGAGCATTTCCGAGGAACAACTTTGTGATCAGTAGTCCAGAACTTATCCTACAGCACCACACCAGGAGTTTTGCAACAGTAAAAACAGATCTGTTGCTCAAGAAACTTCGAATCTACAAGGTCAGACCTTCCACTGTTTCATAAGAATGGGCCCAGACTGCTTAACCCCTTCTAGGATTGACCTGGTGTTACACTGTAGAATAAAGCACTGGTCTGCAAGGTCAGCTTGAATTTCAAGCCCACCAGCTACTCATCAGAAACTCTACGCAGGGTCACAATGAGTCAGAACCAACTCAACAGCAGGCACTTACAACAGCAATAACAAGGACAAACTTAAGGGATTGAAGAAAGGCATTCTGGTTAACTATTGCTGTGTAACAAATCTAGCGGATTAAAACAATAATTTACAATGGTTTTGTTACTCCTCAAAGTTTCTTGAAGTCGGAAGTATGGGAAAAACTTGGCTGGGTGGTTCTGGCTTGGAGTCTTTCATGATACTCAATTAGATGGTGGTTGGAAAAGCAGGGGTGGGCTGGGGGGAGGTGGCAGGTGAAGCATCCCTCTTTATTCATGTAGTGTCACAGTCACTTGTGTGGGCTCTCTGTATAGGCAGACTTGGGCTTCCTCACAGCATGGTAGCCTCAGGGTAGTTGGACTACTCTGTGGTTCCAGACTCTAGTGCAAAGTTTCCAGCAAGTGAGGCAGCAGCTGTATCATCTTTTATGACTTAGCACCAGAAGTCAAAGAACAACACTTCTGTCATTTTCACAAATCCATCCAGATTCATAGAGGAGAATCAATCTACCTCTTAATGGGAGGAGAGTATCAAAAGTCACATTATAAGAAGAACATTGTAACTCATCTTTGGCTTTGGCTAGAAATGAAGGATAGTTGTGAGAGGAATTAAGGAGGCCTGTGGGAGCAATGGTTATGCACTTGGTTGCTAACCAAAAAGTCAGCAGTTCTAACCCAACCAGCAACTCTGTCACATGGGGGTCACTATAGGTTGAAAATGATTTGACCGCACCTAACAATAGCAAGTGGAAGGGATTGAGGAAGTATCTTCAACTACAGAAAGAGGAGGGTTGCTGCAGTTAAACCCAGGCACCTACAGCACAGTGATGAGGATTCTGGTGACAACTAGCATGCTTCCTACAGAAAATTGCATGTCCTCACTTTTGATCCCCATAACCTACTTTATTCTTCACATCACTTCACATCACTTATATGTGGATACTGAATTACTTGTTTATTATAGATCATCCCCCACTAGAATTTAAAAAAACAAACAACAACAAAAAAGGACAGGCACTGTGTGCTAAAGTCTAGAAAGATGCCTAGTACAAGGATGGATGAATAAATGAATAAATTATAAAAAGAAGAAAATGTAAGTTAAATACTGTGTTAAAGTAGAATAGGATCCGTGGTAAGTATGCTGCAGTAAGACAAATAAATAAATTCCAGCATCACTCCTATTAGATGCATCGATATGCATTGGACAATGAACCACTAGATCTGAGGCTCAAGCCTGCCAGCCACTCCAAGAAAGAAGAATGAGGCATTCTGCTTATATGAAGATTTAAGCCTAAAAAATTCTATGCAGG
>NW_006408520.1:30720764-30728408 GCF_000296735.1 Chrysochloris asiatica | reverse complement strand
TTGAACTTTTGACCTTGAGATTCAAACAGACCTCTTGGTCCAATTCTTATCCTACAGCACCACATGAAAATTCTATGTCATTTCTATCATCTTATAACCCTTCTCATTTTGGGAAACCATCAGAAACCATCTTGACCCCATAATGATTTCCATATGTCCTTCCCTTTTATTAGCCAGATCCCTCACCCTTTCTTAGAGACCAAGGTATATACATATGCAAGGGTAAGTCAAAAATTTTTACTACAAGATCATATTATTGTTGTTGTTAAATGCCATCGAGTCAGTTGCGACCCATAGCAACCCTGTATAGGGTTTCCAAGGAGAAGCTGGTGAGCTTGAACCACCGACTTTGCAGCTCAAACGACTTTGCAGCCTGACACATCATAGACATCTTTATTAAATAAAAAGATCAAAATATGAAGCTACTGTTTCTCAACATATCCTCTCTAGTGCTATATACATCTGAAGGCGGTGTTTCCATCTCTCTAATGCTTCTCCAAAAATTCTGTGCTTTGATTCACACCACATAAAAACAGTAGTTTGGGCATTCTCAGGGGACTCAAATCATGTTTCTTTTCGATGTTTTTTGACTTTGGATAACAAAAAGGAATCTGAAGGGGTATGATCAGGACTGTAGGCTATAAGGTTTCCTGATAAAATTATTGTAGGACTTCCCTTACTATCTTAAAAGAATAAGTAAGTGCATTGTCATGATGGAAAAAAATTCGTAACTTTCCTGGCCTTTTTCTCTTCAATGCAGTTTTCAATTTTCTTTTCTTTTTCAGGTTTTTGTTGTTTATTTATCTTCTATTTTTATACGTCACATCATTAGTAATGGAGTCCTGGTATATTGCTGTGGGATAAATACTCCACCTCAAGTTCAGTTTGAACCTCAAGGTCAGCAGTTCAAACTCCCCAGCCACTCCTTGGAACCTCTATACACGGTCACTATGAGTTAGAAATGACTCGAAGGCATTTAACAACAACATCATCATTAATATATGTTACAATATTGCAGGTACAATTTTCTGATGCTATCATTCTCATGTTCATTCACAGATGTTCAATTTTAACTTACTATTTAAAATAAGATTGTTGATTTAGTTTTCTAAACCAAATTAGTGGCTTCAGTTGTTTGAAAATGTGGACCCAAATGCTGCAGATTCTGGAAACAGTTAGATGTTTCTACAAAACATATAAAGAAAAAAGAAAGGACCATACAGACAACTGTCAGTAACTTTCTGATAAGAAGCACTAACCCCATTTTCAGGGATAATCCAGTTGATCTAGAATCTTCCACAAAAGGAGTTATTGCCACAGTTTACAAAATACTAATTTCATCCAACTCTTTTTCATTGTCAGAGTAAATTTTTATGATTGGTGTATTTTTTATGTATGTATGTATGTATGTATGAAAATGTATTTATAAGCCTAGATATAATGTTTACAAACCACAAAGGCACGTAAAAATAAGATTTATATAGAGGTACTGAAAATAAAATGAAAACAAAATTATAAAATGAAAAATGAGGTATTCAACTTAAGTCAGAACCTACCTACAATGCAGTTGGAATAGATCTTCATAGTAAGTCAAGAATTACCTATATATGTAATTTTTTTAAAAAACTTTTTATTACAAATTGAGTAAAGGTTTACAGACAAGATCATCAACAAGTCATACACTTTATTTCATCTCAATGATTGTAATCCCCTCCATGCAACAACAGCTATTCTGCTTCCTCCCTGTGGTTCCTGTTTCCATTCCACCCACCTTCCCAACCCTTGTCAATTGTGTTCTTAGGTAAATGCTGCCCTTTTGATTTTGAATGATTGACCTTTCCACGGAGAGCCTACCTCACCGGTGCTGCTGTCCTCTCTATATACTTATCTACTGCTTGGCTAAAAATTGGGCCACAAGGGTAAGTTCCTTTCTAGAAATGAGGAGTAGTCGAGGGCCATAGTCCCAAATTTCTCCAGTCACTTTCTGACCAGTAAGGCTCGTCTTTATTATTATTATTATTATTAATTTTGAGTTTTGTTCCACATTTTCTCCCACTCTATTTGTGACCTTCTAATGTGATCCTTTTCAGAGTCTTTGGAAGTGGTAGCCAGGCACCAACCATCCAGTTCTTCTGGTCTTAGAGTCATGGAGACTGATGTTTATATGTTCCATTAGTCCATTGGACTAATTGATTCCAAGCCTCTTCAATTCTCATCACTCTTCTTTCTTCTGGTGCATGAAGAGACCAACAGCTGCTCATGAGCTTTTAAGATCCCAGAGGCTACTCACCAAAGTAGGATGTAGAACATTCTTTGTGAGTTTTCAATTTTCTTAAAATTTCTCCCTACAATTTCCCATCATCATCTTGTGTCCTTTGAGAAAATCTATCAAGATTACTCCTGTGGAATCCTAAAAAATACTCCCCATAACTTTCTGAACTGACCTCTCTGCCTTGAACTGACACTTGAGGTCTTCCCAATCTTTCTGAAACACTCGGCCCATCTTATTTCATGTGGGGTAGCATTCCTATAAATTTCTTGCAATACTTCAATGATTTGGGAATATCATTTGTTAAACATTTTATATTTATAGCCTTGACCTCACAATAATTTTTTTTCATGGCACAAGGAGTGTCCGCTTTTTGGAAGGTACCTTTAATAAGACTAAGATGAGTGAATCACTGGGAGAACTTGTTCTGTAGCCACCCACTTACTGCAGAGACATGTTTAAACAGGTTTTGTTAGGAATAAACCTGTATAGATAGGAACTGGAAACCTAATAACAATATTTTTTGACAGGCCATTGTATAGTCTTTATTTGTATTCTGAACATGAATCTTCCACTAGATGGTAAGCTCCCTAAGAGCAAGGATTTGTGTGGCACTTTAGGATAAGCATTGGACTACTAACTAAAATGCTACCAGTTCAAACCCACCAGCCACTCCTTGGAAATCCTATACAGTCACTGTGTGTCAGAACTGACTCCAAGGCACATAACAACAAAAACTGTATCTATCAGATATGCAGTCCCTATCAGAGTGCTTGGCACATGGCTGTTGTTGTTGTGTATAGGTATTCGGTGGGTTTGAACCACTGAATTTGCGGTTAGAAGTTTAGTGCTTGTCCTACTGTGCCACACCAGCTCTCCCTTGGCATATGGTAGGCATTCAATAAATACATTAAATAAATGAACTAGGGTTCTGTGAGAGAATTGAGTTCTAATGCTTCAATCTTCTATTTTGTGAACTAAAATTTCTCTCTCATAAATGAAGAATGGCACTAGCTATGTACCATTTTTGATTGTTGTTGTTGTTAGGTGCCATCGAGTTGGTACTGACTCACAGTGACCCTATGCACAGCAGAAAGAAACACTGTCTGATCCTGGGCCAACCTCACTATTGTTGCCACGATTGAGCCCATTGATGCTGCCACTTTGCCAATCCATCTCGCTGGGGGTCTTCCTCTTTTTCTCTGACCCTCCACCTTACCAAACATGATATCTGACTCTAGAGACTGCTCCCTCCTAACAATATGTCCAAAGTATAAGTGACAAAGTTTGGCAAATCCTGGCCTCCAAGGAGCACTCTGGCTGCACTTCTTCCAACATAGATCTGTTGGTTCTTTTGGAAGCCCATGAAACTTTCAATATTCTCCTCCTACACCATAACTCAAAAGCATCAATTCTTCTACAGTCTTCCTTATTCACTGTCCAGCTTTTGCAACCATATAAGGTTGTTGAAAATACCATGGCTTGGTTCAGGCATACCTTAGTCCTCAAGCTGACATCTTTGTTCTTCAACACTTTACAAAGGTCTTGTGCAACAGATTTGCCTAATGCAATATATCCTTTGTTTTCTTGACTGCTGCTTCCATGAGTGTTGATGGTTGATCCAAGATGAATTAAGTCCTTCACAACTTCAATCTTTTCTCCATTGATAAGAATGTTGTTTATTGGTCCAGTGATTAGGATTTTTGTTTTTTTATATTGATATGTAATCCATACCGAAGGCTGTGTTCTTTGCTCTTCATCAGTAAATGTTTTAAGTCTTCTTCACTTTCAGCAAGCAAGGTTATATCATCTGTATATCGCAAGTTGTTAATGAGTCTTCCTCCAATCCTGATGCCACGTTTTTCTTCATATAAACCAGCTTCTCAGCTTATTTGAAAATGTTTACTGAGATTACTCTTTGTGTTCTGCAGATAAAGAATAGCCCTGGTTGACGAAGACTAATTGAATTAATGAGTTCATGATTGAATGACTGAATGAAAAGTCCCACTTTCTCCAAGAAGCCTCCTCTGATAACAGCATTTTGTTGTTGTTGTTGTTGTTAAGTGCCTTCGAGTCGGAGCCGACCCATAGCGACCCTGTACAGGGTTTCCGAGGGTGTAAATCCTTACGGGAGTAGAAAGCCTCATCTTTCTCCCGCGGAGCGGCATTTTAGGACCAGTTAATAGTATGTTAGCAGAATTAATAAGACTGTCTATCTGTACATGAATTCTGTAATTCTTCCTACATCTACTATGTTTTGGGCTTGGAATGGTTAAGAGTGAAACACTCCTGCTTAATGCCTGGTGAGCACTTAGGAGAGAGATACTCAGCCTTCCCTGTAATATGACTTTTGGGACCCTGTAGTTAATGGCTTTGTAAGCAGATCCAGCCTTTTAGAGGTTTCACAAAAGGGCGCACACACAATTGAAGCTACAGTTCTGAGTACTGTCTGGTCCTGATAAGCCTGGCTGGGAATGCCCTGTACTATCCCTTCCCCAAATCAAAAGCTCTTTGAGAGCTGGCCAAGCACTTGAGACCAACCAAGCAATACTAAATGCATTGTCTTGTCTAAGCAAATCATGAGAAATAAATTCAGATCCTTGCTGACTTCACCAACTTAAAAAACAAACAAAACAAAACTGCTTTTACTTAATGCATAGTCATTGCTCTAAAGAGATTCTCTTTACTTCCCTTAGGATTGTATTTAGGCTGAGGAGAACCAGGCCCTTCTTGCAGGAAGTCTCATTCTATAAGAAAACTTCTATTTAAACTTCCACTTGTCCTCTGCCAACTGCAGTATCCCAAGTTCCAATGGTTAAAGGAAAAAGAAAACAACAAAAGTTGTTTCCTTCAAGTGTTGTTTTTAAACCACTATATGTTATTTAAGTGTGTTACATATAATCAGACTTCATTTACCCAAAACATAGTAAAACTCAATGAAAAGTAAGTAAATGATTGAAAGTGCAAAACTATGGACAAAACATAACAGATGGTCAAAGGAGGAGGTGCTTACTTCCAGCTCCGGACACTTGGGGTTCCACTGAGGGGATGGAGTGTGAACTGAACCCTGAAGAACAAGTAGAGATCAACAAGATTGGGAAGCATTTTAGAATGAGGAATAATGAGAGTAAGATACACAAGCAGCAAAATATAAGAAATGTCTCTGCATAGGAATGGTGGTGGTGGTGATGGTGCTGTGCCCTCAATTGATTCCAACTCATAGTAACGCTGTGGGTTACTGCGCTGGACTGCAAAGGTGGTTTGAACCTCAAGGTTGGCAATTCAGGCTCACCAGCCATATCTTCAGAAATACTCTACAGGGGCAAAACCAACTCAACAGCACTTAACAACAACATAGCGTTTCCAAGGCTATAAAGCATCATCTTTCTCCCACTGTATAGGAATTTGTTGTTGTTGTTAAGTGCTATCAAGTCAGTTCCAACTCATAGCAATCCTGTATAGGGTTTCCAAGGAGCATGGGATGAATTTTAACCGTTGACTATGCAGAGTACTAGGAAATTCTCTATGAGAAACATTAATGCTTTTTAGATTTTTATACAAATGGTACCAATACTCCATTGTCTTGGGTTTTAAACCTTGGAACTTCTTTAAAACTTGGATTTTAAACTTCTTTGAACTTTTATAGCCAATCAAATGCCACATTCATTCTAGTTTTGTTTCAAACTGTCTCTCCCTTAAGTCCATTATTTTCCATTTAGCTCCATTATTATTTAATCTGGACAACACTGTGGTTCCGTTTTTTAAACTTTTTTTTCTCACCACAACCCAAAGAAAAGCATTTTTTATTGAGACCAATTACAAATACACACAGACAAGATGGGGCACTACCACTGTGGAATGCCGTAGACTGCACTCAAACACTTGCCCTTGAAAGTAAACTTCCAGGACCCTGCTGGAGCCTCTGCTGCCAACAACATGTTCAAGGTAATTCAGAGATCTGTGGGACTGTCCAGGCTGAGTCTGCTCACCTTCAATGTCTATGCATCTCCAAAGAAGGACTCACTCAACAAAAGTTCTGTCAAGGTGGATGAGCTTTACTCTAAGCACTGTACTAAATCTAAACATGAGGAAGAGCCAAGAACCCTATTTGAAGAAAACATTTCACAGCTCTGACACATTTGTGAGCAGTTTACAAGTCAGTGTCAGGAGAAGTACTTCTATACTAAGACTAAGATGAAAAGTATTGTTCAGTGGGGGGTAGACAACTATGAATATCGCCAAAATGTCTTCATGGATTTTTTCCAAGACTTGGTGTTATTGGGTTTGCTGGTTTTGTTGGACTCTTTTCTCTAGAGGTTCAATATAAAGAAGTTGGTGTATCCATCTGGTTTCATGGGAATATCTGCCTCTGTCTATTCAACAACAAGCCATAAGTTTTGTCCAGGTCAGTAGGGAAATACTTTATGAATGGGGTTTGCAAGGATACATAATCATAGAAGGTTGGTAAAATTTTCAAAAGCCAGGAAATGTGAAGAATCCACCCAAAAATAAGTAGCATATGCTTTGTTCTAATGATTTTAATCAGGTATAGGTAAACATTGGCAATTCCATACAATAAATCAGTATTTCTACAGAAAAATGGTGAAGTCAGTATTGAATGTAGTAAATTGGCTTTCTTCTTCAGGAAAAACTGTACTTCAATTTTCTTTATCTTGGGTGATACCCAAGTGGACTAATCTGGGATGTTTTCACTTAGAGATAATATACAAGTCTCAAACTCCTTATTTTCATGTTGCTATTTATGTACATAATTATAATTCAAAGTTTAAAGGGGAAAAAAAGAAAGCAAAATTCCATAAAGGTACAGTTATTATTCTGTTTTATCCTTGTTTTTAAAGCTAGTTAGAACCCACCAAATTAATTTTACAAACCACTGTTGGTTGTTACATACAGTTTGAATTACTCTAATATAGAAATCCTATGTACTTTATTCCATCAATTCCTGGTACCTTGTTCTTTGCCAATTCTTTAAATGCACCTTGGACTTCCTCCTTCAGTATTATTGGCTCTTGATCATATGCTACCTCTTGAAATGGCTGAACATCAACCATGTCCTTTTGGTACAGTGACTCCGTGTATTCCTTCCATCTTCTTTTGATGCTTTCTGCATCATTCAATAATTTTCCCAGAGAAAAGTATTGCCAAGAAATTTGGAAGACAATTATTTGGCGGACTGATTGGAAGAGATCCATATTTGTGCCCATTCCAAAAAGAGGTGACCCAACTGAATACAGAAATCATCGGACAATATCCTTGATATCCCATGTGAGTAAAGTTTTACTAAAGGTAATACAGAAATGGCTGCAAGCATACATTGACAGAGAACTTCCAGAGATTCAAGCTGGATTCAGAAG
>NW_006408520.1:30698341-30720215 GCF_000296735.1 Chrysochloris asiatica | reverse complement strand
CAACAGGGAGAAAAGATTGAAGTTGTCAAGGACTTCATTCTTCTTGGATCAACCATCAACACTCATGGAAGCAGCAGTCAAGAAATCAAACGACGTACTGCATTTGCCAAATCTATTGTACAAGACTTTTTTAAAGTGCTGAAGAGCAAAGATGTCAGCTTGAAGACTAAGGTGCGCCTGACCCAAGCCATGGAATTTTCAATAATCTCATGTGCATTGGAAAGCTGGATAGTGAATAAGGAAGACGGAAGAAGAATTAATGGATTTGAGTTATGGTGTTGGAGGAGAATATTCAAACTGCCATGGGCTGCCAAAAGAACCAACAGATCTGTGTTGGAAGAAGTGCAGCCAGAGTGCTCCTTGGAGGCCAGGATGGCCAAACTTTGTCTCTGAAACTTCAGACATATTGTCAGGAGGGACCAGTCCCTGGAAAAGGATATGATGTTTGGTAAGGTAGAAAGAGGGTCAGAGAAAAAGAGGAAGACCCCCAGTAAGATGGATTGGCAAAGTGGCAACATCAATGGGCTCAAGCATGATAACACTAGTGAGGTTGGCCCAGGATCAGGCAGTGTTTTGTTCTGTTGTGCATAGGGTTGCTATGAGTTGGTAACACATGTACTTTAGACTTAAACCTGATTCAAAAATGACTTCTCCACTAACTGCTTGTGTAAACTTGAATATCGTTTCTTCAGGTTTAATACTACAACAGTGATACCTAGCCCTTGATGCCAATTAGCTTGACTACTAGTGCAGTGTGTGGTACAATGGATTGTGTTATTCTACTGTTAGGTTCCATTGATTCAGTTATGATTCACAGGAAGTATCTTTATGTACAACAGAAGAAAAGCACTGTCGGGTCCTGTGCCATTCTCACCATCATTGTCATGTTTGAGCCCATTGTTGCAGCCACTCTGTCAGTCCATCTCAGTGGGGGCGGGGGGGGGGTGGTTCCTCTTCTTCCGCTGATCCTCTGCTTTAGCAAGCATGATGTTCTTCTCCAGGGCCTGGTCCCTCCTGATAACACATAGGATTCCACAGTCGTATGTACACATTTCATTCTTTTGTGCATATGACTCAAAACTGACTCAGTGGCACCTAACAACAACAATGGAAACAGCTGTCCTCTTTACCTTTCTCATTCTTCCTCAACTTCTCAACTTCCTTCAGGATTTCTTTGGTTCATTCTTCCATAAATTAAAAAACAAAAGGTTTATTCGTATTCTGTCACTTGATGATAGATGCAGCAGGCTCTGAGGTTACCAAAAAATAAGAGAGAATCTATGATCATGCTCTTAAAGAGTTCAGAGACTAGTGAAGAGCAACATGTAAACAGATCATTGTCATGGTATGGAAAATATAATAGAAGAATTAAATCATTTTATGGGAATTTGGAGAAAGAGCAACTAACCCTGCTCAACCAACTCTATTGAGAGAGATCAACATTAATTAAATTCTGCTTTGCTCATAAAAGAAACCTGGTAGTGCAGTGCTTAAGCACTTGGCTGCTAAAAACATGATGGGTAGTTCGAACCCACAAGCCACAAGAAAGAGATGTGGCAGTCTGCTTCTGTAAAGATTACAGTCTTAGAAACCCCATGGAGCAGTTCTGCTCTGTCTATAGGATCACTATGAACCAGAATCAACTCAGCAACAAAAGGTTGGGTTTTGGGTTTGTAAGAGATTTTTTAATTGTTTTTGCTCATGTGCTTTAAAATCCACAGGCCTTCATGGTGCTTGCAAAGCTTTTCCTGACCAGCATTATTGCCCATTCACCTGTCCAATGTACCCTCCTACTATTCTCAGCAAGAAATGCATTACATCTTTTCAGACTAAGACAGATGTCACAGTTAGTCCCCTTGCCTTTAGGTTGGCTCCAGTCCTAAGTTGCGACTAGTCACTCGACAACTTGTTAACACCTGAAGTCTTTGCCATCTGTTAACATGCATGACCAGATACCTTTTCCCTGTTTTTTAACTTTAAATCATCTGACCATCTTCTAATAGTCCCACCACTTCAAGAAACCTCCTCAGATTGTTCTAACCTAGCCTAGTCCTTCTCTAAACTCCTAGAGTAGTTATCTTCAAAACTTTCTTGCATGCTTCCTTAAGATTTTTGTAAAACAATCTATGTATAGCCTATGGATTTTTATTTATTTTTAATAGGGATATTTTGTTCTCAACACTGTCTGTCTCCCTAGGCTATATTTTTAAAGGACATACAAAAATGTTCATTCTACTTTTTTCAAACATATTCTGTGGTGACTATGAGTTTTAAATATATTTGTGTCAAAATCTTGAAGCTGTATGCTTAGTTCAATTTATAGACAATATCCACCATGTAACTTGGCAAACTCAGGTCTTATTGTCAAGGCAATCATCCAAATCAGACTCACTTTCTGTCACAAAGTCTGACTTCATTTTTCAGTTTCAATAAGCATGTTAATGCCTATCCCTGTGACAAGCGTCTCACTCTTGGATTCTAATGTGAAGATAGATAGATAGATAGATAGATAGATAGATAGATAGATAGATAGATAGATAAGCCGGAGCCTTGCCAAGAGTTTGTCTCTTGGATGAAATAAAGGACTGCTCCTGTCAGTTTTTCTAGTGAGTGCCATGTGATTTCCCTCAGGAGCAAAGTGTTCTGGAGATACCCCACTTGTTTGGTACCCAAGGACAATACGCATCAATAAGATTATTCTCATTGTCATTAAGTGCTGTCGAGTCGGTTCCTTCTCATAGAGACCCTGTACAGGGTTTCTAAAGAGCAACTGCCTGGTTGGTCAGCAGTGTTGCAAGACCTGGGGACTCTTGGCCCCAGAGTCAGTGACATAGCCACAGAGGACTAGAGTGGAGAGTGAAGCATCCAGCTGATAAGAAGAGAGGGCATATGCACAAGAATACCCACACTTGCAGATAATACCCATTTGACCTGGCTTCAATGACTGCATTATCAGAGCTCAACTAGAAGAAGAGGAAAAAAAGAGTAATCTGATACAATTTGATGAACTTCACCTACACCTATGGATGTAGTAGCTCAAAAGAGGGAACAAATTCTTTACAGCAAAATCATTCCCACCCCCTCCATACACAGAGTAGATAGGGATGGGCAACTTGGACATTGGCTACTCAAAGTGTGTGTGGGGGGGTGGGCTACAAAGGCAAGAAGTGACTGGCTTACAAGCTTTCAAGAGGGAACCTAGATCCAGAGGGCATGGAGGAAGGTAGAATCTCCACTGAGTAGTATACAATCTGTCTAGGCAGGGCTGATAAAAGGAGATGTGAATAGGTCTCTGGTGATACAATAGTGAATAATTGTTATCAGGACTGATTGTGAGGGTTGGAAATGTAAAGGTAGATGTTTTGTAGCAAGGAGGGGAGTGATTAACTTTGCAGTCTAGGAGTAGAGGTTCCTGGGCCATCAAGGGAGAAGAGCAGAGAGTGGGACCCTACCCAGAGAAGAAGTGATGCCAGAGATGGAGGCAGAAAGGATGACATGGAGAGATGGAGCAGCTGGGGGTTTTAGACCCAAAGAGGGAGAGGGGCTGTGTGCTGACGACCAAGGGGCAGCCTTGCAGGGTATACCCTTTGGTTAGTTGATGATACGTGGAGGGGATTGTAACCAGGGCAATGAGATGATATATGATAGGATGATTGTAAAACTACTGTTCTCCCATGTAAACTATCACATAATTCACAAAACATTTTTTTAAAAAAGAATAACTGATACATTTGAACCACCAATCTTTTGGTTAGCAGCCCCAGTGCTCATCCTACAGCACCACACCAGGACTTGTTTCTCCATTTGAAAAGATGAGGATTTAAAAAAGGAATCAGAAAACATCAGAAGCTCACATATTTAGCTCATAAAATTACTAGCTTTATAATCTACATCTTAGTTTTCAAAGATTCCTCTTTTATAGTCCCCATTACTATGGTTTACTTTTATTTGGGGGCAGTGATAGTTCAGTGGTAGAGTTCTCGTCTTTCATAAGGAAGGCCAGGGTTCGATTCCCAGCCAATGCACCTCAAGCACAACTATCATCTGTCTGTGGAGACTTCCTTATGGCTATGATATGAAACCCAGGTTTCAGTGGAACAATGATGGACTAGGGGAAAAGGTGTGGTGATTTACTTCCAAAAATCAGTGCTTGCAAACCCTATGAGTAACAATCATCCCATCTGCAATCATAGGGCATTTCATTCCCTTGTGTATAGTGTTGCCATAGTCTGGGCCAACTCTGTGGCACCTAACAAGAAATTATTTTATTTTGTGTCCTCAGTGGAGCTCTACACTTCCATTGAAATCTTATTTTATCTCTGCCCCTCCTTCTTCTGAAAAGACAATCCCTGGCCTGTATATCTCCTTCCTGGTTGAAAACTGTCTGGAAGATCATCTTGCTCATTTCAGAAAGGCTTGGTGAATGTAGAAACTGAATCTGTAGTAGAATGTCTTACATAAGTTGTTTTATATCATGTAGAAAAGCCTGAGAAACTTCCCCTACCCCAACATAGACAACGCACCACTGTGTAAATGTGGAAAATTTATGGTAAAATATGCTTCTGGATTCAGGGTAATTTATAGCTTTCATTTTATGTAAGTTTTCTATTGGATTAGCTGGAAAACTAGAAAATACTGTATCAGAATTAACTCGATAGCACTTAACAAAAACAACAAGCCATAAGCAGATCACACAGTTCACTGGATTCAGTCCAGTCGAGCGAGGTTTATTGTGCCGTGTGCACCTACTAGAACTCTAGGTGGTCCAAATGGTTTACATCCAACTGCTAACGGGACATTCAAGAAGATGAAACATTCTGGCTGTCTACTTCCATATATATTTCAGTCAAGAAAACTAGGTGAAAATTGACCCACACCCTTTTCTTTCTTTCTTTTTAGAAGAAAGATGTATATCTGAGTGGGGGAAAGAATTAAATATACTCTTCACCAGACAAGCTATCTGAAAAATAGCCAGGTACAAATTTTGGCTAACAAGTTAAGTTTTATTTCTTTCCTCCTTTGCCACGATCCTTTCCCAACCCTACTAACACACCCTCCACCCCAATGACTCTTCTTCAATACCATTATAACATGAAAACAAAAACAAAACTCAACTTTGCTATGATAAACTAATTTTGTTTTTGTTGTTGAGATAAGGTGCCTATACAGTCAGTTCCGACCTGTATAGGGTTTCCAAGGAGCAGCTGGTAAGCTTGAACCACCAACCTTGCAGTTTAAACGGCTTTGCAGTCTGGCGCATTAGCCCACAGCACCACACCAGGACTCCAAACCAACTCTACTATGATTTAAAAACCAACTTTGCCATGATTTTAATAAAAGCCAACTTTTCTCTGATTCCCTTGCTATGATTGATGAGAGATGTACAATCTACATACATTGTAGGTTTGGGTCCAATTGACTCTTCTCAATTGTTCTTCCTAAAACACCACCAATAAGCTGGAGGAGGCAGCTTTCTCCCATCCCTTTCTCTTTCTGAAGTATACTAATGAAAGTTCGATGGCCAGGATTAACAAAGGACCTGTGCTGGCTCTCTGATGAGTTCCTAACTGTCTCATTCCCTGGTTTCCTAATTGTACATGCCAGCAGAAATCAATGCAAAGCGACTCTTGTAGAAGCGGCTGCTGAAGTAGTTCTCTCTCTCACCCTGCCAGTCACCTCACAATGTAAGAGAATATTTTTCTGTTGTCACATTCTTGGGCAATATTTCAGAAGCTTACACATCCTGCCACCCACCTCTCCGCCCCTGCACCCCCACTCCCATACCTCTGCTCCAAAAACAAGAAATTAGGAAGGAAACATGAGAGATTTTATTTTAGCTTAATTGAACAATAGCCCTTATTTTATCTTGAGTAAGATAAATGGGCTGTCCAACTTCACTTCTCACTTTATCTGTAATGAGGTTTCTCTCTTGACTATTTACTAAAGTATTAAAAAGCACTTTGCAGTGCCTGCTGGTATATTCCATCAAAGAGAGTCAATGAAACAGATGAAGACAAATGAGAAAGACAGGGAGATAAGGTGCCTTTTATGAAAGTTCAGATTCCAGACCTATTAGAAAGAACTGCTTCCCCGACTATGAATTGAGTGGCAAGAAGCAACCTTTTCCCCCTTACCAGCAAAGTGATTTCCAGAAGGCAGGACAGCACCTGGCAGGGTCAGGCCAAGGTGGATAACTAATTGCAGCCATTAATGCCCAGGTGGTAAGATATTGTCTGAATTTCCAGATCTTAATACACCATTAGCATCTCTAATATGGGATGTACTTTTGCAGACTCTTCCTCTCATCCACAGTGATGAAACAGAGTCTGTTCTTTCTCAGGCTCTGATTCCAGTTGGTTCTTGAGGTTGTAGTTAAGCGTTGTTGAGCCAATTCCAACTCATAGTGACCCTGTATAGGGTTTTCTCTAGGTTTTCCTTTACCTTGCAGTTAGCAGTCCAGTGCTTATCCTACAGCACCACACCAGGACTCCATTTAAGAGGCTGAAAGTCTAAATTTAGAGCACCAGTTCTCAGGGAAGGCTCCCTCTCTGTGGGTCCCAGGGAAGGTTCAGTGCTTTATCCCACAGTGCCACACCAGGACTCCACTTGACATAGGTAAGAAGTGATTTTTTTTTTCTGATCACAGCCTTGACCTTGCTTTTCTTCTAGGAGTAGAAAAAAGTCTGCTCTGGTTACCCATTAGATGACTCATATTTATACAGGACTGAAGTTCGTAACTCACTTTTTCCACATAGTCACAATAAATTCTCACAATAATTGAATTCCCTTTTCACAGATGAAAAATCTACTACACTCTTTAGTGAACTGAGCCTACCAAGATCATGCAATTTCTAAGTGGCCACGTGACAAAGTCTAGTCTGTTTGACTCTTGATGTTTCACTCTTCCCACCACTCTACATGCATTATTGTTCATTCAACAAATCTTTATTGGGCCAAACTGATGCCAGGTTATACTAGTGCAAAAGATATGGAGCTTTCAGTTAAACAGGAAAGACAGAACAGGTAAATAATTGCAACTAGTCCATGTACTAAAAAGAACAATCACAGTATAGTGGTTCAAAGTTTAGGCTTTGAACCAGGCACCTGTGTTTGAATCCATACTAGCTATGTGATCTTAGAGAAGTTAGTTAATGTTTCAATGCCCTGATTTCTTCATCATACAATGGGGATAATGATATCACATAGGCTGTGAGAACTACATGCATTAATACATGTTGTTTTTGTTAGCTACTATTGAGTTGATTTCAACTCATGGCAATCCCATAGGGTTTTCAAGGCTGTGATCTTCTAGAAACTGATCAAGTCCATCTTCCAAAGAGCATCTCAAAATGTCAACCTTTCACCTAGTAGTTGAGAACACTGAACTGTTTGCACCTCCCAGAGACTCCTATGAAAACATATTTATTGTTCATGACTAGTATCCAATGAATGTTAGCCATGATTACAGGGAATGCTGAGAGGAAGGGATCATAACCTATCAAGGTGGGTGTGTTTATAGAGGGGGTGGTTAGATAGGGATTAAGAAAAAGTTACTGAAATAAAAAGAGTTTCATTTGAGGTCTTAGGGATGCGCAGAGTAAATTCTGTGGGGGCTGAGTGCATGTGAGAGAGAGAGAATGCTGGGGGTGAGGGGCAGGTGCAGAGAGCAGGGGGAAGCAGTCAGAAGAAACACATGTGCTTAGGATCCATCAGACTATAAACTGAAGCAACAGTTGCCACAGATCATGACTGGCTCCATTCTAAGGTTTTACCAAAATACGTGTCAAGTGAAGCTTGAAAGTTTAGAGGATGGCAGGGAAAGAACTGAAGACTAGTCCCCGTCAAGCTTCTCTCAGTCTGTCTCTCCTTCCCTCCCATCTCTCTCTGTCTCTAATCCTCTTTTTCTCCCTCCTTCCCCCTGGGTGATGCTCTGACTCAACCTTCTACAACCCTTAACCCTGGGCAAGACACTTAATCTCTTTGAACCTCAGACTTCTGTCTTTAAAACAACAACAAAAAAGGCACTGACAGTTCTTACCTCAAGCACTGTGATTTCACTTTTTTAAACAATATAAAGATCATGGTGAGTCTTCTCAGGTCAAATTACCAGATTTGCTATTGTATGACCCAGAATTAGCTATTTAACCTTATTTTCTCATCTGTAAAATGGAAATGATAAAAACAATAATGTCTCATAGGGTTTTTCTCACCAACTTTTTATTATGAAAAATAATTCTACAAAAAGTTTAAAGAAACTTGAGGGCATATAGATTCACTAATTATTAATATCATGTTATACATTTCCTTGTTTTGAGGATATGTGTTTGTGTGTGTGAAATGCAGATATCATGACATCCCTTCCCTAAATATAAGCTGAGTCAGAAATTATGCCCATCACGTCCACAGCTGATGACAACATTGAGTGTGCACGTGAAATGATTCTGTCTAATAGACAAGTGGATTCTGTCTAATAGACAAGGAAAACCTGCCATGGCTCTGCCTATGAAATAATCCACAACAGACTTCAGTTTCAAAAAGTTTGTGCAAGATGCATATCAAAAAAAAAAAAAAAAAATCACAGAAGAGCATAATTAGAAGTGTTTGGACATTTGCAAACAAAATTTGGACCAAGACTTGTAGGAAGGTATAAGTTTCTTTAAAAAAAAAATTTTTTTTTTTACTCGTGAGGAAACATGGATTCATCACTACAAGCCTGAGAGTAAGCAGCAGAGTATGCGATGAGAACATCTTTAGTTGCTGAGCCAAAAAATGGTCAAAAGTCAATCAACAGCTGGAAAATTGCTTACAGTTTCTGGGATTCTCATGGGCCAGTATTGGAAAACTATCTGGGAAAAGGTTCAACAGTCAACAGTGCTCATTACAGTGAGATGCTCACTGAAGAGTTGAAGCCTAAACTTGGGCAAAGGATTACTATCCAAGGGCATTGTGGTCTTGCATGACAATACATATCTGCACACCTCTTCCCACACTGTTGACACTGTGCAAAAAAAAAACTCCCTTTGAGGTGTTAAAGCATCCTCCCTATTGATCTTGCTCCATCAGACTTTCACCTGTTTGGTCACCTGAAAGTAGCCTTTCAAGGAGAAGGATTCACCTTTGATAAAGAAGTGAAGACAGCAGTGAATTCATGACTCACAACTCAGCCTAAAACATTTTTTAATAAGAGAATATGAAAGCTTGTTGACAGATAGACAAAGGATATTGAAAAGCCAGGAGATTCTGTTGGAAAATGATGTATTTGTCTTTTCTAAAAGTTGATTAAGTTCTACAGGCAGAATTCAGATGATTTTTTATTCACCCTTGTATTTCAGCACACATCTCTTAAGAAAAAAGAAAAAGGACATTATTCTATAAGTCAACCTTATTATTGTCACACTCAACACATTTCACTTTGAATTTAAAATATTGAAACTTCCTCAATTATCCCTAAAATGACACATCTCTGGGTTTTTTCTTTTATGATCAATATCCAATCAAATAGACATATTGCATTGGGCAAATCTGCTGCAAAAGACTTTTTTTTTTGAAGTGTCAAAAAGCAAAGATGTCACTTTGAGGACTAAGGTGTGCCTGATCGAAGCCATAGTATTTTCAATCGCCTCATATGAATGTGAAAGTTGGACAGTGAATAAGGAAAACAGTAGAAGAATGGATACATTTCAATTACAGATTTGGCAAAGAATCTTAAAAGTCCCTTGGATTGCCAGAAGAATGAACAATCTGCATTGGAAGAAGTACAGCCAGGATGTCCCTTAGAAGGGAGGATGGCAAGACATTGCCTCCCATTCTTTAGACATGCTGTCTGGAGGGTCAAGTCCCTGGAAAAAAGGCCTCATGTTTGGTAAAATAGAAGGTCAGTGAAGAAGAGGAAGGCCCCCGACAAGGTGGACTGATACAGTGGCAGCAGTAATAGGCTCAAACATAATACCAACTGTGAGGATGGCACAGGACTAGGCAGTGTTTCTCTCTGTTATACACAGGATCTCTAGGAGTCAGAGCTGAGACAGCCCCTAAGAACAACAACATCCAGTCAAGATTCATGTGCCTCATTTGCTCTCAAAGCTCTTTAGAACACCCAGAGTTCTAGGATTTGGCAAGTATGGCAAACACCCTAGGTGCCATTTGCTGGGGTGGAGGGAGTGGGGGTGTGTGTGCCAATGGGCAGTTTCCATTAGCCAATCAAGTACAGGAGATCATTCATCAATTTTAAATTAATTACCAGAGGCCCTATTTTCCCAGTACATATGTTTTTGAGAATTTTTTTCTTTCTTCCTTTTTTGGCATTCTTGACATTGACATTTTGAAGCATTCAGGCTAGTTGTGTCATAGAGTATCTCAAATTCTGTATTTGTCAGATGCTTTCCTCATGACTTTAATAAAATGTTAATGTTGTTGTTGTTGAGTGCCATCGATTCAGTTCCAACTAATAGTAACCCTGTATTGGGTTTCCAGGGAATGGCTGGTGAATTTGAACTGCCAGCCTTGCAGTTAGCAGTCCCATGCTCATCCGACAGCACCACACCTGGACTCTATAGGTATGTGGTATACTTTCCTTTACACCACATCTCAGGCACAAGTTGCCAGTCTACTGTGCTATATAGGTAGTCCATTGTTTGGTGAGCTTGCATTTAAAGAACTAAAGGAGTGAATACATGCTAGAGGGGTCCTGGTCAGGCTCTGTACAGTACACTTTGGACAGCTAACCTCAAGATGCAGTTCAAACTCACCAGGCACACCTTGAAAACCCTATACAGGGTCTCTATGAGTCAAATTTAACTCCATGACCGAGAGTTTGTTTTTTTGAGTTTTAACAAAATTATGGCATCTGATGTGGCATGGTAGGATAAGCATCGAAATGCTAACTTCAAAGTCCACAATTCAAACCCACCAGTTACTCCAAGGGAAAAACATGAAATTTTCTGCTCCCGTAAAGGTTTACAACCTCAAAAACTCTATACAGGGTCGCTATGAGTTGGAAAGGATCTCTGGTAGTGTAGTGGTTACGAGTCGGGCTGCTAACCTCAAGGCTATCAGTTCATAACTACCAGCTGTTCTGCAGGAGAAAGATGAGGCTTTCTGCTCCTATAAAGATTGACAGCCTTGGAAACCCTATGCAGGGTCACCATGAGTCGGAACTGACTCCACGGCACATGACCACCACCATGAGTTGGATCGGACTTGATGACGGTAAATTTGTTGTTTTGAAAATGCTCCTCAGGCACTGGTGAGAAGACATGGCAGTCACAAGGCAGATGCCTTTGAAAGGCCTTTCCTGGAGGAAACTTGTCCTCCTCTTTCCTCCTATGACTGTGGTATGGGCTTCTCAGGGACAGTGGCAATAATCTTGTGGTTGTAACTGTCAAAGTCCAGGGTTTTTACTCACACATTCCCACTTGAAGACTCTGAATCATTCTGGAAACAAGATGACAAGCATGTTCTTGGAGTAAAGACCTCTGAGCTATCTTTGGGGCTAGTCTCACCACTTACTTCCCTCTGGGAATTAATCAAGTGCATGCCCTCCTAGTGCCCGGATGCTGAGTGACTTTTTACATGAAGCAATCAGCCTTTCTTAGTCATCTAAATTTAGAATTGAAGAGTTCATCAAGGACTGGCAATGAAGATTCCCTCAGTCCTTAAATCAACAAACACATATCAATACCCTAGTCACTGAGCCGCCGCCTGCCGAGCAGCCTCCCCCTTGAGCCTCCTCGCTTCCTGATGTTCTGTGTCCTCCCCTACCCCTCCCATCACTGACTTGTGCAGGCTGTTTCCAAAGAGGAAAAGGAATTGTATGGGAAAGGAATCATATTTTATGTCTGCTATTCAGAACCTCCACTGTTTCAACCCCTTTGCTGATGTAAGTAATGTGTGAAGACTGCTTCCCACAGGGACTGAGGATTATATTCATTTAAGATTCAACAGAGAAACGGCAGGAAGACCCTTCCTACTGTCCAAGGGATCACTAATGATTACTATAAAAAGAAACTAGTGAAGGTGTTTAGGAAGACATTTGCCTGCAATGGTACTGTAATTGAGCATCTAGAACATGGAGAAGTAATTCAACTACAGGGTGACAGGGCAAGAACATATGCCAGTTCCTTGTAGAGATCCGACTGGCTAAGGATGACCATCTAAAGGTTCATGGGTTTGAAGTGCTTGTGGCTCACTGAAGCTTAAGTGAGGATTTCCAAAATTTCCCTCTGTGCCTTGTCACAAGTTTAAAACTTCACAGCTTGTATAATGTAACCATTTGGGGCCCACTTTGAACTTGTACTAGTGCAATGCCTTAAAATGCAATAAACTGAAAAGAGCCATTAAACACACACACACTCACTCACATATCAAAAACTGGCCAGCCAGTGGCACTAAGAAGACACCGTTCCTACCCTCAGGAACTTGCAGTCTAGTGAGAGAAACAGACTTCTAAGCCATTCCTGGGCATTGCACTCCAATACTAGCACCGCCTTCCTGCATCAATCTAGATTTCTGTGTGATACTGAAATTGTACTTGGAAAAAAATTAACATGCACCAGAACCTGAATATCTGTCAGCAGTTTGTTTTGGTGACGAGACTTGACCCAGAAAGCACAGATCAGTGTACACCGGAATGGCTTGTACACAAGTTCCTGGGGAGGAACTTTGCTCAGACTGGTGCTTGTATGACTTCTTTCTCTCCCCTATGTAAGTGAAGAGACTTAAATAAGGAATGGATAACAATAAACCTGACACAATTAACTAGAAGATCAATTCACAGAAGTAAAAGAATTAAATTATTTAGGTGCCATGAAAAAGTGGCAAGAGATCTTCGGGAGGCAGAGCATTGACCCCAAAATTGGACAGAACTGTCTGACTCTGTTGCTTACTTAATCTGTTTCCTCCTCTGTAGAATAAGATAACAGTATCCCCTCATAGTGTGGTTGGCAACTTACATGAGATACAATGATAAAACATTCACCTCTAGAAAGCACATGTACAAGTAATGCTATTTGTTATTTTTGTTACTTGGATCCAGGCATGGTCTTCATGGGAATTATAAACCATTACAAATAGTGAAGCTCTGCAGAATTTCTGCTAAAGGACAGAAACATCCAATACCTGCACAGAAGCCATGGCTTCTCCCCCATGACAGACTGGAATCTTCTTATCACTGATTCTTAGATGATTTGAGTCTTACTACTTGCTGGCCCTCATTATTAACCTCTGGCTGAAGATAAAACTGCTTTCCTCAAACTCTGTACAATCTCAATTTAGTGGATTTAATCTTCCTTAGGGTTTCACTTCCTTAGTGTTGGAATCATGGTGTAAAGCTGTAGGATAAGCACTAGTTCACAAGATTGTTTGAACAGAAAGGTCAGTGGTTCAAATTCACCATCCTCTTCTCAGAAACCCTATAGGGCCACTATGAATTAGAACGGACTCAACAGCACTTAACAACAAGGGTTGCATTAGGGGAGCCCTGGTGGTGCAATGGTTAAACACTCAGCTGTTCATCAAGTTTGACAGCTTTGAACCCAAGCAGCAGCACCATGGAAGAAAGACTTGACAATCTGTTCCCATAAAGATGTTGGTGTTGTTAAGTATCATCGAATTGATTCTGACCCATAGCGACCCTGTATAGGGTTTCCAAGGAGAAGTTGGTGAGCTTGAACCACCGACCTTGCAGTTCAAATGACTTTGCAGTCTGACACATTAACCCACAGTGCCACACCAGGACTCCCCCATAAAGACAGCATCCTAGAAAACCCTATCGGGTGGTTCTACTCTGTTGTGTGGGGTCATTATGAGTTGAAATCAACTCAACCACAACTAACAACAAAGAACTACATTTACAGAAATATCGGTACCACATCTTTCCGCTTCAAGTCAGTCTAGACTTCTTGTGTTACTAACGTTTTTCTTTATCTAATTTTGCTAGAAATAAACAGGCATGCACCAGAACCTGGATATGTTTCAGCTATTTAATTGTTTAAGTAATTAGATTTGACCAGAGAAGAACTTGATAAACCACATTTTTAAAATTGTCATTCTACACTCAATTCACAATAAAAAGTTAAAAATAAAAAATAAAGTTAAGTCATAGATATGAGATGGTACTTAAAAGTTCAACAAACTTGTCTCATTTTCTAGGTAATACCTTTTAAAAAGATGATGAGAAAAAAGAAATAAATTGGATTTCACAAAAATTAAGAATTTCTGCTCTTCAAAAGAAGCTGATAAGAGAATGAAAAGACAAGACACAGACTGACAGAAAATATTTTATAGCACATACTTGATAAAGGATTAGTATGCAGAATATAGGAATCCTGATATGGTGCTACAGGATAATGTGCTGGTCCACAAGGACAGTTTGAGCCAAAAAGTTAGGTGTTCAAATCCACTAGCTATTCCTCAAAAACCCTATACAGGGTCTCTATGAGTCAGAACCAACTCCAAGTCACTTCAACAACAACAACAATGTAGAATATATAAAGAACTTTCAAAACTCCATAATAACAAAATTAGCAACCAGATTAAATGATGGATTAAAATTTTGAACAGACATTTCATCACATAGCAAATAAGCACAGAAAAAGATACTTATCATAACTAGTCAACTAGTCATTTTGTTGTTGCTGTGAAGTGCCATCAAGTCAGTTCCCATTCATAGCGACCCTGTATTGAGTTTCAGAGGATTGGCTGGTGGGTTTGAACTGCCAACCTTGCTTGACATTAGCAGTCCAGTGCCACACCAGAATCCAATGAGTCATTGTCGTTGAGTGCAATTGAGTCGGTTCCAACTCATAGCTATTCTGTATAGGGTTTCGGAGAAGCAGCTAGTGAGTTCGAAGGGAAATGCAAATCAAAGCTATAATGTGATACCTATAGACATCTATAAGGATCTCCAAAATTAAAATGACTGACTATGCAACTATTGGTGAGGATGCATAGGAACTGGTATCTTTATGCCGGTGGGAATTTAATATAGTGTCAGGAAGGACCAGTCGCTGGAGAAGGATATCATGTTTGGTAAGGTGGAGGGTCAGAGAAAAAGAGGAAGACCCCAGCGAGATGGATTGGCCAGGTGGCAGCATAAATGGGCTCTAGCATGGCAACAGTAGTGAGGTTGGCCCAGGATCAGGCAGTGTTTTGTTCTGCTGTGCATAAGGTCGCTATGGGTCGGTACCGACTCAATGGCACCTAACAACAACCACCACTTTGGAAAGCAGCTTGGCAACTTCTTTAATATACCCCTGAACATTCTGTTGTTGCTGTCGTTTAGTGTCATTGAGTTGGTTCTAATTCATAGAGATTTTATACAGGGTGTCCAAGGGGCAGCTAATGGGTTTGAACTGCTGACCTTGAAGTTCAAACCACTCTTGTGGTCCAGTGCTTATCATACAGTGCCACACCAGGAAACTCTAGATAGGATCATACTAACAATGGCAACTGAAAGAATTAGATAGGAATCTTAGGGAGCAGAATGTTTATATCAATGAAGGAGGAACAACTCAGAAAAGTAGGGTGAGAATGGTTGCCCAACTCAGAAGAATGTAATCCATGTCAGTGGATTGTACATGTAGAAATGTTCATCTAGTGTTTTTTATGCTGTGTATATTCTCAAGAACAGCAAAATAAAATAATAATCAAAAAGATTAATCAATGATTGCTCTTCTACATTTCTCTCTCTCCTTCTCTTTTTGGAGTCCTGGTGTGGCGCTGTGGGCTAATGCATCAGACTGCAAAGCTGTTTGAACTGCAAGGTTAGTGGTTCAAGCTCACCAGTTGCTCCTTGGAAACCCTATACAGGGTCACTATGGGTCAGAATCGACTCAATGGCACATAACAACAACAACTACTACTTCTCTTTTTAAGCCCGACTGTACTTAATTTCTTCAAGTTATTTGCTTTACCTGGCATCAGAATTGTCTCCCTATATGCATATAGAACAACCACTCAGAATAAACCTGTGTTTGTATTTCAAAAATAAAGTTATCTTATGACCCAACCATTTCACATCAAGGTATTTACTCAAGAAAAATGAAACTACAATGACATATACACAAATTTTTCTAGTAGCTTCTTTATAATAACCAAAAACTAGAAATAAATCAAATGCCTTTCAACAGATGCCCAAATTGTACTACAGCTACAAACAGAATACCACTCAGTGATAAAAATGGTTCACAGATATATATTAGATGGATGAATTTCAGTATAACTGAGTAAACAAAGCTATACAAAAAAAAGTAATATTTACTTATAACTATGCCCACTTATAAATGATTCCATTTATACAAAACTTAGAAAATTCACACTGATCTTTAGTTACAGAAAGCAGATCAGTGCTTGCTTCCAGAGTGGGAAAGGAGAGTGTGGGAAGGGCTGGCCATGGAGAGGGGGTTTACAAAGAGGTGGGAGGAAACTCACTGGCCTGATGGTGTGTAGTTCAGTGAATTATTTAATACGGCTCTTCCAGTCCTAGTCTTTGCAACGCCTACCAAATGACTTTTCTTTTCCTGATGGATCTGGATAAGAGAAGGTGGGGGAAGATGCTGATAGATTTATGACTCCGTTGTGAGTAATTGTTAACAGGGTTAATTGTGATTGGAAAAACTTGGAACTTTTACCATGTTATTATTGTTATTAGATGACTTCGAATCAATTCCGACTCATAACAACCTTATGCATAACAGAACGAAACACTGCCCGGTCCTGCACCAACTTCAAAATCATTGCTATGCTTGAACCCATTGCTGCGTCCACTGCACTCATCTAACTTGGGGGTCTTCCTCTTTTCCGACTCTACACCTTACCAAACATGATGTCCTTCTCCAGGGTCTGGTTCCTCCCCAAAATATGTTCAAAGCATGAGAGATGAAGTCTGGTTATCCTGGCTTCTAATGAGCATTCTGGCTGTATTTTTTCCAACAGATTTGGTTGTTCTTTTGGTAATTTGTGGTACTTTTAATATTCTTCTCCAACACCATAACTCACATGCATCAATTCTTCTGCCTTCTCTTTTATTCGTTTCCAACTTACACATGCATATGAAGTTTTTGAAATTACCATGGCTTGGGTCATACACACCTTGGTCCTCAAAGACATCTTTTCTCTTGAACACTTTAAAGAGGTCTTGTGCAGCAGATTTGCCTAATGCATTGCATCATTTAATTTCTTGACTACTGCTTCCATGAGTGTTGATGGTTGATCAAAGCAAAATGAAGTCTTTGACAACTTCAAACTTTTCTCCATTTATGTGGATGTCATTTATTGGTCCAGTGGTAAGAATTTTTGTTTTCTTGCATTGTGGTCTAACACATACCGAATGAAGGCTGTTGTCTTTAATCTTCATCAGTAAGTATTTTTAAGTCCTCTTCACTTTCAGAAAGCAAAGTTGTATGATCTGCACATTGCAGGTTGCTAATGAGTCTTCCTCCAACCATAATGCCACATTTTTCTTCTTATAATCCAGCTTCTTGAATTATTTGTTCAGCATACAGATTGAATAATTATGGTAAAAGAATACAACCTTGGTGCACAATTTTCCTAATTTTAAAGCATTCAGTTTCCTTGTTCTCTTAGAACAACTGCTTCTTGGTCTATATACAGGTTCCTCATGAACACATTTAAGTGCTCCGGAATACTCAATGTTGTCCATACCTTGTCGTGATTCACACAATCGAAAGCTTTTGCACAGTCAATAAAGCACAGGTAAACATCTTTCTGGTGTTCTCTTTCAGCCAAGATCCATCTGACATCAACAATGATAGTCCTCGTTCTACATCCACATCTGATTCCAGCTTGAACTTCTGGCAGTTCTCTGTCAATGTAGTGTTGCAGATGTTTTGGAATTAACTTTAGCAAAATTTTACTTGCACACAATATTAATGATATTGTCTGGTGATTTCAGCATGATGTTGGGTCACCTCTCTTTGGAATGGTCATAAATATGGATCTCTTCCAATTGATTGGCCAGGCCTTTCAAAGTTCTTAACATAGATGAGTGAGTGCCTCCTGTGCTGCATCATTTTTGTTAAAAGATTTCAATTTGCATTCCATCAATGTAGCTTGGCCTTCTTCCTTCTTCCTTCAGTATCATTAGTTCTTGATCATATGCTAGCTCTTGAAATGGTTGAACATTGACCATTTCTCTTTGGTAGAGTGACTTTGTGTATTCCTTCCATCTTCTTCTGGTGCTTTCCATATTGTTAAATATTTTGCCATAGAATCCTTCAATATTGCTAATTGAGGCTTGAATTTTTTCTTTAGTTCCATCAGCTTAAGAAATGCTGAGCATCTTCTTTCCTTTTGGTTTTCTAACTCCAAATCTTTGTGCATTTCATTATAATATTTCACTTCGTCTTCTTGAGCTGCCCTTGAAATTTTCTGTTCAGCTCTTTTACCTACTCATTTCTTCCATTTGCTTTAGCATTTCTATGCTGGAAAGCAAGTTTCAGAGTCTCTTCTTACTTCCATTTTGGTCTCTTCCTTCTTTCTTGTCTTCTTAATGACCTTTTGCTTTCTTCCTGTTCTGATGTCATCCCACAACTCTTCTGGTCTTTGGTCATTAGTGTCTAATACATTAAATCTGTTCTTCAGATGATCTCTAAATTCAGGTGGGATATGTTCGAGGTCATATTTTGGTTCTCATGGATTTGTTTTCATTTTCTTCAACTTCAACCTGAACTTCCATGTTAGTAATTGATGGTCTGTTCCATAGTCTGCCCCTGGCCTTGTTTTGACTGATGATATGGAACTTTTCTACCGTCTCTTTTCACAGACGTAGTCAGTTTGTTTTCTGTGTATTCCATCTGGTGAGGTTCATGTGTATAGTCACCTTTTTTTTGTTTAATAAAGGTATTTGCAATGATCAAGTCATTGGTCCTGCAAAATTCTATCATGCAATCTCCAGCATTGTTTCTATCACCAAGGCGATATTTTCCAATGACTGATCCATCCTCTCTGTTTCCAACATTTGCATTCCAATAACCACTAATTATCAATACATTTTGAGTTCATGTTTAATCAATTTCAGACTGAAGAAGTTGGTAGAATTCTTCAATTTCATAATCACTGGATTTAGTGGTTAGTACATGGATTTGATAATAGTTGTATTAGCTAATTTTCTTTGTAGGCATGTGGAAATTATCCTACCACAGATAGCGTTGTACTCAAGAGAGATTTTGAAATGTTCTTTGTGATGATGAATGTGACACCATTCCTCTTAAATTTGTCATTCCCAGCATAGTAAACCATACGGTTGTCAGATTCAAAATTACCAATATCAGTCCATTTCAGCTCACTAATGCCTAAAATATCAATGCTTATGCATTCCATTTCATTTTTGACAACTTCCAATTTTCCTAGAATCATACTTCATACATTCCATATTATGGTATTAATGGATGTTTGCATCTGTTTCTTCTCATTTTGAGTTGTGCCCAATCAGCAAATGAAGGTCCCAAAAGCTGTACTCCATTCATATCATCACAGCCAATTTTATTTTGAGGAAGCAATTCTTCCCCAGTGATATTTTGAATGCCTTCCAACCTAAGGGACTCATTTTCCAGCTACCAATATTCTGGTCCACTTCATCATGTTTCAATATTCAATATTTTGGTGCTGTTTGGTACTGTTCCACTGCTATTCATAAAGTTTTCAATGATTAAATATTTGGACGTAGTCCATCTCTCCTTCTTCCTAGTCTGTCTTAGTCTGGAAGCTCATCAGAACCTGCTGGTATTTAAAATACTGGTAGCATAGAATTCCAGAATCACAGCAACATGCAAGCCACCACAGTACGACAAGCTGACAGACAAATGGTGGCTATTTCACGGGTATACCCTGCTGTGTATAAAATGAGCCATCTCAGAAGCTGGAGAAAGGAGATCACTACAATGAAGGCAGAAGAGCCAATAGTGGAATGTGTCCTGAGGACACTGGGATCCCTGTGCATTGAACCTCCTCAATTCAGAAACAAAAAGCTGTGGTACCAGAGGAGCAGTAGTGGCGTGGCAGCAGGAGAATCAAGAGCCAGAGCATGAGGTAGAGCAGATTCAGGACTTCCTGAATCAAGGAGTGTTTAAAGCTGAGTGCCTCAGACAGCTGAGTGGCTCCGAGCATTTAATTCAGGGAGCTAGGTTTGCTGACCCATAAAACTAGGGCTGAGCACCTTCAGGCTGAGGCTTATAGCAGAGTGGAGTATCATTGGGTATGTATCATCAGCCTTAAAAATGTTTTGTAACGTTGCTCGAGCAGAGCAGAGATCAGGCCAAGGACCTGAGGACACAGCAGAGAAGAGGGTATTGTAACCAAAGAACTATGTCCTGAACATTTCTGATCCTGAAGTGCAACTTGTTAACTTCCTCAAAAAAGCCCATAACTGAATCTGGTCTGTGAATTCTGTGGGGCCATTATAATGAATTATCAAACCAGCCAAGAAGTATATAATGCTGTGCGAGGGACAGTTGATGCCAGAGTTGGCAAAGAAGATTGGAGACAGAGGTATGTCTGTTTGACTCCCCTTCTCCCTTGTGAAGTCAGAGGAGGCAAGACATTGCCCACAGGACTTTTTTTTTGTCTACAGATAGGTATGATCATTTAAGTGTAGTCAAAGATTTTTAAGGAGCTCTGGTAGCGTAGTGGTTACAAATCAGGCTGCTAACCTCAGGGTCAGCAGTTCGAAACTACCAGGTGTTCCACAGGAGAAAGATGAAGATTTTTGCTCCCATAAAGATTTACACCCTCGGAAACCCTGTACAGGGTCTCTATGAGTCAGAACCGACTCACGGCACATCACCAACACATATATGTCAAAATGCAACAAACTGTGCTCTCTAAACATGTGGAACTTTCTGAATGTCGATTATACCTCAATAAGAGTTTTGTTTGGTTTTTTAATACAAAAAATTAATCATATAGAGACAGGCCTTCCACTATTTCTATAGAAAACCAGACTTTACTATATTTTCCTATGATATACTTCTTGGACTATATGAAGAACATGGTATCAGGATTGGAGGATGATTCATTAACAACCTGTGATATGCAAATGACACAAACCTGCTTGCTGGAAACAAAGAGGACTTGAAACACCGATAGCAATCAAAGAATACAGCCTACAGTATGGATTACAACTCAACGTAAAGAAAACAAAAATGCTCATACCTGGATCTAAGCAACATCATGATCAACAGAAAAAATTGAAGTTATCAAGGATTTCTTTTTATTAGGATCCACAATCAACACACATGGAAACAGCAGTTAAGAGATCAAATAACATATTACATTAGGTAAATCTGCAAAAGGCTGGTTTAAAGTGTTAAAGAGCAAAAGTATCACTTTGAGGATTAAGGTGTGCCTGACTTAAGCCATGTTCTTTTTGATTGGTTCATAGGCATGTGAAAGCTGGACAGTAATTAAAGAACACCAAAGAAGAAGTGATGTATTTTAATTATGGTGTTGGCAAAGCATATTGAGTGGACTGCCAGAAAAAAAATGAACAAATCTGTCTTTAACAAAGTACAGCCAGAATGTTCCTTTGTAGTGAGAATAGATAGATTTCATCTTACGTACTTTGAGCATATTATCAGGAAGGACCAGTCCCTGAAGAAAGACATCATGCTTTATAAAGTAGAGGGTCATCCAAGCAGACCAGCCTGGAACAGTTAGAATGACAGAAGATATACCTTCAAAGAAAGAGCATCAGGAAAAACCCAAAACAAAAATGGCAGTATGACTGGCTACTACAAGAATAAGCAAGTTGTTTGCCAGGAAGCCATCAAAGCAAGCAATTAAGTTCCTTTAGGTCAGACCCTCCTCTGAGACTGAAACTCAAAGGGAACACATGAGCAGGCATATAAGCTTACTGGCA
>NW_006408520.1:30687091-30695211 GCF_000296735.1 Chrysochloris asiatica | reverse complement strand
AAAAAAAAAAAAAAGAGTTGTGGGATGGCATCAAGAACAGCATACAGCAAGAAAGCAAAAGGCCACTAAGAAGACAAGAAAAGAAAAAGATTAAGATGGATGTCAGAGAGACTCTGAAACTTTCTCTCCAACATAGAAATGCTAAAGCAAATGGAAGGAATGAAGAGTTAAAAGAAATGAATAAAGGATTTCAGAAGGCAACTAGAGGAGGCAAAGCAAAATGTTATCATGAAATGTGCAAAGACCTGGAGTTAGAAAACCAAAAGTGAAGAAAATGCTTAACATTTTTCAAGTTGAGGGAACTGAAGAAAAAATTCAAGCCTCAACTTGAAATTTTAAAGGATTCTATGGACAAATTGTTGAATGATGCAGAACATGAGTCACAAGTGACTTGACAGCACTTAACAACAACAGTAATCCCATCCTTAATCCTCCTCCTGGTTTTATCACATCAAATCACATCATTGGGATCATCATTTAACTGCCAAAAAGCAGAAAATCATGGCCCAACCAAGGTGACAGATATGTTGTTGTTGTTAGGACCCTTTGAGTTGGTACTAACTCATAAAGGCCCTATGCACAACAGAACAAAATACTGTCTGGTCCAGGGCCAACCTCACAATCGTTGCTACACTTGAGCCCACTGCTGCTGTCACTGTGCCAATCTATCTCACTGGAGGTCTTCCTCTTCTTCTCCGATCCTTCTCTTTACCAAACATGATATCCTTCTCCAGTGACTGGTCCCTCCTAATAACAGGTCTGAAATAGGAGAGGTGAGGTCTGGCCATCTTGACTTCCAAGGAGCATTCTTGCTGTACTTCTTCCAACACAGATCTATTTGTTCTTTTGACAGTCCATGGGACTTTCAATATTCTCCTCCAACACCAAAACTCACATGCAATAATTCTTCTACAGTCATCCTTATTCACTATCCAACTTTCACATGCATATGAGGTTACTGAAAATACCATGGTTTGGATCAGGCACAACTTAGTCCTCAAAGTCACATCTTTGCTCTTCAACACTTTAAAGATGTCTTGAGCAGCAGATTTGCAGAATGCAATATGTCATTTGATTTCTTGACTGCTGTGGATGGTTGATCCAAGCAAAATGAGGTCTTTGACAACTTCAATCTTTTCTCCATTTATAGGGGTGTTGTTTATTGGTCTAGTGGTAAGAATTTTTGTTTCCTTTGCATTGAGATGCAATCCATACCAAAGGCTGTGGTCTTTGATCTTCATCAGTAAGTATTTTAAGTCCTCTTTACTTTCAGCAAGCAAGGTTGTATCATCTGCATATCACAGGCTGTTAATGAGTCTTCTTCCAATACTGATGCCACGTTTTTCTTCATATAATCCATCTTCTCAAATTCTGTGCTCAGCATACACATTGAATAAGTATGTTGTTACTGTTAATGTGCTGTGGAGTCGGTTCCAACTCAAAGCGACCCTGTACAGGGTTTCTGAGGCTGTAAATCTTTTTGGGAGTGGAAAACCTCATCTTTCTCCTGCGGAACAGCTGGTAGTTTTGAACTGCTGACCTTAAGATTCGCAGCCTGATTCGTAATCACTACGCTACCAGAGCTCCTTTTGAATAAGTATGTTGTTGTTAAGTGCCGTCGAGTCGGTTCCGACCCATAGCGACCCTGGATAGAGTTTCCGAGGAGCAGCTGGTGAGCTTGAACCACTGATGGTGCAGTTCAAATGGCTTTGCAGTCTGGCGCATTAACCCACAGCGCCACACCAGGACTCCTGAATAAATATAGTGAGAGAATATAACCTTGGCACACACCTTTTCTAATTTTGAACAATTTGGTGTTCCCATGTTCTATTCGAACAACTGCCTCTTGGTCTATGTACAAGTTCCTCATGAGCACATGTAAGTGTTCCAGAATACTCATATTTTGCAATGTTGTCCATAGTTTGTCATGATCCAAACAATCAAAAGCCTTTGCATAGTCAATAAAGCACAGATATTTCTTGCATTCTCTGCTCTCAGCCAAGATCCATCTTGTGTCATCAATGATTGATATCCTTCGTTCCACATTCTCTTCTGAATCCGGCTTGAACCTTTGGCAGTTCTGTGTCAATGTACAGTTGCAACAGCTTTTGTATTATCTTTAGTAAGACTTTACTCACAAGGGATATCAATGATATTGTCTAATGATTTTTGCATTCCATTGGGCCACCTATCTTTGGAATGGGCACAAAAAAGGATTTTTTCCAGTAAGTTGACCAGGTAGTTGTCTTCCAAATTTCTTGGCATAGATGAGTAAGTGCCTCCAATGCCACATCAATTTGTTGAAAGATTTCAACTTTTATTCCTTCAATTCCTGGTGCCGTGTTCTTTGCCCATGTCTTCAGTGCACCTTGGACTTCTTCTTTCAGTACTGTTGTCTCTTGATCATATGCTACCTCTTGAAATGATTGAACATCAACCATTTCTTTTTGGTACAGTGACTGTTTTCCTTCCATTTTCTTTTGATACTTTTGGCATCATTCCACACAGAGCTGCTGGTGGGACGCATATGTTAGGGTGACACAATTCAATTAATGATAGTCACTATGAGTTGGAACCCACTTGACAGCACCTAACAATAAAACATACTTTCCTTAAAGTGGTTTTTGTTTTTATATGCCATCAAGTTGGTTCCAAGTAATAGTTACCCTGTATAGGGTTTCTGAGGAGTGGCTGGTGGGTTCGAACTGCCAGCCTTGTTGTTAGCAGTCCATGCTTTTCCTACAATGCCACACCAGGACTTTCCTTAATACTCCACCTCTTTTGTGTACTATCAAATTTACCAAGAACCAAAGGTAGAAATCGATCCACTATACTTTTTTTCTTCTTATATTCCTGTTAATGCCCTCAAAGGTTAGTAAAAGAGTTCTAGAGCTATTTTCCCCAGAATACATCTCAACAGCTGCCAGTGGGTGGAGATAGTCCAAGCCACAGCAAATGCTCAAACAGCTGAAGGAAGTTTTGGGGGAGAAGATGGAGATGGTGACAGCTAGGTGTGGGAAGAGTGGTACACAGCTGCCACAGGATGTCTTGCTGAAAGTCAGCCCCCAAATGGGGTCAAATAGGGATGATGTATACACTACAATAAGGATGTATAAAACCCATCTTTGATGGCATTTCAACTCCTCTTTCTTGTCCTATTTGACCTCTTTGACTTTATAATCTTTCTTGCAATCAGTTGTATTTATTTGTCTGCCATCTTCTGAGACTTGCTCACAGACAAGGCTTGGTGAGCAAGTCTGTCCCTTTGTTCGTAAAAGCAAGAGAAAGAGGATCTCTGACCTCTGTTTCTAAGCACAGTAAACAAAAGCCTTGTTGACTGCCAGTAAGCTCAAAGTACTCATTAAGCAAGAAGTTTTCTGGCCAGGGGTTGAAATGACATCATGCTTCCTCCTGGAATTGAACTAAAGATAAAAATCAGGTCATTCAATTTGCAAAGAGAGACTGTTCCCTTCTACTACTAGCATTCAGGGGTTGCTGGTTTTTAAAGACGTCAAAGAAGAGTCTGTTTGAACTTCTTTTTTGAAAATGTCTCTTAAATTATTGCTGCTGCTGCTGCTGCTACTGTGTGCTGTTGAGTTGGTTCCAACTCATAGCGACCCTCAATAGGGTTTCCAAGACTGTAAATCCTTATAGGAGCAGAAAGCCTCATCTTTCTCCCATGGAGTCGCTGGTGGATTTGAACTGCTGACCTCTTGGTTAGCAGCCCAATGCGTACCCCACTAGCTATGCTACCAGAGCTTCCATTTAAATCCTGGTAATATGCAAAGGATTTCCACTCCAAATTGCCTGGTGTCAGAGATCAGGGGCTGTTCCTCACTTATCTTCTGAGTTTTCAATTTCAGCATTTAACCAGACACCTTGTGGGGGACAGCCTTTTAGCATTCTCTAACAAAGTGCTGTGTACAGAAGAAATTGATCAGCTTCATCTTTTCACACCACTGAATACAATTTGACCTGAAAAGAAAAATATATATTCTACTATAAAAGACAGTGATGCTGTGGATTAATGTGCTGGACTGCTGAGTCAGTTTGAAACACAAGATCAGCGATTCACGCTCACCAGCTGCTCCTCAGAAACCCTACACAGGGTCATTATGGGTTAAAACCAATTAACAGCACTTAACAACAACAACTATAAAAGATAGCCTTTCTGCTACCCAAAGTGGAGGGGGGAGCGGGGCTACAAAGGCAAGAAGTAACTAGCTTACAAACTTTCAAGAGGGAACCTAGATCCAGAGGGTATGGAGGAAGGCAGAATCTCCACTGAGTAGTATCCAATCTGTCTAGGTGGGGCTGATGAAAAGAGATGCAGATAGGTCTCTGGTGATACAATAGTGAATAGTTGTCATCAGGGCTGATTGTGAGGGTTGGAAATGTAAAGGTAGACATTTTGTAGCAAGGAGGGGAATGATTAACTTTGCAGTCTAGGAGCAGAGGTCCTTGGGACCATTAAGGGAGAAGAGCAGAAAGCAGGACCCTACCCAGAGAATCAGAGATGCCAGAGATGGAGGCAGAGACGATGATGTGGAGGGATGGAGCAGCTGGGGACTTTAGACCCAGAGAGGGAGAGGGGCTCTGTGCTGACGACCCGGCAGCAGGCTTGTAGAGTATACCCTTTGGTTGGTTGATGATGCATGGAGGGAATTGTAACCATGGCAATGAAACAGATATACAATAGGATGAATGTAAAACTAATGTTCTCCCACGTAAACTATCACATAATTCACAATAAAACATTTTTTTTTTTAAAAAAAGCCTTTCTGATTCTTTAAGACAAAAGTAAAAAATACAACTTTCAGAGTTAATAGTGATCTATATCTATGTTAATTTTTTTTTAAAGACTAGGGCTCTGGTATAAGGAGCTCTGGCAGCGTAATGGTTATGAATCGGGCTGTGAACCTTAAGGTCAGCAGTTTGAAACTACCAGCTGTTACGTGGAAGTAAGATGAGGCTTTCTGCTCCAGTAAAGATTTACAGCCTTGGAAATCTTGTATAGGGTCGCTATGAGTAGGAACTGACTCCACGGCACATAACAACAACAACAACAACAACATTTAGGGTTACTTGGGAGTCCTGGTGTGGCACTGTAGAATAAGCAGTTGATCTCAAGGTCAGGTGTGAACTCACTAGCTTCTCCCCTGAAACTCTATACAGGGTCACTATGAGGCAGAACTGACTGGACGGAACTTAATACTAACAACACAGGACTACTTACCAAGAAGTCATGGTGGTCCGTACTAGACTGCTAACTACCAGATCGACAATTCAAACCCACCAGCAGCTCTTTGGAAGGAAAATGTTACTGTCTGCTCCCATAAAGATTTACAGTCTCTGAAATTTTAATACTAGCTGAACTGCTAACCACAAAGTCAACAATACTTGTCTACCAGTCGCTTTGTGGGAGAAAGATGAGGCTTTCTGTTCCCATAAAAATTTCAGTTCGGAAACCCTATACAGGGTTACTATGAGTCCAAAACAACTCAGTGGCACACAACAACCAAAAACAACCATGAGTTGAGATCAACTCAGTGGCAGTGAGTTTTGGATAGGGCTACTTAGAACAACAAATAACCAGCATTTCTAATATCCAATTTCTAATATTCTAATATCCAAGTTTTCCTTTCAGGAAAACTTGGGACAGTGATTTGTAACCAGTTTCTAGATAATTTCATCAAAAGACTAGACACACTTGTCTAATATCAAGATGTCTAATATCAAAATATCAAGATGATGTGGGTAGGGAGAATTAAGTCCATACATAATAGGGGGAGTTTGTCTTTGATGGTGTACATCACATTTGTATAAGCACAAAAATTCTGAGGCACTTGGTGTGTGTGAATAGAACAGTATGCAAATGGAGCCTAAACTCCTTTTTAAAGTCAAAATGAGTACAGAATCCACATTGAATCTTAAAAACTGCCTTTTCTAACAGCAGTTCCTCTAACCTTGATGCTGTCCTAAAGAAGATATTCCTTTTCTCTGAGGTCTGACAGGGAAAGGATTCATAATCTGTTTCTAGAGGGTCTTCTCACAATGGTCAAATTGACGCAGCTTGTGATATCTTATGCCCAAAGGGTCTTGAAGAACATCATTATCGATAAAACTTTATAATCCAATTTCTTGTATTATTTGCTCAGCATACAGATTGAAGAAGTACAGTGAAAGGATGCACACAACTTTCCTGGTTCAGTATCCCCTTGGTTTGTTCTAATGACTACCTCTTGGTCTAAGTAAAAGTTCTGCACAAGCACAATTAAGTGTTGTGGAATACCCATTCTCCACAATGTTATCCATAGTTTTGATCCACACAGTCGAATGCCTTGGAATAGTCAAAGTAGCACAAATAAAATCTTTCTGGCATTCTCTGCTTTCAGCCAAAATCCATCTGATGTAAGCAGTGATATACATAGTTCCACATGTTCTTCTAAATTGTGCTTAAATTTCTGGCCGCTCCCTGTTGATGGAGTGCTGCAACTATTTTGGGATTATTTTAGCAAAAGTTTACTTGCATGTGATATTACTAATACCGTTAGATGATTTCTGCATTCTGGTGGATCACCTTTTTTTGGAACGGGCACAAATATGGATCTTTTCCAATTGTTTGGCCAAGTTGCTGTGTTCCAGATTTCTTGGCATAGATGAGCAAGTACCTCTGGTGCTCTCCAAACATTTCAATTTGTATTCCGTCAATTCCTAGAGTCGTATTTTTTTTCACTAATGCCTTCAATGCAGCTTGGATTTCTTCCCTCAATGCTATCGGTTCTTGATCATATGCTATCTCTTGAAATGGTTGAACATCAACCAATTCCTTTTGGTACAATGACTCTGTACTCCTTACATCTTTTTTTTTTATGCTTTCTGCATTATTCAATATTTTACCCATAGAATAATTCAATATTGCAACCTAAGGCATGAATTTTTTCTTCATTTCTTTCAGCTTGAGAAATGATAAGTGTGTTCTTCCCTTTTGGTTTTCTAACTCCAGGTATTTGTACATTTCATAATAATATTTGACTTTGTCTTCTCAAGATGCCCTTTGAAATTTTTTGTTCAGCTCTTTTACTTCATTTCTCCCAGTCACTTTAGCTTCTCTATGTTTAAGAGCAAGTTTCAGACTCTCTTGTGACACCCATTTCAGTCTTTTCTTTCTTTCTTATCTTTTTAACGATCTTTTGCTTTCTTCTTGCATGATGTTCTTGATGCTATCCTACAACTGTCATTAGTGTCTAATGTATCAAATATGTTCTTGAGATGGTTTCTACATTCAGGTGGGATATATTCAAGGTCTACTTTGGCTTTTATGGACTTGTTTTAATTTTCTTCAGTTTTAGCCTGAATTTGCATATGAGCAATTGGTGATGTGTTCCACAGTCTACCCCTGGCCTTCTTTTGGCTGATAACGTGCTTCTCCATCATCTCTTCCAGCAAATGTAGTCAGTTTGATTCCTATGTATTTCATCTGGTAAGGTCCAGGTATATGGTCACCTTTTATGTTTTGAGGGAAAAAAAGTATTTGCAATGAATGAGTAGTAGTTGTTGTTGTTGTTATGTGCCGTGGAGTCGGTTCCCACTTATAGTGACCCTGTAAATCTTTACGGGAGCAGAAAACGTCATCTTTCTCCCGCGGAACAGCTGGTAGTTTCGAACTGCTGACCCTGAGGTTAGCAGTCTGATTTGTAACCACTTCGCAAAATTCTATTACTTATACTAACCTAGGTAAAATAACTTTTTGCAACCTGAATGGTCATTTCATATAAAAAAGTTCAATGTCAAAATTTAATCAAATATATTTAGGTATTTTTCATCATTAAACAAAGGCATTTATAAAGTGTTGTCCAAATTAATTTTTTAATTGTTGGTTTAATGTGACTTTTATTAAAAAGAAAAGGGATCCTAGTGGCACAATGGATTAAGCATTGAGCTGTTAACCAAAAGGTTGGTGGTTTGAACTCATCATCCACCCCATGGGAGAAAGATGTAGCCATCAACTTCTGTAAAGAATCACAACCTCGGAAACTCTTTGGGGCAGTTTACTCTGTCCCCTAAATTGGAATTAACTAAAGGGCAGTGGTTAGTGGTTTTACAAAAAAAAAAAAAAA
>NW_006408520.1:30669021-30686991 GCF_000296735.1 Chrysochloris asiatica | reverse complement strand
ACAAAAAAAAAAAAAACCCTAACAATTTTTTTTTTCACCTTAAAAAGGACTTTGAGGGATCTGGGTCCCTTTTGGTGACTTAGAGTACCCCCTTCCAGGTTTACTCTCAATAAATCTGCCTGTTGTTGAAGAAAAAAAAAAAGGACTTTGAGATACAAAAAAAGGAAGTAAGCTTTATAAGGAAAACATCCTGTGCCCCTGGTTTGTAAAAAATGCCACTGTCTGCTTGGGGGAACATTAGTGGTGGTGGAGATCAGCTATGCTACTCTGAGGTATTTGGAAGATCCATCCACCCTGAGCTCATGTCAGCATGGTGGTATGTCCTGTGAGCCCAGAGAGTGAGTATAAATATCTGTTAATTCCCACCAGTCAGTGATATCTCAAGTGACACCGGCCCTAATAAGACATACTTAATTATTTGCTCAGCGTGTTACTTGACATTAGACTATGTCATTCAAAAACCAGTCTTCCCCTCTAATCTATAATAGTGCTGTGCTTCATGAAACTTCTCAAAAGTGACCTTCTTGTTACTGGAGAAGTGTTCTGTTGCTGACAGGAACTCCGACTGGGAATCTGTACTTCCAGCACCATCCCAACTATAGCTTCTCTATAACTGAAAAGCCCCTGAACAAACCTGTTGCTGTCTGACTCACAGCAAGCCTATAGGACAGAGTAAAACTGTCCCATAGGGATTCTGGGGCTATAATCTTTACAGAGAGGAGGGTGAGTTCAAACCACCAACTTTAGGGTTAACTACCGTGCCACTAGGGTTCCTCTCTCTATAACAACAACCAAAGAAAAGCTCATGGGAGTGGGAACATTCCTGAGAAGCAAACTGAGGAGACAATTGGGCTTTTGAATCTAAGCCAAATGTCTTTACACTCATGCCTTCTGCAGTACCTCCTGAAGCCACAAATGGATTTCTTTCCTCAGAGAACTCTTTATAACAAGCAAACATTTCTCTTTGCTCCAGGGCATCAACACAAGAGACAATGTGGTCACATCTTCCCTCTAGAGAGCTAAAATATGATTTGGAGGAGAAAAATGCCCACAAATACACTTTTGAAACCTTAACACTTGGCAGTCCTGACATGCCTCAGCAGGGATATCAAGGTCTTAGGACCTTATGAGCCACAGCAATGAGAATCACCTCTACCTCCTACAAATGCTGGTCCCTGAGCAAATGGGAGAGGACAGGGAAAACAAAAGGAAGCCCGTTCTGCTGGAAGCTACCAGTATTCCCAATACTAGGGCTTCCTGGGGAACTTCCAGACAAAGCAAGCAGGTGGTGAAGAAATTTAAAACCCTTACTTGGAACAGCTGAAGCAACAGACAGCTGTCTTCAAATATGAGAAGAGCTCTTATGGAGAGGAGAGATTAGGTTTGTTCTAAGTGAACTTGAATAGAATCTACCACCAGGGATTAGATTTAGATAGTCCTGGTGTGGCACTGTAGGATAAGCACAGGACTGCTAACCACAGGTTTGAAACCCATCAGCCACTCCTTGGAAACCCGATGCAGAGTCGCATAGTTCCAGAGTCAGAACTGACACAATAGCACTCAGCCGGAACAACATGTTCATTCTAAAGGCTAAACTGTCCAAAGCAAAGAACAGTTGTAAGAGGCACAAACATAAAACAGGTTACTGTGAGGGGAAGGAAGAGCATTGGCTCTATGTGGTAAGCACCATATTGTGAACCACAAAGTTGGCCGTTCAAGCCCACCAGCTGCTCCACAGAAGAAAGAGAACGCGCTCTGCTTTCGCAAAGATGTACTGCCTCAGAAATCTTACACAGGGTCACTCTGAGTCAGAACTAACTTGACGACACAAACAACAACAACAACAGTGAGGGGAAGGCTAAACAACTTGGACTCAGACACAGGCTGTCAAGTTTGAACCTACATTCCTCCTTCCTGGCATTTGTCCCAAGAAAACTCTTTAACCTAAAGCATCTTTTTAATCCCTTGCTCTCTCTCTGTTTGGGAGGTGAGGTTCCAGGAACAGGCCTGCTCTCTTGGTAAACAAGCTGCCTTGCCCCTGAGAATTAGTTTTTGGCAATACAAAAGTCCATGTGTTAACTCTTTCTAGCTTTGAAGTCTCTACAGAAATGTTGAGATAGCAAGAAAAGCCATTATCCAATATATATGTATATATACCCAATATATATAGATAGATATAATAGTGGGAAATTACCTCATTTAAAGGAAGTCTACTCTCCTTCGACTTTTGTCTGCTGCTTCCATTTTGAGTGCTCTGAAAACTCAAGAAGGGGAAGGCTGCAAATATTGTAAACAGTCCTCAATTTCTTCGGGCCTCATGGAGAGTGGCTCTCTTGCCCCTTTCTGGCTCCTTCCCCCAGCACAGGCCTAAGGACAGTTATGGCCCTCACTGTCATCAGGATGTCCCGACCCCCCACGACCATCCACACAGAGGCCTGGCTGTGAGAGACACTTAAGACTCTCTGAGACAGTCTTCTTCATCTTTTAACTGGAGAAATGCTTCTCTTGTGCAGTTATTAGGATTAAATGAGGGGATATGTGCACTAAAGATCACAGCACCTGATATCTTGCAGGATGTCACCTGCTGAAGCTAAGGGGAGAAAGAAACCCCTCCCCTGCGGATAGGGGAGAATCATGGGACATGCTGGGTAGAGGAGTTGGCCTGGTGTTATCCCTCAAGAGTCTCTCTGGCCCACTGCTCTGTAGGGAAACCTCAGGCCACATGGTGTGTGTTCTCGAACCCAGGATCTAAATGGGCTTAGCGAGAAGTCACCTCCTGCTTGCTTTGTACCACTGAAACAATGTAACCCCACCACAGAGGGGGCATTTTTCTGCAACCCCCATCCCTAAACCACTGCTGTCAATTCCAACTCATAGTGACCCTAAAGGACAGAATACAACTGCCCCCAGAGGTTTGCAAGCTGTAAAATTGCTACATCCTGTGCAGTGATTGGTGTGTTCAAACTGCCGACCATTTGGTTAGTTGTTGCTGTCGTTAAGTCTCATCGAGTGGGTTCTGACTGTTACAATACCTTCCGGGTTCTTCCCGCTCCTTTCCCTTCGGCTCCATTTTGTCTGTTTCCCCCGCCAAACTAAACTGCAAGAGGCGTGGCTTAATAGGCAACATGGCTTTTGATAGACCAGCGCTAAATCACCCCAGCAATGACGTATAATCTCCTGATTTGAACCTATATGACCACTCCCTTCCTGTTGATCTCACTTCCTCTTCCTCTGCCTTTGCTCTCGGGCAGGACTCTCTTTGCTTGTCTTCGCCCGGAATAAAAATCTCTGGACTAGCTGTCTGGTGTGCAATGTGGTTGATGATCGACGCCAGATTATTTTTTTATTCTTTTATTCGTGTCATAAGCGGGATCCGTGAGGAAAGCCCAAGACCCTGATTCACCCGGCAACTAACATGCTCAATTCAATCTGCTCTCCCAGCGCCCGCGATCATCTTCTCTGATGCCTTCTCAGCACCCATCACCGGCAGTTAATTCTCCATCCCTCTGGCTTGGGTAAGTCCCATGGCCTGCCAGAAGAACAAACAGATCTGTGTTGAAAGAAGTACAACCAGAATACTCCTTAGTAGCCAAGATGACCAGGCTTCATCTCTCATACTTTGAACAAATTTTCAGGAGGGACCAGTCCCTGGAGAAGGGCATTATGCTTGGTAAAGTGGTGGTGGTGGTGGTGGTGTGCCATGGGTAGGGTTTCCCTGAATAGAGTTTCCAAGGCTGCAAAGCTTTATGGGTATAGAAAGCCTCATCCTCCTGTGGAACTGCTGGTAGTTTTGAACTTCTGACCTTGAATTTAGCAGCCAGACTCATAATCACTGTGCTATCAGAGCTCCTTGGTAAAGTGGAGGGTCAGTGAAAAAGAGGAAGATCCCCAACAAGATGGATTGGCAGTGTAGCTGCAATAATGGGCTCAAGTGTAACAGCAATTTTGAGGATGGCGGCACAGCACCAAGCTGTGTTTTGTTTTGTTGTTCATAGGGTTGCTATGGGCCAGAAGTGACAACAGTACCTAACAACAACAGAAGCAGATGGCCAGGCCTGGTTTCGCTGTCACCACTGGGTAGTTTAAAACCACCAATCTTTCAGTTAACAGCTGAGAGCATCACCATTTGCACCATCCAGGGACTCCTAGGGATGAAGTAAGGATAGGTATATAAATACATAGAAAACATTTCTTTTTCTTGTCTCTACCCATGGGTAACCGTAAATCCTTAAGCCGCCTTGCCTGCCTGCTGTGTTTGAGCCTCTGGATCCTGGATCCCTGTGGTGGTCTGTTCTCTCGTTTAGATTTGTCTCATCTCACCCTGGGGTGCAAATTGTTAAGTACTTAACTACTAGCTAAAAAGTTGGTGATTCAAAGTCACCCTGCAAAAATGGCATGGGTGCCATGTCTAACTTCTGGCTTCCCACGGAGAAAGGAGAATCACACTCAAATTCAGTCCAAGGCAGAGGTCAGACATGCTTCCACCCCACGATCTTCTTTACCCTATTCTGACACCAACTGTGTCTCCCACAGCATCTGTACTTCTTTGCTAAATTCAATAATCCATTGCGATGACCACAAAGAACTCAGACAAAATATTTACGAATTTGGGGATTATTAAGGAAGCGAACAGGATGCAATTCAGGATCATAAACAACTTAGGGTACATCAGTTCTCCAGTCAGGAATAACTCTTCTCTGCCAAACTGCAGGTACACCTTGCTTTTGTCTTTGTTGTTACAGCCATTTGGCCACTTGGTCTCTGCCCTGCCCAGTTAACTGTTACAAAGCTTATTTATTGATGTCTGTGAATACCCAAAGGACACAATCTGCAAACTAGTCTTCTGCCCACAGGCCCGCTTTACCTGGTCCGTAGGCCAGGAAGCCCATAGCTGCTGTCTCTTCATGCCTCTGATGCTGCCAGTTTTCCAGGTAGAGGCCTCATACTCTCTGTTCATGGCTCTTCTTTCTTGATAGTTTCTGCTTCTGAGATGACTCCTTTTAAACCTAGTGGGATGGCTAAACTCACTAATACCGGCACTAGAGTCCTGTAGTCCTGTATATCCTATTTGCAAGGTTCCACCCAATCATTTAAGGAGCTCTGGCAACATAGTGGCTATGAGTCAGGCTGCTAACCTCAAGGTCACCAGTTCGAAACTACCAGCTGTTCCATGGGAGAAAGATGAGGTTTTCTATTCCCATAAAAATTTACAGTCTCAGAAACCCTAAATAGGGTCACTATGAGTCAGAACCAATTCCACAGCACACTACCACCACCAGCACCCAATCATTTGGTGGAAGTTAAGAGTCCTAGTGTGGTGCTTACTATAAGATAAGCACTGGACTGCTAACCACAAGGTTGATTGTTCAAACCCACCAACCTCTCAGGGTCACTATGAGTCTGAACTGACTTACCAACAAGGCTTGATATTTAAATTTATGGTACCACATACCCAGAGGCAGCTCAGAAGACAGGCCTGGCAACTGACTTTTGAAAAGTCGCGATCATGAAAGCTCTATAGAGCAGTTCCACTTTTCATAGACGGAGTTGCCGTGAGTTGGAATTGACTTGACGGCAACTGGCAACAACATAAATAAAACAGAAAAAGCAAAACAACAACAAAAAATAGGCAGCAGCTATGTGCAGTGCTAGGAAGCAGCAGATTACCAAGAGAGAGGAGCTGTGTTCTGTGTCTCAGGGCCCCCATACTTTCGTTAGTAAGAGACTGGGTATTAAACTTATTTGCTTTCCAGGGAGGCAAGAAGAGGGGAGAATGGGGACTTTATCAGACTAAAGAAGACAGCAGAGTTGGTGTGTTTTGTTAGAAGTACTCTGATAAGAATGAGGCTCTGTTTTCAAAACAGGGCAATGGCAGGTGCAATGTCTCCATTTTCCAACGTGTGGAAAAGAGTGAAATGGATCTTTCCCTCTTGGTCCTGTACAGTCTTACACTGGCCTTTTTTTTTTTTTTTTTTAATGCCTTATTGTGAATTATGTGATAGTTTACATGAGAGGACATCAGCTTCCCATTGATCCCATCATATATCGTTTCTTTGCCATGGTTACAGTCCCTTCCATGCATCATCGATCAACCAAATGGTATACCCCGCAAGCCTTCCCCCCTTTCATCTGCATACAGCCCCTCTCCCTCTCTGGGTCCAAAGTCCCCAGCCACTCCATCTTCCCACATTATCGTCTCTGCCTCCATCCCTGGCATCTACACTGGCCTTTTGAAGAACAAACTAAAGAATGTCAGTCTGCTGCTTTTAGGGTTCACAAGCTGAAAGGTAGTCATTCTATCTTGAAGCCAATGACAAGAGGACTCTAGGCTGAGGTATATTCATTAGGAAGTGCTATACTGCCCAAACATAGGCCCCTCCTTCTACGAGGAGCAGATAGTGGTTGTATTCTTGGGTTTATTAGTGATACCTTTCTCACCAGGATCCCTTTGCTTTTCTAAGACCTGTCTCCAAGAGCCTTCATTAACAATTCTAGACATGTGTTCTCATGATCACATTTAGAGCCCTTGCATCTTATGTATTTGACGCATTAAACACTAATGACCCTCCAGAAGAATTGTGGGATAACATCAAGAACATCAACCATAAAGAAAGCAAAAAGTCATTTAAAACATAGGAACGAAAGAAAAGACTAAAATGGATATCAGAAGAGACTCTGAAACTTACTCTCTAGTGTAAGCTGCAGTGACTGGAAGAAATGATGAAATAAAAGAGCTGAACAAAAAAATTTAAAGCTTGAGAAGGCAAAGTAAAATATTCTAATGAAATGTGTAATGACCTGGAATCAGGATACCTAAAGGGAAGAACAATTTCAGCATTTCCCAAGCTCAAAGAACTTAAGAAAAAATTCAAGTCTCAGGTTGCAGTTGAAGGATTCTATGAACAAACCAGTGAATGAGGCAGGAAGCATCAAAAGAAGAATGTAGGACTATACAGAGTGACTGTACCAAAAAGAATTGGTTGATGTTCAACCATTTGAAGATACAGCCTATGATCAAGACTTTATGGTATAGAAAGAAGTTGAAGCTGTGCTAAAGGCATTGGTGAAAAACAAGACTAGGAATTGATGGAATACAAATTGAAATCTTTCAACAAACTGATGCAGCATGGAGGCACTTACTCATCTATGCCAAGAAAGTTGGAATACAGCTACCTGGCCAAGAGATCCATATTTGAGTCCATTCCAAAAAAAAAAAAAAGTGACCCAACTGAATATGGAAATCATCGAACAATATCATTAATATTGCACACAAGTGAAACTTTGCTGAAGATAATTTAAAAGAAGTTGCACCAGTGCAACATTGGGGAGCTGCCTGATTCAGAAGAGGATATAGATCTTGGCTGAAAGCAGAGAATACGAAAAAGATGTCTATTTGTGCTTTATTGACTATGCAAAGGCATTCAACTGTGTGGATTATAACAAACAATGGATAGCATTGTGAAGAAGAGTTATTCCAGAACATTCAGTTGTACTATCCCTCCATAAATAAAATACTTGTATCTGTGATAGACCTAGAGTCCTGGTGTGGCACTGCAGATTAATGTGCTGGACTACGAAGTTGGTTTGAACTGTAAGGTCAACATAACAAGGCAATACTAAATGGTTTAAAAACAGGAAAGGTGTGCACCAGGGTTTAATCCTTTCACTCTACTTACAAAATCTGTATGCTGAGCAAATAATCAGAGAAACTGGATTATATGAAGAGAAATATCAGGTTATGATTGAAGATAGATTCTTAAACAACCTGCAATACGCAAATGATATAACCTTGCTTGCTGCAAGCCCAAAGGACTTGAAATACTACTGATGAAGATTAAAGACCACAGCCTTCAGTTTGGATTGCACCTCAATGTAAAGAAAACAGTTGTCACAACTGGACCAGTAAAGAACATCATGATAAACAGAGAAAAGATTGAAGTTGTCACTGACTTCATTTTGCTGGAGTCCAGCAGCAACATGGAGTCCTGGTCTGGAAATTTAGGACACGCTCTGAACTGCTAATATAAAGTTAGTGGTTCAAACCCACCACCAGATCCTCAAAAACCCTATACAGGAATCAACTCAGCAGCACTTAACAACAACAATTATCAATACTCATGGAAGCAGCAGTAAAGAAATCAAAAGATGCATTAGGCAAATCTGCAAAGTGCTCAAGAACACGAATCTTAGTTTGAGGACTAAGGTATATTTTCAGTTGCACATGTGCATGTGAAAGTTGGACAATGAATAAGGAAGACTATAGATGAGTGAATGCATTTGAATTATGGTGTTAGTCAAGAATATGGAAAATACCATGTACTGCCAGAAGAATAAACAAATCTATCTTGGAAGAAGTACAGCCAGAATGCTCATTAGAATCAAAGATGGTGAAACTTCGTCTCATATTTTGGAAAGACTGGTCTTCCATGTTGTTTGAGAGGCCAGTCCCTGAAGAAGGGCATCAAATTCCCAACAAGATGGATTGACACAGTGGCAGCAGCAATGGGCTCAAACATAACAATAATTGTGAGGATGGTACAGAACTGTGCAGTGTTTTTTTTTTTTGTGTGTAGTGTATAAGCTCACAATGAGTCAGAACCGACTGGATGGCACCTAACTGCAACAACACAGCGTGGGCTAGACATCATGCTAGAGTCTTTACCGTTACCTTTGAAGTAGATGCTACCATTGTTCCATTAAACAGTGGCAGAACCTCAGGCTCAGAGAGGTTTAAACCTACTCAAGTTCACATAGCTAGGTAGAGGCCATGCAGGCATCTGATTCTAAAGCCTTCTCTTACCACACCATCTATATCAGCCTTATTTCCCACGGGCAGTGAATCCCCAGTCCCTTCAGATAGTGATATGCTGTGGAGTATAGGGTTTCCAAGGCTATAAATCTTGGAAGCAGAAAGCTTCATCTTTGTCCCATGGAAAACAGCTGGTCGTTTTGAACTGCTGACCTTGAGGTTAGCAGCCTGACTCTTAAGCACTACACTGTGACAGATACCAAAAAGGGTCAAAGATAGAGCAAAGTGCAACAAATAGAAACAGTTGACTGAGAAAAGATTTTAGATTGAGGGAATGTAGGAAAACATTTCCCGTATGTAAAAATATAAAATTACTTTCTGAATATTAAACCTTGTACAAATAGTTTTGTGACACCAGTGGGTGATAGAAAACACATTAACATGGAGAACAGGCAGCAAGTTAATATAATCTGAATTTAAAAGAGGCTTTCTTTTCTGACAGCTTGGAATTGTTTTATAAATTTTTAAGAAATGTTAATAGATGTGTGACATGAACAATTAAAGGAGAACTATTTAGTATTGCACAATGAATTAAAGCTTTAAGATGTCTCTATGCAACTATGGGTAGAAGCAGAGTTGCTAAAATTGGAATAATAAATTGGGAAAGTACTTCTTCACAAACGAAAAAGATCTGAAAGCTATCCCTCTACAAACAAAATATTCCTATCTATGATGGGCCTGGAGTCCTTGTGTGACACTCCAAGTTAATGCGCTGGACTTAAAAGTCAGTTTGAACTGCAAGATCAGCAGTTCAAGCTTGCCAGTTGCGCCTCGGAAACCCTGTACAGGGTCACCATGGATCAGAACCTACTCGACGGCACTTAACAACAACAATAACAACATGATGGACTTAGAAGGCAAGGGATCTAAGTACTAAGTATAGATAGGAAAACACAGCCTTAAGGTCCTAGCAGGCATTGTGACTTGTACAAGGAGGAAGGAGACAGCATCCTGACCAACCACCTCCTCTTCCTTTCCCTTTCCTTGACTCCTCAGCCTCTTCTTTCTAATATTGCAGTTTCTGTTGAGAGCATTTGCTGTTTCTCACTCCTTCGTCATATACTTAATACTGTTTTCCAGAATTGCCACTTCTTAAATGTAGTGTTTTTGGAATCATAGTTATCCACTGAAAAGTACTTATGATGGTACATACTTGAAAATAACTTCATCCTTCAAAACCTCATAGTGAAGTGGGAAAATGATTACTATTGAGAAAATGGTTATAACAAAAGCTGTCCATTTTCTTTTCCTGTAACTAACCCTACCAGTACCGATTAACAAGCCCCGCCCCCTCAGATGAGAACTCCCTCTGTAGGTTTTTCATGGCTGTGACCTTTCAGAAGCAAATTGCCAGGGTTTTCTTCTAAGTCACCTCCAGGTGAGTTTGAACTTCCAACCTTTTTGTTAATAGCTCAGCACTTTAACCATTTCTATCACCCAGAGACTCCCTACAGTGAAGAAATGCCAGACACCAAGAACTTCATTCTGTAATTTAGAGCAACAACAACTTCCAACTATTCATGTTTTCTGGGGAACATCTTATAGTACTTTATATCTGTTTTGGAAAGAGCAGAGGGACTTGTTCATAGTTCTGAAGACATTAGGGTATAAGGAGGAGCAAAAATTACCGATAGTGATTAAATATTATTATTTTTCGTTCTTCTTCATGGAGATGAATTTAACCAAATTTGATGTTGGAGAACGAAGCTTAAAGTGTGATAGAATGTAGAGTCTGATTGTATCTTGGGAACTATACAGTTTTAATTTTAATAAAATAAATGCCATACTGGTTGACTGGAAGAGTATTTGAAACTCTCCCCCAAATTAACCCTTACTGTTGTCTTCCAGATAAGCTTTGAAAACACTTTTGGTGAATTGTCTAACAAATTATGACGTATTTATAAGCTATGTAGCCATTAAAATGGAAGATAAAGATAAGTAGTTTTCATGCCTTTTTATAGCAGTTTTTTCTTTTACATTTAAAATCTTATACAGAACCCTAAACCTTAGAAAAAATCAAAGGTAGTTGTTCTGGTGTGATCATGATTGGGAATTTGGAACACTGTCCACGTGTTCTCTTTGGTTCTGTGGACCATTTCTAAGGGACTCTCTCTGCAGCAGTTTGAGAACCATATTGTAGATCAAAATAGTTATCTATGGATGGTAAGAGTAAAGATAATTTTTATTTCTTTCATTTTCCTTCCTGTATTTTTTTTAAGCTTCCACAAAAATGTATTTTTTATAAAAGAGAAAAAAAAAGATAACATTTAAGTTTATTAAAGGCACAAATATAAGAAAACTGGAAAGGGCTTTGAACTGAGATTTCTGACTACTCTTAAAGGGCAAGTGAGTGACAAAAATAAAGGACTCATTTTGATATCTTTGGGACCATTTGAGAGCAGAGGGTTGCAGGAAAGGGCAATTTGGTCTTTCTGTGTTCAAAGACTCGTGCTTTCTTTCCCTTCATCTGGAGATACCAGTGACAAATAGACAGTATTTACTTTCACTTCTCTCCTAGACAGTCTGCAGTGGCTCCCAGCAGTTACAGTGGCCAAGCCTACTCTCCTGCTGCTAAAAATCCAAGAACAAGCCTGGCTTCATTCTGTGAACTCCAGGGTTCTGGTTACTTATGGGCACCGAAGGGGGTCACTTTCAGGTGGTGTGATTGGAACTGCCTGCAGCTTTTTCCACCTGCAACTTGTACCGCCCTTGCTTTTACAAACCTGCCACCTCTGCCTGCTTAACTCTGACTCTTTGACAACACCTTTGTTCAAACACAACTGAGTGTTGTTTCCTGGGCTGGTTTTCGCTCAGCAGGATTTTCCTGCAAGTCACAGCCAGACCTCAGCTATCATTTCATGGGGCTCTGACAGTGAGCTCAGAGTCAGCAGTGTGATGGGGTCACCCCAAGAGTAAATAACCTAGTTGTATAAATTCCAGATTTGGGGTCAAGCTGACAAAAACTCCTGCTTGGCCATTTACTTGCTATATGATTACTGTTAGATTAATTAATCTCTCTAAAATTTAAGTCTGAGATTTTTTTTAATGATGATAATGTATAAAGGAGTCCCTGGGTGGCACAAATGTTTAAAAAGTACTCAGCTACTAACCAGGGAGCTCTGGTAGTGTAGTGGATTATGAGCTGAGCTGCCAACCACATGGTCAGCAGTTCAAATCTACTAGCCCCTCCAAGACTTTTTGCTCCCATAAAGATTTATGGCCTCGGGAGCCCTATCCAGGGTCAGAACCAACTCTAGAGCACACAACCGGCATTCACGTAGGACAAATATATCATCTCTCCACTTTACTTTTCTCATCTGTGAAATGGAAATTATAATCCCCCACTTACAGTATTGTAAAGATTGGAGTTAAAATTCGTGAAGTACTTCTTCTGTTTCTGGATTCCTGGTGTGGCACTGTCGGATCAACATCGGACTGCAATCCACAAGGTCAGCAGTTCAAACTCATCAGCTGCTCCTCCAAATGCTATGCGTTGGAACTGACTCGACGTCACTTAACAACAACAACACTAACCAAGAGGTTGACAGTTTGAACCCACCAAGAGAAACCTCAAAAGAATGGTCTGGCAGTCTGTATTCAAAGTTCACACCTTGAAAACCCTATGAAGCAGTTCTGCTCTCAAACAAATGAGGTCACCATGACCCAAGGTTAGGGAAATGACGACCCCAAATGACCCTTGGGATGTGGACTCTGACTTTTAAAATGAGCTAAAAGGCAGCTTCAAAAGGCAAACTTCTAATTGCAAGTCAGGCACATGGTTCAACAAAGATAGAAATGTTAGTCTGAAAATGTTGGGTGGTAGTGATGTGCTGTGTAGTCGGTTCCAACTCATAGCAAACCTGTATGGGTTTCTGAGGCTGTAAATCTTTCTGGGAGCAGAAAGCCTCATCTTTCTCCCTTGCAGCAGCTGGTAGATTTGAACTACTGACCTTGTGATTAGCTGTTCAGCTCATAATCCACTATGTTACCAGAGATCCTTGAAAAGATTATGTAGAGCATCACAAACCTGGAAAAAGGAAAAAGGGGAGTCCTTGGGAAACTGGATTGATAAAGAGGTTTATAGTGGAGAGATGAGGAAGTGAAGACTTTCTGAGATGCTAACATGTACTCTCTGGGGCCCTTCCAGTGCCTCTGTTCTGCCATGAGATGGCATGAGATTCCTCTGCTCATTCATTCATTCACTCACTCAACAAATATATATAGTGCTGTAGGATGAACACTGGGCTGCTAACTACAAAGTTGGTGGTTCAAACCCACCAGTCACTACCCAAAAACCCTATACAGGGTTGCTATGAGTTGAGACCAACTTGACGACACTTTAACACCACCTTGTCTGTGAGGGGCCTTGGTGATGTGATAGTTAAGTGCTCAGCTACTAACCAAAAGGTCAGTGGGGTGAACCCACCATTAGCTCTGTAGGAGAAAGATGTGGTAGTCTGCTTCCTTAGAGATTTACAGCCTTGGACACCCTATAAGGTAATTCTGCTCAGTCCTAAAGACTCACTGAATCCGAGTCAACTCAATAGCAACAGGCTTGGTTTGGGTTTTTGATGCCCTTGTCTGTGTTAAGTAAAGTAGCCAATGCTACAGCTAGAGCAGAATAAAACACAGAAGTTCAAGTCTGGTTGGGGAGACCCACAGATCAGCAGCCAATCACAGCAGTGTGTATGATCAGTGGGCCTAAGAGATCGCAGAAGAGGGGCACCCACCCTCACCTGAGCCAGGAGGAAGGGTTTCCCATTGAGACAGCCTTAAGCAGCTTGGAGCAATGGCCATGAGTGAGCAGATCCAGAGACATCTAAAGGAAGAGCTGAAAGGACTGGTCTGCTTTCTAGAAAGAGAGGGTGAAGAAAGGGGAGAACTCAAGCTTGGGAATGCAAGGGTCAGTAATGCCAGCTACTGAGATTTAGGCCACATAAGAAATGAGGCACAACTGGGCACAAGGCAACTCAGGGCAATATTTCTGCAATGGTGTCTCTCTTTAGGAGAATCAGCATGCTTCACAAGACTGAAAGTAAATCACGCATGTGCTAATAGAATCGCTGGTTGAGAAAAACATTTCCCCATCCCCATAAGAATGCAAAGCAATAAATTAAATGAAGTGAAACAGTTGCTAAGGAGCCCTGGTGGCACAACGTAAGCACTTGGGTTGCTAACCAAAAGATCAGTACATTGACCCCACCTAGCTACTCTGCAGAAGAAAAGATCTGATGCTCCACTTGATAAAATGTATAGCCACGAAAAACCTCTGGAAAGTTCTGCTCTGCCTTTTTGGGTTGCTGTGAATGGGAAGTCAACTTGACAGTACCCAATAACAATAACAAACAGTGGCCTGTCCATAGCTATGATGTTTCCAGTGAGCTTCAAGACTAAGACAAACTAGGAAGAAAGGCTTGGTGATGTACTTTTGGAAATCGTTGTTGTTGTTACGTGCTATTGCATGGGTTCTAACTCATAGTGGCCTTGTAGAGGGTTTCTGAGGAGCAGCTGATACTTATTCTATAGCACCACACCATAACTTCAGTGAAAAGCCCATGCATCACAATAGTCTAATCCACAACTGATACTGGAGATGGTGTAGATTGGAGCAGTGTTTTGTTCCTTTCTGCATGGGATCACTATGAGTCAGAACCGACTCTACAACAACAAAAACTCTTCTCTCTGATCTTTTCAAAGCCCGTATAGTCCAGGAAGCTTGAAGCCCTTGGTGGTGGTGTGTACTGTCAAGTTAGTTCTGACTCATAGTGATGCTATATAGGGTTTTCAAGAGTGGCTGGTTGGTTTGAACTGCTGACCCTGCAGTTAGTAGTCCAGTGCTTATCCTACAGTGTTACCCTGGGGCTCAATGCCCTTAATTGGGATATTGTCATCATTGTTAAGTACCGTGAAGTCGGTTTCAACTTTAATGACCCTGCACAGGGTTTCTGAGGCTGTAAATTTTACGGGAGCAGAAAATCTCATCTTTCTCCCATGGAACGGCTGGTAGAATTGAACTGCCAACCTTGAGGTTAGCAGCCTGATTTGGAATATAAGCTGATAAATGTATCATACATGCTTGATCCCTCTTCTCCTTCCCTCCCACCTCAGAACATCTATGGATATTTCCTGTAAAGGTAATTCTCAGAATGGTCTTATTCAAAATGAGGCTTACAGACCAGCAGTGTTATACAAATGTTAACAGTCCATGGCAAATTAAATAGAAATAGTGACTTCAACTTTTATGGGACCTTGATGGCTCAAGGTTAAGTGCTTGGCTACTAACTGGAAGGTCAATAGTTCAAGCCCACCAGTGTGATTCTGTGAGAGAAAACATCTGACAATCTGCTCTGATAAAATTCTAAAACCCAACCCTGTTGCCTTCTTGTCTATCCCAACTCATAGCCATCCTATAGAACAGAGTAGAACTGCCCAGTAGCGTTTCCAAGACTAAATCTAAGTATAAGCAGATGCCACATCTTTCTACCACAAAGTTACTGGTGGGTTCAAACTGATCATCTTTCTGTTAGCAACTGAGTTGCTTTAACCACTACACAACCAGGGCTTCTATTTGTGTGAAGGTTGCAGGCCACAAAACCCTTTGGGGCAGTTCTGTTCTGTCCTGTGGGGTCACTATGAGTCAGAATAAACTCGATGGCACATAATAACAAGAAATCCTTAAAAGCAATTTGATACAGTAATCTTGTGTCTTTGAATTTAATAATAAAAATAACCTGGCTTGTGTTTTATATAATTTTTTTCTTTATTTCAATTTTATAGTCCTTTTTATTATGTTTTATGAAAATATCAATCATCAAAGGATTAGCCGTATAATAAATAAATATTAATAATAAAGGCTGGTCTTACCCTGGGTAGTCTGAGAAGCATTGTCTCAGAAGACATAATTAGAAGCTTGTTAGATCAAGGGCTCTCAACCTGGGCTGCCACTTTAATCTCCTGGGGAGCTTTATAAGGTAGAGCCCCTAAGCCCCACCCCTAAAGATGATAGTGTAATTGGGTTAGAGATCAGCGTAGGCACTGAGATTTTTTTAAAAACTCCCTCTGTGCTTTTAATGTGTGATCGAACTGCCGACCTTAAGGTCTAGTGCTCAGCCTACAGCCCTACACCAGGATTCTAACAAGAAGATAGAGGTCCAGTGTGCAAGAACCCCCTGGTATTCTTGGTTCCACCCTGACACACCTGGAAAAGAATAATTGGTGGGGACAATGGTGCTTACCCTCTGGCTGCTCAGATGAATCCCAGGACACTTGTAAATAAACTCATACCTGGGTCTCACCTAAACCAATTAAATGAGAATCTTTGCTGGTAGATCATGGCTGTTTTAATAAAATGATTCTAAGAGGAAAACAAACAAACCTGTTGTTGTCAAGTCACTTCCAACTAAGTCATTTCAAAAGGCAATCAGGGTTGAGAACCACTGGGTTAGGAAGTCTGACTGCAGATGGGACAATTAAAAGTGGGGAGGCTAGTCTATTGCTTTCCCCAAGGCCTTTAGAGCTTCTAATCTGTTATCTTTGCCGGGCCTACATAGCTAGGCAGCCAGCCAGGGACCGCAGAAGGACGAATTTGTGTGTGTGTATAAGGTGTTCTAAGCCTCATCACAGAGACTGGTGACAAACTGAGAGGCCTTAGCCCCCAAAACAGCTCTGAATTCTTGTGTTCAGCCCTCTCTTGCTCCTGGCTAATGCTGTATCTTCTGGGAGGTTGCACTACTTCTGCTTACCCTCCATTGAACCAAAGTGACCCCTGATGAGCAGGTTTTCTGAGAGAGGGAAGAAAGTGTGGCTTTTTAGGCCTGAACTTTTAGTCCTTTGTGCTGAGCAACCACTTTCAGCCGTGCAGCAGCTGTGTTTCAGCCTGTTCCATCACTTCCTAATGCGTCCTCTGAAAGAGTCCAGCTGGTTATTTCCATCAGTCACTGAAAAGGATGCCTTGTACTTGGGGAAAGCACAGATGCATTGGGACTTCTTATCTGGGACAGAAAAGAGAGGGAAGAGGAGAAATACATGTGTGTTGGAGACTGACTTTGGCATTCACTGGTAAAAGTTGGGGCAAATAATTAGAGCTATTTTTTAAAATGTATTTGTGGGAGAACGAGACAGGACTGGCAGCAACTGAATATGCCTGTTTTGCTGGCACACTGCAAGGTGTAATAACAGTTATTTGTCACAATCACAATACTGTGAATCTCCATTGTCTTGCCTTTATGACTGCCATCATTTCTACCAGATGCTACCAAATAGTGATGTTTGAAATGACTTTCAGTACAATTTTGTGTTGAAACTATTGGTGTAAAAAATCTTTTTAAAATAATACCAACCCAAAACAAAAATGGCAGTATGATTGGCTACTACAAGAACAAGCAAGTTGTTCGTTGGGAAGCCATCAAGACAAGCAATCAAGTCCCTTCGGGTCAAACCCCCCCTCTAAGACTGAAACTCAAAGGGAACACATGAGCAGGCATGGAAGCTTGCTGGAGACCACATTGGTCTACAGGTGAGTGGAAGAGGGGGAAAGGCAGCAATGAAAAAATGGGCTGAGTTCAACCATGTTCCATAGATTCCCGTTGACCTGGAGATGAGAGAGAGAAGAAGAAGGGCTGGTTGGTCTAAAATATGGTGAAACCTGGGGATGCCTAAGCCTATGGATAAGGACACGGCCACGGAGGGCTAGAGTGAAGCATCCAGCTGATATGAAATGAGGGGGACACACAAGAATGCCCAAACTTGCAGATAGTACTCATCTGATCTAGCCTTAATGGCTTGATAATCAGACTCGACTAGAGGAAGATTAAAAAAAAACAACAATTTTTAATAAATGAAACAAGTGTAAATTGCTACAATTTGAAACTTGACTTATACTTATAGATGTAGTAGCTCAAAATGCAAATGGAGAGGAAAGAAGTCTTCACATCAAGTATCAACCCTGTCTCCTCTATGTACAGGTTAGATAGGGATGGGCAACATAGACATTAGCTACCTAAAATAGGGAGGTGATAAAGGCATGAAGTGACTGGCTTAAAGGGTTTCAAGAGGGAGTTTAGTTTAAGAGTGTGCAGAGTAAGATAGAACCCCCACTGAGTAGTTTTCATCTTGTCTAAACGGGTCTGGTGAAAAGAGATGGGGATAAGATTATTATAATT